>NC_056731.1:1390509336-1390851836 GCF_019279795.1 Protopterus annectens
TCAAATTTTAGGTTATTCTCTATTTCCACTCCAAGAAGCTTTGTATGGGTTGTTGGGGAAATAACAGTATTGTCTTTGGCTATTATGTTAAATGTTGGGCATGAGATAGATGTCTTGTTAGGGTGGAAGAGTAATAATTTAGTTTTGTTTAGGTTCAGGATTAGATGGGCATTGGCTAACCATGTTTCAGCAGAAGTGAAAGATTCCTGTGTTTGAGAATGAAGAGCTGATAGAGAAATGGCAGCACAGATAAGTGCTGAATCATCTGCATACTGTATTATAGAACCATGTGGAGTAGCTGTGTGTAGATTATTAGTGAAAGGAGAGGACCTAAGATAGATCCTTGGGGGACATCAATGGATAAGGGAAGGTGTGGAGATAGGTTGCCTTGCCATAGAGCAGATTGCTGAAGGCCAGATAAATAGTTATGAAACCAAGCTGCGGCAGATGGTGAGAAGGATAGTTCAGTTAGTAGATCTATTAGCTTGGAATGGGAGACCATATCAAAAGCTTTTGATAGGTCTAGAAAGATGGCAGATACAAAATTATTGTTATCCCTGTGATGATTTACGGTATTAGTGAAGGATATGAGAGCTGTCATGGTACTATGTGATGGGCAAAACTCATGCTGAGTGTTTGAGATAAGGTTATTTATTAGTGAGAATTTCATGACCTGGAGATGAATACATCTTTCGAGTAGCTTAGAAAGAGGTGAAAGAATAGTAATCGGCTGATAGTTTGCCAGTTCTATGGAAAGTCCCCCTTTATGAAGTGGGATTACATGGGAAATTTTCCACAGTTGAGGGATCTTGTTTTTGAGAATGGATCTATTTATAAGGATTACACTAGGAAGGCTATAGCTTCAGCTGCAATTTTGAGGTATTCACTGGGTAAGTTATCTACGGCAAGTGTAGTAGGTTTTAGTTTCTGGAGTAGGTTTTTTATAGTGGCTGTAGGAACTGGGGAGAAAGAGAACGAGGCATCGCTGGTTGTAGACTTCGCTGGTTTGGTATCGGGAATGGATCTATATTATATAAGTGAATGCACAGAATTGTGAACGCTATATAATCGACCAACAATCCCTGAAAACCCTAAATGTCGAATGCATGGATCAGCGATTGTTTCCCAGGGAAAAAAAATCGCTAAAAAAAAAAAAAATCAAAACACAAAATAAAGTGGGGGACTTCACCCCCACACACCCCTACTTAAATATGCCAACTCCAAGATTGCACCACAGTGGAGGAAATGGCAAAGTCCCAAAAATGGCCCAGTGATTCTTTTCCCTAGGAAAAAAGTCCCTGTTCCGTGCTTTCAGTATTTTGCCATTTCGCGTAATGACATTCGACTAAACAGTGTTTGCAATTCATTGCGTTTGCTAAAATAATAGGGACCTTGGGAGTTGGGGTTTGCTGCTTGGAAAGGGCAATTATAGATTCAGTAAAATGTTTGCTAAAAATTGTAGCTGTGCTATCGGAATTGTTGTGGGTGTTTGGGGTTGGTGTAGTAGATTTTTGTGGGTGAAGGATTGAGTTTATAGCCGGCCAGAGTTTTTGAGGGTGAGTTTGATATGTGTTTTGAACGTTATGATGGAAATTTATTTTATCCTGTTTTATTTGTTTTTTTGATGTATTTCTAAATTCCTGATACTATTGTTTAGAAACTACTGTGTTAGTCTTACACCATAGCTCCCAGGATTTATCTCTAGTTTTCAGAAGGGCCCTAGTATCTCTGCTTAGCCAGGGGAGATAGTTTTATTTTACTCTGATGGTTCTAGCAGTGGCATGTACATTTATATACCTAAAAAGGATTTATTAAAGTGCTTCACTGCATCATCTAGGTCAAGGTATTTGAGTGGATTCCAATTGCACCTTTGTGGGTCAGCTAGGAAGTTGCCAAGATTAAAGTTATGCTTTTGCCTGAGTTGTTTAAACATAGTAGTTTTGATGGGAATATGTGTTATCATATAAGAAATGTGGGTAAGCAGTCGCTTAGACCATCAGGAAGCCAGTCTGATTAGAATGAGTGAGAAGAGTTGTTTAGTAATATCCAGCCCAAGTTGATTATTTTTTACTAGCTTTATCTATTCAGGTAGGTTCTTAAATACTTTGTATAAAATCATGTAAGTTTGTGTGATGGATGGGGTGATCTGTATCACATGCAAACCAGTCTAAATTAAAAACACCCAGTATGAATGTCTCCTGACTAAGGGTACTACTTGCTCAGTGCAATAGATATTCTATAATTGGGGCTTTATTTCCAGGTGGGATATAGCAGCCAGTTATAGTAAGTGTTTTTCTTGAATTTATAATTAGTGTGGTATAGATGATTTATGCACTGTTGTGGGGTTTTGTAGTCAAGGAAAGTTAAAGTGAGATGGTCTTTAAAGAGGATAGCAACTCTACCTCCTGTTTTTTGAGTCTATCTCCCCGTAGTATGGAGTAACTTGGAGGTAGTATTTCATCATCTTTTGTACCTGGTTGTAGCCATGTTTCAGTGATTATTACTATGTCTGGGGAGTATGTGGCTAGAGTGACAAGGAGGATGTCTAATTTGTAGGTTATACTTCTAATATTAATGTTCATTAGCAATAGGTCTGATTTTTTTCTGTTTAGGATTGGATGTGTAGGGGTGTTGAGACTAAGTGACTAGGAGGGTTGGTTTATCTGAGAGTGGTCCAGGGTTTGGGTAGATGTCACCATTAAGTAGCCTAGAGGCAATGTTGGTAAGTAATTTCAATTTCTTGATAAGCTCATTGTTGAATAACTGAGGGTTATAGTGACTATCTGTAGCAGGAATTATTTTAAGTGGAAAATATTGGAGGCTGGTAATACTGACAAGTGTAGGAGAGATGGTGAGATATGTACATGGAGTAGTATGGTAAGGTGGGTTTGTGGTGTGATGAAAAGTGGGTGTCTGAAATGTGTTGTGGTTATAAGTAGTGAGGTGAGATAGTAATACGAGTGTAGTAAGAAGTAAGGGGAGCAAACTGCTAAACTTGTACAGTACAGTACTGCATGAGTTTCACAGTTTACTCTCCTTTTGTTTGTTTTCAAATTCATATTGCATTGCAAATTTGGTCCTGCTGCTTCACAGTGCCTGACTGTGTTTTCTTCTGTGGACTGGTGGTTTGGGGCACTTTACTTCTGTTTGGTTTGGAATCTTGATTTATTCTTAACAAACTTGGAAGGTGTCATTAATATTTTACATCGGGTGTAAAATTTTCTTCTGTATTCATATCAGTTAAGTTTGAATTTAGATAGAAGATGCTGACATTCAGTGGTATTCACTAGTTATTTTGATATTTAACAAAAAGCATCAATCAACATAATTTTTGATTGAAGGACAAGCTAGTAATACGCTTACATGTCATAGGTAGCACAAGACATTTTTCTTGAGACTGACCTATACTGTTTGTTAATGAGCTCACATAAGGTAAAAATATCCTTAAAACCCTTTTAACTACAGATGAAATAAGGTCTACCAAAGGTACCCCAGCCTCATTCCTCCTTTTGTTGATGACTACAGCTTGGATGTGTGGTTCTGGACTGTGGCACTCTTGCTACTGTTGTGTTAGAGGAATCATTGTTAATAAATATGTTTTGCTGCTTTTATATGAAGACAAATGTGGGGTCAGAATGATTTTTAGAATCAAATTGTAGAAGAAAGCCTGAACAAATCATCTTTGCAACTGAACTGTGACAAAGAAAACGGGCCTGATGGAATTCATAATTCCAATATATGACTTGTAGGTAGACATAAATACTAATGCCTCTTCACCAATTTAGTTTTTGAAGCAAAATTAGGAATAAATGAACTTTAAAGAAAAACATGGAGCCAATACATACACAGAAAATGTAATGTATACTGACATCAGTGATAAGAAAACTAATAGAACCATTTTTAATAAAAAAAGAACTAAAGGAAAATTTGATACAGAAACTAGAAAAAAAATATTTTCTCATGTCTTAATCTTCCATTGATTATTAATGATTCAGTATTACTCTATCAGTCTATCAGTCAATCTGTTTATTTATATTTGCTAACCATGGTAGATCACTGATCCATAAGGACCTATTTCAGGTTCTGCATCAGAAGTGTAGCAAAGAAAACAAAAATATGTGGATCTTAAAGTCACTAACAGATATGTGGATGGTAAAGACAAAAAGCCTGTGCACAATGTCATATTAGAATATAGACTAATTACATTTGAGAAGAACATAATTGAGCCATTTATGTGATATTAACTAATGAACATTATTTAAAAAATTGTTACTGTCCTAAGCAACTTAGACAAGGACTGACATACTGACATAAGTTTGCATTTTAGTCTTTTTTCCTCGTTCTCACAATTCTCTTTATGCTCCATTAAAACGGCATAGTCTATATTCGGTTAATAGGCTAAGTTAGTTCCTACATTTTCTTATAATGACAATGATGTCAGTTGCTGGCTTCTTAGGCAATCTCTGGAAAAAGTATTTCTTTTTAGTGATTTATTTTGAGTTGTACTTAATGTAAACAGCTACAAAGCTTTCATGGTGCATTTATATCTTATTTCAGACAAAGCAGCAACATTGTCATTTTTCTATGGTATGTAGAATTGTAGCCCTAGCTAGCTTGCACAATAACCCACCTACTCCTTAATTGTCAAGCACAACAATTCTAGCTCACTCATCTGGCAGTTCAAAGATGAGGTAAGGTGTCATCAAGCAGCTTCTAATATTCGATATTGCCCTTCATTTTCTACAGCTACGTGCACAACGACACTTCACTGGCCAATGGTATGAGCCCTTTCCCATTTATTTAAATAGTGTTACAGTAATAACTGCTCTTCCTGGAAATATTCTTCAACAAATAGTTATATGAAAATCAGATTTACTTTACCTGCAAGTATGATTTATTACACCTTGCTGACATCAGTAAAACATACTATCAAAATATAAAAGTGTCGGCTGTGAGGCTGTGACTTAGTAAAAAATTAAAAAAAAAAAATAGTGTGGCCTTCCCCTTTGTTTAGCAGGCTGAGGAAAATTAATTTTATAAACAATATTAAATCTAAATATAATAGAAATTGTGGTGGATTCCTTATCCATAATAGGAAAAAGGAAATCATGAAATTGAAAGGTATTTGTCGGGTTTCTGGAGATCAAACTATACCTATGTAATATTAAAGAGAAAACAAACTACAGGATGAGTTTAAATGCAAAGGTCAATAAACTTGCCCTTCAAGTACCAGTTTGGCAGTGAGGCATAGGTTGTGCTATGGTTTACAGCAAGAAAATCATATCGGTCAAATCTTAATACTTACATGTGCAAGTGCAGGAATTAAGGCAGGCACTTCTTTCTTTCCAAAAATGAATAGTGTATACACATCCACCCATAACTATTATCTCAAATAGTAGCCTTCTTGGAAGTAATTTTGCTCTAGATCAAAGCATATTTGTAGTTATGTATAAATGAATAATTAATCCATTTGGTTAATTATAAAGCCTACTGACACTAACAATGGAAGAATAAGTAAGAGGATTTCATCATTTTCACTAATGCCCAGGCAATGTACACATACTAACATTGCGTCCATTTACATAAACAATCAGAGGACACCACCTTGTAAGCCAGTAACATGCAGCTCATAGAACTATTCATAGAAGAGCCTGTTTTCCTCTCCATAGCATTTATGGAACATTAGAATAATTCTCCATATTCATCCCGTTGCACAATATTTTCAAGACCAGAATTGTTTGCGGTGGGCACGAATGGCCTAAATGTGCTATTCTTTTTCTTCATAAAGTTCACCATTTCCATGGTACTGTCTGGATTAACAGTTCCTCACAGAAAAGAATCATGGTTTATTTCAAAATGTAATACTATAACTCCAGGAGTTTTAAAACAATAAATGTGTCTGTAAATGGTACTATTATGATTAGCTTTGTGGGATGCCAATTGTTATTTGCATCAAAGAACACAGAAATAATATGTATAGCTCTCAATCTTCACTCTCCAAAATATGGAACACTACCTTTCACAATGTGGACGACATGGGTAAAATGTGGAGAACTCATGAAAGTATTCACCTAGGAAGCTAACTGCATGGTAATTAACATCCTTCATAGTTAAAATAATAGTTCTTTCGATGAATTAATGTGATCCAATATTATTCAATATTTTTTACCATAGATATTTGTAAACCAATTCATAAAAATGTGATAGACCCTTTCAATGTGGAACATACAAGTTCTTCAGAATCAAAACTAAGAATATTCAAAATAATAATGTGCATCTGAGAAGTATGACAGTATGTACATATTTTCAATGTTAGTGAAGGAAATAAAAACGTATAGAAAAGTGCATTTTACTTGTTACAGTTATTTATAACTTAGATCTAATGAAGCTCTGACAAGGGCAAAAAAAGTTTATTTCTTGTTTTAACTTAATAAACCATAGTTTAAACAAGCAATTTCAGCTGAATCCTGTTTCTTATTTTTCAGTAAGAGTACAAAGTGATCTTTCACATGAATTCACATAAGAAGTTGTCAGAACTGCCTATTTGTGTGCCAATATCGAGAGCAATCGTTCTTGTGCAACTAGTTTTCCCTTTTTGTTGATTTATAACCTATTAATTGGATGAATTATTTCTTAACACATGGCTATAAATACTCCTTATTCTTCAAGCTAAATGAGATCCCAGAAGTCTGTTTTGCCTGAGATATCAGAAGCTTTATTGGTTGGTTGCGATTAAATTTTTAATTCTTGAAAAAAAGACATGACTTAATTTCTTCCTGTATGAGAGTTTTAAACAATGTTTGGAAAAGGGCAATATGTTTTATAGTTCTGTTAGAGCTTTATTTTACTTTTTATACTGCACCAAATGTTTTCTGCTCCACAATACCATTTATTTAGCATGCAATGATACTTCATATTACCAAGGCATCTGACTAGATAAATAAAAGCAATGAATGTGCATATTTAAATTTTAGCAAAGCATTTGATAAGATCTCTCACAAAATAACAATGGAACTAAAAACTGAGAAAGTACATTATAAAGTGTTTGCCTCAGTTTAGATGTTAGCACTGAGATGGTGCAAAGGTTCCTAGTGCTATTTTTCAATTTCAAAGTCCAGAGTTCAGTTCTAGCATTCATGTAATATAGGGATAGTTTTTATGTTCTCCTCAGTTAGTGTGTAACAGGGGGGGGGGCCTCTTGAGATATTCCATTTTCACTTATCAGGCATATTATTTGGACAGACTAGGAGGTAGTCAGTTAAAAAGTATGCTGAGCAATGTACAGTGCTAAAGACATATGTATGAGAATGAAAAACTACTGTATTTATTTGTTAAAGTTTGTTGTTCTATCTTACTGAAAACATGTTCTACACAGTTAAGAAGGTGGTTTGCCCAGGGTGAGGATCTTCCATTCCACACTTAGGTTGGGTTGACCCTTGTGATTTCCCTAAATGTGGGAAACTCAACTGCATAATTTATGGTAGTGGAGGACTGCATTCACACAATTCCCTGAATTCTTTACAGATTTGTCTCCCAGCGACTGCCACATCTTTGGAATAGGCTGCCAGTTCATGTAAAGCAGAGCACTTCTATGACACTGGTAAAAAGGAACCTGGACAAGTGAGTGGGGCACCATAAATCCTTACAGGGGATAGCACTCACAACCCTCCTTGACATGGGCAGTCATCACTAAATACAATCCTGAGTATTGACTACAGTATCTATGGTATTATATTGGGATGACATGGCTAGGCCTGAAATGAACTCTGGGTCAACAGCCTAGTAACCTCCTATGAACCTATGCTCCTAGGGAAAGAATTGAAATGCTTCACTCAAATGTATCAGAAATCAGTTTCAAGCTTAGATGTGAATCCTCTTTCGGTAATATGGCTTGGCTTGGATGTCAGGCAGAATTTTTAAGTTACATGGAGATTAAGAACTGATTTGTGTATTGCGGTAGACCATTTCAGTATTGAACAGTGTGGAACAAGGCTAAACAAATTTAAAAAAAAGTACATTTGTAGAGTTTTAACTTTCCCTTGCATATCTGAATTATGGAAGTTCATTTTAAGCTTTTTTCACGGTGTTAGACACTGAGACATTGTGAGATGTTTGTCACATTTTGTAATGCAGAGCTGTAATGTATATTATCTACTTTGCCTTTTTAATAATCATCATCATATGTTGTATTACTTATTACACAGCCATCATATGTTGTATTACTTATTACACAGTCATCATGGGCAGGATTCACGAAGGCTTGCACGGAGTGTAAGAGACGTGTAAGACTCCATGCAAGCCTCGCAATCCAGGAACAGCCCGAAACTCCATGTAAGAGACCAGCTAAAACGTCTCTTACACGGACTGGGCGTGGATATGCTAAATACCTCACTTGCAGCCAAAAGGCATGCAAATGAGGTAGAGTAGCGATCCACGAAACAGAAAGCAGCCCGTGTAAGAGCCGTTTTAGCTGCAGAAATGTACTCAGTTGACAACTGAGTACGTTTCTGCAAAAATCACAATGGAGCCATGTCAGTTCCAAATAAAGGGTGCATATGTGTCAGGCAGCATGCCAATGGCCAAATATGTGGCCATTGGCAAGGTACCCCGATGCAAATATTAAAAAAATATAATTTTTTTTCGATCGCCGATGTTTAAGCAGCGCAGCCCAGCAAACGGGCTGCACTGTATAAAGCATAAAAATGAAGGTTATAAACCCACAAATGTGGGTTTTATGCAATACATGGAATGACAATGCAGGGACCAGCAGACCAAAAACAACATGGCCACCGTGTAGTGGTTGCTAAGGGGGGGGAAGCTGAGTCTAAGACATGTAACTAAGCATTAGTAGGCAATCTGATGTAAATGAGGGTTAGGATACTGAATCCCACAGTCACATAGCAAATGAGCACAGTCTGAGTAGTGTAAGAGATACATAAGAGGGAGGAATAAAGTAGGAGATAGGTGACATCACAGGGGGGAATGGAAGAAAGAAATGCAGTTCATTGGAGGTCAGTATTACATGACAGATGACAGACACAGATCATGGAAAGAGGAGTGCCACAAGATAAGTATGGGAAAGTCAAGAAATGGAAGGTGTACACTGTTACTTACACCAAAGTTTCTTGCTGGGCGTGCATGCGCACGTGTGCGCACCATGAAGCGCGAGTAGGGCAGTGTGCGCGCGTGTAAGGCAGACTGAGCATGTGGGAGCGTGTTGGTAGATTTGTAACACTGTTTGCGCTGGTGTGCATGCGTTTTAACCCGAATAGGCAGATCCTGAACCGTGTAAGCATGTGTGCGCGCATGTAAGCCACTGTGAGCGTGTTTCTGCTGGTATGCACGCTGCTCCCCCCTGAGGAAACAGAAAGGAAAAAGGAAGCAACAGAATTAGTAGGAAGCTCGCAGGGAATACTGCTGGAGCTAGCAGGTGAAAACAATTAGAAGCAGGTAATTACACAGGCAGAATAGTAGCCCAGCCCAGCACTTAAAACTCTGCAAACAACAGTGCAGGATGTTTCTCTCAAGAGACATTGCAAGACAGGAGTAAGCTATTAGAAATGAAAACTGAAAAAGCTGAACTCAGAGCAGAAATGCTAGGGGCTGCCATAACTGTCATAATGAGACATAGGCGACTTGCTGAGGGTGGTGACAATGCAGATGGTGCCAGACAACCCACAGTGAGGAGATGGAGAAGAGTGTACAGGCCCAGGGCCACCTACCACGGGTTACATGAGCTGGAGATAGTAGAGTTCTATAGAGTGGACAGAGAGCTCCTGCAGCAAATAGCCGAGCTGTGCAGGCCACGCCTCACACACAGAACCAACAGAAGGGAACCCATCCCAGTGGAAACCAAGGTATGTGTTGGCCTAAGAATACTAGCAACAGGTACCTTCCAGAGACCAACTGGTGATATGATGGGGATATAACAGGCATCAGCCTCCAGGGTACTGCACCAGTTCCTGGATGCCATGTCAGCACATGTCGGTGATCATGTATATTTCCCCAATGCCTGTGAGGTATTGGCCAGCAATATGCGTCTCTTCCAGCAAATAGCGGAATACCCTGAGGTAGTGGGTGCAATAGACTGCACGCATATACGCATCAAAGCACCAGCCAGTGAGCGGGGTAAGGCCTACATTAACCGCAAGGGCTTCCCCTCCATCAACTGCCAGGTCATGTGTGATGCCCAGGGCATAATAATGAATGTGTGTGCTGGCTGCCCTGGGAGCTACCATGATTCCCACATCTGGCATTTGACGCAGCTGTACCAGACATTTGCCAATGGGGACATCCCACACGGACACCTAGTGGGGGGTGCAGGTTATGCACTGGAGCCGTGGCGGATGACACCCATCAGAAACGCACACACACCTGAACAGGAACGCCATAATGAGGCACACGCACAAACACGTAATGTAATAGAGCGTGTGTTTGGGCTGCACAAGTCACGGTTCCGGTGTCTGGACACATCTGGTGGAGCCTTGCAGTACTCACCAACTACATGTACCCAAATTGTCATGGTATGTGCTATGCTACATAATATGATCTTGCGAAAACAGCTGCAGCAGGACCAGCATAGGGCTGGGCCAAACAGCCCCCCACCATTGCCAAGGCTATCACAGGCAGAGCATGACTCAGAGGAGGAACAACCTGAGCCTGCCCCAGTAGGCAGACGGAGGTGTGCCCAGTATGCCCTGATCTTGGCAAAGAGGCAATGCATAGCACATACACTGGCTCAGTAGGAACCCTGGGAATGATACCCCTCTCTGACTCACTCAAATAATAACAGGGATGCCTAAAATGACATGACCTGCTCACAAACATGTACAGGGAGTGTAATATGTGCATCCGACAGAGGCAGCCCTGCAGCACCACCTGAGGCATGAATGCCATGTGTTAAGTAATGTAACACCATGTACTATATGCACACTTGAGGACCCTGACTAACATCCACCCTCACCAAGCATGAAGCCACAAAATGACGATGGGATGATCAATTGCAATAACCGGCGGAAGTAATGCAGTTAGTCAAAGGGGAGCCAATGTGTTTCAGCCTGGGAAGACATGCTGAGCATGACATTATGCACTACCTGCTAGGGGTGGCGTGCACCTATCAGTCCAGGCCCCATGGATACTGGCAAAGGCTGTCAGTACCCACAGCGTGCCCTGAATAGGAAAGTCTCAAAACACAAACCCACCTTCATAGGTACCACAAGGGATAAGAACCTAGATGTAATGCTACCCAATGCCAGAAGTCTAAACAGCAAGATGCATGCAGTGTAAATGCACACAGTATGGAGAATGTTGATATCAGTACTGTAATAGAACACTGAGTCAAGGCTCACATCAGCACCCTAACACTACCAGGTTACACCTCATACTGTGCTGTACAGCCTCAAAACATGGAACAAGCTACAAAAGGAGGGTGACTAGCAATAATTGTCAAGGATAACCACAACCCCATGTTGGTACCACAACAAGAAGCAGCATGGATTAGCCATGGTCAAATACCAATGGCTAAAACCGCCTCCCAGTATATAGCCTGCTGCAGACTGCTGTCTTCATACCAGGAACTGCACCTGGCCTATGTTGGAATACATGAATATATCAAGCCCCCCCAAACCACATTATATTGGTTGACTGAAAATACCCAGACATACACTGGGAGCATTATACTAGCACCAACACAGTAGGAGAAAAGTTCCCAGAATCCATAAACCAAAATGCCCAGGAACAACGTACCACTCCCACAAGAGGGGTAAGCATACTGGATGTGATAATCAGCAACATGCGTACTGGATGGCAAGATGAGAAGTGTATCCCTCACTGGTAAGACCAGACCATAGAGTAATCACAACGGATATACACATCCTGACCACAGTCCCTGGCCAGAAAACCACAGTGAAAAACATGTGTAAAGCATAAGTTGCACCCCTCCAAACCGATGTGGAATCCGCTAAAGGCCCTGTGCTGGTGCAGAATATGGGACACACCGCAGAACATGTTATACAGGCATTCCATGAACACAGCCAGGAATGCTTGGATTATGCAATCACAAATAACAACAAGACACAATGCCATACACGCAGGCATCTGGCATGCTGGACTCCAGCCATTACCAAACCATGCAAGAGAATGAGGAAGCTACTACATGATAGAGCAAACATAAAAAGGGAAGTAATCACTGATCAGTAGTATGGCAATAAAATATGTCCACACATTAAGGCCAGCCACAACAAGTAGAATCTGTGAATCCTGAGGCAATGTTACACCTGCCCCAAGTACACAGACAACCCTCAACTCTCCCCAGTAAATACAAATATATGTGAGAGGTGCAACCATTTATCCAAACTGGAGGCTGAGCTCCCCCAACTCAGTACTGTCAAAACTAGTCAGGAGGAGAAGGTAACCACATACACCACAAACCCAGTCCCACATAGACCTATCACAACTGTAAACCAAACACATAAACACAGAAAAACATTCCCGGAGGCCCTAATTACAAACACACCACACCAACAGAGGCCTCCAAAGCAGACCCCAAGCAACCACAACCTCCAAACATAGCACATGCAACACATAGTACACAAAGCTGGTGTGCCAATCAGTCACAGGCCAGAAGGAGAAACAACATGCCTGATACAGTTGTAATAGGTGTCTGTATAGGCAGACACACTGCTGTCCCACTCACCAGACTGAACAAGGGAAAGGGTACAGTAAGCTGCCTGTAGGCTGCCACAATATGCCACATAACACAAGTACGCAGGTCACCCCAAAGCAAGCAGAAATATGATGCACTCATTGTCCATGTTGGTGTGAATGACCTGAGATGTACCTCCCTGGACTACATGAAAAGAGACATGGATGAGCTCTCTGAGTATGTACTCCAGGCCGGTATGACACTGGCCATTTGCAGCATCCAACCCTCACCAAGAATGATGCCACAATACAAACACAGAATGATCAGCTTTAACAGGTGGCACAATTACAGCTGTCAGTCCAAGAGGGTCTAATGACTGTCTGCTTGAGATGTCATGCATGACAAGCCATGCTGCTTTTCCAGGGATGGCTTGCACCTGTTACCCCTGGGCGTCTGGATACTGGATAAGGCCTTTGCCACCTCCATAGAGCTGTACGTAGGCAAGGCCGAAAAGACTAACCCACCACCCTAGAAAACATAAGTGGTAAGAAACATAAGGGTAATGTTGACCAATGCCAGATGTGTAAACTGCAATATGCATGCTCCTGAGGCACTTCCCAGTATGGAGAACATTGATGTCTGTGCAGTGACAGAAGCCTGCTGCAAGCCTACTGACAGCACACCAGCACTACCAGATTATACCAAATATCATGCGTTATGGCCCCAACACCTGGACCAAAACATCAAAGGAGGGGGAGTATCCATATGCAGCACAGACGCCCATACGGCCAGGTAACTGACAATGCACAAAGCAGCGGAGACCACCCATATGCACCTAACTGTAGTCAAAACTGCTGTACAGTCTGTAGCCTGTGACAGACCACACTCTCACACACAGGAACCCCCACCCAGACATCCTGAAGACACTGCACAGTATGAATGTCCCAACAAATACCAAACAAGGAACTCACAAATTACCACATAGGTGGTAAACCATTATGTATGCAAGGAGTAATCAGGGACATAGGGACACAAGTCGCCAGTAACCTGTCATGTGACACTCACAATGCCAATGTGGCTAGGAAGACTGTCTATATTGGACACCGTATCATGAAAGGATTCACATCTACATCAACAGAGGTCACTGTGCCCCTGTACTGTTCCCTTATCAGACCCATAATCTAGTACAATGACTCATATGGGATGTACCGTACCTGACACCTGCAGTGGTTAGGAAGACCTCAAAGGTACCTCACCAAGAGGATAAAGAGTGTCAAATATATGTCATATGCTGCCTGGCTGTAGACACCTCAGCTGAATGCAGTCACAGACTGCCTACACAGAGGCATTGTATGTCTGTTGTACAAGGCCATGTCCAAAACAGGAGTAATGGACATGCTCACCCCAGGAAATCAAAGCCATTGGAGCTGTGAGAGTGACAGATGTCAACCTCAACACATAATGAAATAGGATGTACTGGAGGGACAGATACATAACCCACAGGCTCCCCACACTCTGGAACAGGATCCCACTCCATGTTAGGCAGAGCCCCTCACTGACACCCCTCAACAGGAATATTGTCAAGTGGATGGATGATCGTAGATGTACACTGGGGGTCTTCACTGTGTCACGTCCAGACAGAGGCACAGTAAAGAAAATAAAATCATAAATGGCCATAATATTCACATAGCAAGGGGCAGCGAAAGACACACACACTCTGGCTAGGCTTACTAATGCCCTAGGGTGGATAGCCTAGTATGAACCTATGAACCTATGAATATACAAATTGTACAGGACACTAAGGATAATCACAAGGCTTACTCAACTGATGGTAGGAACCATGTTGGGAATTCACAGATATGCTCCGAATCACACAGATATTACAAACAACATACCAAACACACACACATATTGCCAACATACAACCTGACAGATGCAGTGCAACCCCCAGAATGCAAAATATCTATCCCAGCAGACTGCTGGCCCCCTGACATTGCAGATGCTGAGGTAACAGCCATCATCTACAAAGCAAAACACACAGCAGCAAAGGTATGAGATGGTGTCCTGGGCTGAGGCCAACATGGACTCCAAGAAGAATGGAATGCCAAATCACACTACTGCCCAATGTCAGCCTTACCACAGGATATGTACCCAAAGAGCAGTGTACAACAACAGTGGTCCTTCACAACAAAGGTGTTGCCTGAATGGATACTGCAAACTACCACCCCAGGATCCTGACAAGCTTGGTCTGCACAGCTATGGAAAGGATCAGCATGTACCATAGACATAAAGCTATCGGGGACCTACTGACACCGGACCCTACCCAGTGTGGCTGTCGTATGTGCAGATCCTGCCCCTAAACATGTTTGACCCATTTGAAACAGTCATTAAGGTCATCGATGGGGGCAATGTGGTCCACACAGCGTAGCTGGACCATGCAAATGCTTCAAGACAATACCGTACGAGTTCAGTATGGATATGTTCACCAGCTTAAATATAAACCTCTATGTCAGTAGAGGGGTTGCAAACCAGACCATGGACAGAACTGACATGGTCAGACATGCTGCATCCATATCAGACTACAAAGCAGATATGAGTGGCATCCCACAAGGCTTGGTCCTGGGACCTCCCCCGTTCTGTATATATGTCCCATAGGTACAGGCCAACATGGAAGGACTGTGACTGAACATGTATGCAGAGGAGTACAAACTGCCCACCATATCTGACCCCCAGCTGACACAAGCAACCCACAAAAGGGCCACATAGAAACAGACAACTGGAGCCATATCCATGTCAGCAAGCTAATTGCAGAAATGTGTATAGACAACCACCGTGGATATACAGTAAGTGCCCACCAATTACCACACAGGTGTTAACCCATTATGTACCTAACATGTAATGAGAGACCTGGGGACACAAGGTGATAGATATCCTGCATTGGACAAACATGTGGCTGTAGTGTTCACAGAAACATACCATATACCCACCCAATCATGAAGGTTGTCAGATGTAGATAAGGGGAGGTCACTGTGGCTCTGCAGTCATCCTTCATCAGCATCACAATTGACTACAATAGCCCCTGTGGGATGTATCTCAGCAGACACCTCCATCAACTGTAAAGTCCACAACAGTACCTCACCAGGAGTAGCAAAGAGCATGAACAGATGCCATGCATTGCCTGATTAAACAAACTGCAGCTCCACACACTGCCATACTGCCCACCCAGAGGCAAGCTGTGCCTGATGTATGAAGCCATGTCCAAGCTGGAATCAATGAACATGCTGCACCTTGTACAATCTGAATGGCAGTGAGCAATGCACATGAGAGACCTGAACCCCAGCACTGACATACATAGGACAAGCTGTACTGAATGATCCATAACACAGAAGCCACCCCCACTCTTGTGTAAACTCCCAGTACAGGTTAGCCAGAGAGTCACCTATCAACACCCCTCAAGAGGAATCCTGATGAGTGGATGGGAGATGGTAGGTTTACCCTGGGTATCATTGTTATGACAGAGGTAGACAGAGGCACAGTATACTAACCATGACATATGTCATGGCAAACTCCAGTTACAATGTGTGTTGAAGGACAAACACACTCTGTGACTAGCATCAGAAATGGTCTAGGGAACATTGCTAGTGTTTGCCAATGTCAACCTATGTTGTGGAATACACTACCAATGTTGGACAAGCCTGGTGTAGGTAGTCCATATCTGAACATAATGCAACATGGTCATATGTGCACAACTGGTCCCTACACAGTCTGTTGTGCTCACTGTGAAGATGTCAAGCAGTGATAGGACTAAAGCCCAGGATACTGTCCACCACAGTGAAAGTACTGAACCAGTACACTATACGGTACTACAGTGTTAGGTCATTATGAAAGAATGTTGACAGCTGTATGCAAAGTATCCCATGCAATCCCTGCAGGCACAGTATAATCCCTGCTGTGACAGACACGAAACAGTTGGCCAGTAAGTACACAACATGACAACCAACACACAACCATAAATGTGAGATATTGTTGAAGTTCACACCCACCCAAATATGTGGTGGACTGCAGAGTTCAACATATGGAAAGCTCACACTGGGCATGCTTGCACACTTTGATAAATGAGGCATATGTCAGACAACATGCCATGGAAAGGCTGAACTGGGCATGCTCACACACTTAGGCCATATCTCCGTTTAGCAGTTGGCCACACATATCTGGTATTTGTATGTGTCATTCCAGGAACCAACCACAACACAGCAATCTGCCCAGTGCACACAGTAAATAACTACAGAGACATAAGTGATATAGTGGATCGCCCTCATATTCAAACATCTTCCACAGATACACAAGTTGTTCATAGGAACAGGGAATGCTATGGCAATAAAGACCTGCAAACAGTCTAACAGCAACAAATATTGTGCATCTGACAATTAAACATATGTGTGTAGAGGTCAATACTAGGCTGTTTGCCCTAGGGAATGACAGCTTAGCCAGAGTGTGCTTGGCATCTGCATCCCCAGTACAGTAGGCTACTGTGCCACTGTAAAGTAGGTCACATAAGGCAATGTGTGAGGCTAGTGAGCTGTGCCTCTGTCAAGCAGAGGCACAGTGGAGATCCCAGGGTTTGAATGTGCTAAGCCACATCTATGTTGTTGGTGTGTGCTGGAAAAGGGTTGCTGAGGACCTCTAACAGTAAGTGGGCATCAATAACAGACTGAGGGGAGCCCTATCTGCATTGTCTGGACAATTCCACTGTCAACACTGTGTTGTGATGATTATGTGGGAATGAAGTGTCATGCCGGTACTGTTCACAGATGTCCTCCCTCTGTGGGCTACAGCTCTGCAATGTATTAGCTCACTCTGTCTGTTGGATGGCTCATATATGGCTGGTGTACACCTGACAGGTGTCCTGTTGTGGAGCAGTCATGGGTATATGTGGGATAGCATGATCAATGCAAACCTTACACATGCTCATAGAATGCAATTGTCAAGGATTATGCAGAGTGGCCAGTATAGTCCTCCAGCATGGGTCCTTTGAAGTCGTTCACCCCAGTCTTCACAAGTGTAGAGTCTGCTTGTGCTAAATACAGTTTGTTTGCAGTGACAACCTTGCCTGGGGGTGGGGATGGGATATGGATGTCCAGGGAAAGGTGGGTATGGTCAGATATTAACAATGGTGGTCTACCTCTGGTGTGGAACAGTGAGTACCCATGTTGCAGATGGACAGGTGCAATATGTATTCCCCCATGTGGCTGCGGTGAGTGGTTCTGCCATAGCACATGGACCCACAAATTGTAGTGGCTGTAGGGTAAAGTTGTAGAGGCCTGAGTAGTTCCCACACACAATATGCCTGTACCTGATGTTAACAACTGGAATGGTGTATGTGAACACCTGCATATCCCAGCACTGTTCCCAGGGAAGCAAAGTGTGTGTCCTGGATGTGGGAGTGGTGTTTTGGACTGGTTGTGTTGTGTGTTACAGGTCCTGTGGTCACGAAGTATGGTATAGAACATAACCTGCCAGTGCGATGTGCGTATCTGACCCTGAAGTAGGTGGCTGCAAATGCATATATATGCTATCCCCCACCTGACAGTTAGTACTAGATGTACATTACCTCTGTAGAAATAAAGATGTCAGCACCCTATAAATACTGCAGGTGCAGAACAGATGCCCAGTAATTCAGATAGCGCGCTCTGCTAATGCGTCGCCCTCAAGTGCCATAATATAGTTAGGTAGGAGTTTGAACCATGCAAATGCTCAGTGTGTGTGTGTGGGTGAGCGGGGTTGATGTGTGTGCAAGTCTGTGTGAGGGAAGTGTCCCTTTTGGCAACTGGGAAAACACTCTACAGGATGCACATTCCCCTTTCTAAGCACTGATGATGTCAGCACCCTATAAGTACAGCAGGAGAAGAAAAACCTCCCAGTAATGCAAATAGCACACTCCGGTAATGCGTCTGTCATGAGTGTCATAACATAGTTAGATAGGTGTTTGAATCTTGCAACTGCCCAGTGTGTGTGGAGGGGGGTTAGTGTGTGTGCAAGTCTGTGTGAGGAATATGTCCCTTTTGGCAACTGGGAAAACACTCTACAGGATGCACATTCCCCTATCTAAGCACTGATGATGTCAGCACCCAATCAGTACAGCAGGAGGAGGAAAACCTCTAAGTAGTATGAATAGCACGCTCCGCTAATGCATCTGTCATGAGTGTCATAACATAGTTAGGTAGGGGCTTGAATCCTGCAACGGCCCAGTGTGTGTGGAGGGGGGTTAGTCTGTGTGAGGGAAATGTCCCTTTTGGCAACTGGGAAAACACTCTACAGGATGCACATTCCCCTATCTAAGCACTGATGATGTCAGCACCCTATAAGTACAGCAGGAGGAGGGAAACCTCCCAGTAATGCGAATAGTGCGCTCCGCTAATGCGTCTGTCACAAGTGTCATAACATAGTTAGATAGTGGTTTGAATCCTGCAACTGCCCAGTGTGTGTGGAGGGGGGTTAGTGTGTGTGCAAGTCTGTGTGAGGGAAATGTCTCTTTTGGCAACTGGGAAAACACTCTACAGGATGCACATTCCCCTATCTAAGCACTGATGATGTCAGCACCCTATAAGTACAGCAGGAGGAGTGAAACCTCCCAACAATGCGAATAGTGAGTTCCGATAATGCATCTGTCACGAGTGTCATAACATAGTTAGGTAGAGGTTTGAATTCTGCAACTGCCCAGTTTGTGTGGAGGAGGGTTAGTGTGTGTGCAAGTCTGCGTGAAGGAAATGTCCCTTTTGGCAACTGGGAAAACACTCTATAGGATGCACATTCCCCTATCTAAGCACTGATGATGTCAACACCCTATAAGTATAGCAGGAGGATGGAAACCTTCCAGTAGTGCAAATAGCGCGCTCTGCTAATGCGTCTGTCACGGGTATCATAATATAGTTAGGTAGGGGTTTGAATCCTGCAATCACCCAGTGTGTGTGGAGGGGGGTTAGTGTGTGTGCAAGTCTGTATGAGGAAAATCCCCCTTTTGGCAACTGGGAAAACACTCTACAGGATGCACATTCCCCTATCTAAGCACTGATGATGTCAGCACCCTATAAGTACAGCAGGCGCAGGGAAACCTCCCAGTAATGCGAATAGCGCGCTCTGCTAATGCTTCTGTCACAAGTGTCATAACATAGTTAAGTAGGGGTTTGAAACCTGCAAGTGTGTGTGTTTGGATGAGGGGAGTTTGTGTGTGTGCAATTCTGTATAAAAGACATGTACTTTTTGGCAATCAGGAGATCACACTACATGATGCACATTACCCTTTCCAAACACTGATGATGTCAGCACCCTATAAGTACAGACGGAGAAGAGGAACTTTCTAGTAATCCGAATAGTGCGCTTTGCTAATGTGTCTCTCTCACATGTCGTGACATAGTTAGGTAGGGGTATGAATCCGGCAAGTGTGTGTGGGGGGTAGTAGGGTGTGTGTAATTGCAAGTGTGAGAGAACAGATCCTTTTGGCAAATACTACAATACACCAGATGCTACATATTCCCCCAGTAAACAGAGGGGATGTCACCACACTATCAGTACAGCCAAACAGGGCTACTTGCCCAGTAATGCCAATAGTGCGCTCCGCTACTGGGTCTATTACCACTGTCAGAGCACAGATAGGTATGTTTTGGAAACCCACAACTGCCACGTGTGGTTGTGTCACACAATATGACCATGTGTGGGTTGTTGTTCATAACAATGCATGCCATTGCCTAAACCAGCAATGGCAATGCACACATGATGTATGTGTGTGACACATACACATATATACCTGTGACCTTCAGTAGTTACCATGTCTGACACATGCCTCAAGTGGATAAATGGTTTTCGCAATGCATAACAATATGACTGTGTCGTACTGTGCAGGGGCCGCACGCGGTATGTGTCTATACAGTGTGGGTTGTATATGGTATAATACCTACAGCAGGGGATACACATCTGGTCTGGGCCATATAGTCTACATGTAGTCGATGAACAGGTGCTGCATGTTCCCACCTGTTGTGGGAGTGGTAACATGTTGTTCCACTGCAATTCAGTGACTACATGCTGGGAACCTTTCAGCTAGTGTGTTGTAGCTACAGTAATGCTCACACACAATGTTTGGCTGGAAGCAGTGCAGCCATATAAAGACATTTCTTGAGACTGTCATATTGCCAGTGTTGTTAGTGAGGATAGGTGGGTTTCCTGTGTATGGGAGGGTTGTGTGTGCCAGGCTATGAACCAGAAGGCAGTCCAACACACTGTTAGCTGCTCATGGATAGGCCCTGATGCTTTGTGCTGTGCCAACAACCTGGAGGTGTGTGTATCTGTGGTGCCTTGGGATACCACCCCCCTGTCCATGTGTGTTACATGTGTAGGGGACGACAGGCATGGTATGAGGTATAACCTGGCAGTGATGGGTTGCACCTGTGAGCCATGAATCAGGAATCTGGTACTGCACAGATATTGCAGTTCACCGTGCTGAGGACAGTGTCCAGTGCATGCATCTTGTGGTGTACACTGCTGGTGTTGTGTAGCATCACTGTTAGTGTCCTATCCTGTGTGATACCCGTGGAGGTGGCTATGTAATCCATATCCTGCAGCAAAAGGCACTATGTGTGTATCAAGGGGCTTCGCCAATATACAATGATCCATGGGTGTCACGTGCAAGCTGCCCCTTGCAAATCATTGTGGCTTCCCTAGCATGTAAGCACACGTTGACAGCCATTGGATACCCTATGAATGACATTGGAGATTGAGCAGAATGTAGACATAGAACACCCTTCCTACTTATTGTGGTAGCATACCTGGTGAGGGTATGATGGCAACCAAGATCAGGCTCATACTGGCCCGTGCCACATGCTGAGAGATCCCTTCTATGTTCCCTATCATGTAGTCCAGGGAGGTATGTCTCAGGTCATCCATAGTGGCATGGTCAATGACTGAGTCATATGTGTCCATGCCTCTGACTGACACATGTGATGTGTGTCCCATGTGTGGCATGTGCTCTGTTCCGACGTATGAGTACAGATTTAGTTTATTGTTTTTAAATATCTTTTAAAATTATGACAATTTGAATACCGAGGTTATACTAGATAGGGTATGTTTGTCTGAATCATGTTTTGTGTCTTTAAGGGAGTAAATTGATTAATTAATGATTGTTATAATATTACTATAAATGGTGGTTATTTGATGTTTTCCATTTTTTCTGAAGAAGTTAGGGCAGTGGCCTTGATGAAAAGTGTACTGATATTTTAACGCACTTAAAATAAAATACAGAGTTGTTTCGAGTGGCGAGTTGGAATTAGTGTACTTTTTTACTTAAATTTGGTGATAGGACTGTTACTGCTACATCAATATACATTTTATTGTTATTCATATACGTTCATATCTGGCTTTGTTCAGCTACATCATCCTGCTACATTTGCTTTATATAGCTATAGACAACTGTGGATGTTTGGTATTTCAGACAATCATACTATCTGCATATTGCAGACTGAGAGCAACATATCCAGATTTTGAGATACACATTCCTGCTGCAGCAACACTTTGAACACATTTTGCAGTTTGGTTCTGCTTGTCACATTCATTTCATTCTGTACTGACTGCAGTATACTTTATTCAGGGGTTATTACTACTTTATTGGTTGATTCATAACTCTTTTTCACACTCTCTCACTTGTTTTCATTGTACTATTCAGGATGGTACTTACTTCTAGGCTTTATTGACATGTTTTACCTGTAGTTATTACAATCCTTTCCAGCAGTCTCACTTCTGTCATGTTTCAGTATTTCAACAGGGATATATTTCACACATGTGATTTGCTCATCTTCTGCAGCTGTACTTTTCAGCCTGCTGCAGGTTGTGTACTATTATATTACAGGTGGAGCGTCTTTATTTCAGACTTTATTTCAGACATTTTCATTTTTCTGTTTGGATTACAGACTGCAACACACTTTTGTAATCAAGCAATACTTGCAAACACTCTTACACTGTTACTTGCATATTTTATTACTTAGTGACTACACTGCACTCTTTTGCTAACTGTCATACTTTTATATTTCTTTACAGTTACTGGGAGAGGATTACTGACCTGCCTGGTGGCGCAACCGCACCAGCCTATTGCCATAAGCTCTGCGGTTCGCAGAATGGACACCTGCAGTTGTAATATAAATGAAGTAATATTGGAATACACATCTCCATAATATCAGCTAGTTTAATTTCTTACATACATAATTAAATGTAACTTACTCAGTAGTGGGGCATTGGGCATTTGCCGGGCCTCCTGGATCCAAAGGTTCAATTGGTCCTGCTTACGTCTCTTCAGGTCCGCATGGTGGTGACGGACCTGCTCACCAGTCCTTGGAATCCCTTTGGCACTGGTGAGATCATGAGCCAACCGGTCCCACGCCTCAGCCCTATATGCTCCCCACAGGACCTGGCCCTGCATGAATTGGGCCTCATGATTGTGGACTAGGAGCCAGACCATATATCTGGACTCCTCAACGCCCCACCTCTGTGCTTCAAAGCAACTACCCTCACCTACTCCTGACATTCTGGCTGCAAGTTAGTTCTACAATCGTTTATGCTGTGTATTCCCGCCTATGGGGCTTATATATGCCGTTTTTCCCACACTTATCTGTGATTGGCCATTTTGGAATTGTATCAACTTCACAAAACCTGCTTTGTCATGCTCCACTTTCTATTCATTCCTATATATTTGCTATTACTGCATTTCTAAGTGCAGCTGTCATAGCTTAGTGGTTTAGTACCTTGACTATGGTGCATGGTATCCTGGGTTCGAACTTGGCCACTGCTTTTTATATTTTATGACTGTCTAGACAGGCTAGGGGGTGTGTCTGTGTAAAGGCAGTTTTGTTACAGCTTGCTCAACGTTGCCCGTCGGTTAGCTAGTTGGCACGGTGAGCAGCTCCGCGCAAACGGGTTACACTAGTTTACGCTTCATTTGGCTGTCAGCACGCATATTATGCTCAGCTTAGCTAGGGGCACACAGTTTCAGCATGTTAAACCACTGCTCACCTACGGGCACTTATTTTACACCTGCTAAACCACTGCTCACCTACGGGCAGATGCACTCACCAATTAAACTGTAGCTCAGGTATAGGCACATCTGGCATTTTTTATTATTTTATCTCACATTTCTTCAAAATAAATGGCCTATTTCATTACATTTTACATAAAATATAATTTTATATGTGTACATATATGTCAGGGACTTGTTTCGTGCTTATTTTACTAAAAATAAAATTTGATGCTGTGGGGGCTCAAACCATGACTGCCTGCTCTTCAGCCGACGTCTCTACCGCTACGCTATTGCTTTTTGGCTTACTTTGCATAGTTAGTTCTTATATGCTTTTCCACTTACTGCTAACTGTGGCTGAGCTATGGGCACGCCCGCGCAAATGAGCGCACTCACGGGCAAACATCTTTACAATTTAAAAAAATATATAACATGTTCATTTATATATTTTATGTTCATAGTCTGTGGGGGCATGTGTTGTGTTGTGTTTATTCACATTTCCATGGACTCTGTCATGGGTGTTTACTCTGGGCACTTTTACTCTTCTGGGGGCGTGTCCGCTTGCAGGGCTCGGCCTACGGACACGCCCCCTACTGTCTTCCACCGACCGTGTTAGCCTTAGGTGTGATTCAGCATGCCCTCATGCATATGCATGACATGCTGACGTCACACCGTTTAACTGCAGCCTTCGTGTAAGCCTTGCATCTCTTACACGGAGGCTTCGTGAATCCTGCCCCATATGTTGTATTACTTATTACACAGTCATCATATGTTGTATTACTTATTACACAGCCATCATATGTTGTATTACTTATTACACAGTCATCATATGTTGTATTACTTATTACACAGCCATCATATGTTGTATTACTTATTACACAGCCATCATATGTTGTATTACTTATTACACAGTCATCATATGTTGTATTACTTATTACACAGTCATCATATGTTGTATTAATTATTACACAGTCATCATATGTTGTATTACTTATTACACAGCTATCATATGTTGCATTACTTATTACACAGTCATCATATGTTGTATTACTTATTACACAGCCATCATATGTTGTATTACTTATTACACAGTCATCATATGTTGTATTACTTATTACACAGTCATCATATGTTGTATTACTTATTACACAGTCATCATATGTTGTATTACTTATTACACAGAAATACATAGTTGCTCATGAATTTGCATGATAGCTTGTTTAAAGCGCATTCCATGTTTGTGAATGCCCTTGTAATTTGCAGTTTTGCTTTGTTACTATAATTCAATAAAAATGATAAATTAAATGATAAATACTAGCAGCACCATGGAACAGAATTAATTACTGAGTTTTAAATGGGGGGTGGGTAGGGGGGTTAGTATGACATATAAATGAATATGATGTAAATATATGTGAAACTGTAGAGGGGAGTGAAAGGCATGGAATGGATTCCTAGTCTCACACATCATTTCTAGGTAATACCAAAATATCCAATGGTGTCTATATATAAAGTGAGAGCACCGGATAACATAATTAAGGGACATGACACTATTATAGAGAAGACAGAATGCATGACTGCTTTGTGGCAATGTGAAAAGAGTACACATGAGGCCTAACAACATCCTAGGAGAGAGAGAAAGAGAGAGAGAGAGTAAAAAAGAGTAGTGAAACACTGACAGCTATACCGGTGGAAAGGTCGGATTATGAAAACCTGGGGCATTCATTTTATAATACGGTAGTTGGAAGACCAAACAACATTGGACTCTACAGAGGGAGGCATTAACATCAAAAACAGCAACTCAGTGCTTAGACATGCATTTTTTGTTACTTTACTCCCCTACTTTCTGCTGACCGTGAATTACCCTTCAGACAAATGACTCATTCACACCCCCATCACCAAGGTTGACAGATGATTGAGAAGGGCTGTCATTTAGGTAGCCATCATGTTTTTTTCTTACATTTACCTCTAATATCATCATGCATGCCCACATTTTCATCATTCTGAAAGTGATGTAACCCCGTCAAGACTTCCCTGACCTCGAGGGCAGTATTCCACTTTCTGTCAAGTACACTACCACAGGATCATGTGTCCAGGGCCATGAATGTAAATAGTGAGACCGCATCTGGAGTATGGTGTATAGTTTTGCAGATCCCATTTAAATAAATGCTTAAATATAATGGAGGCTGTCCAAAGGCATAGAAAAATAATATCAGGTCTACATCATAAGGATATAGGAAGTGGAAGTGATAAACATATTAGGTATTCATTGCCAAACCCAATTCATCACAATTCAGGCTAGCAATGATCAGGTGTTGGTAAATGCAAAGTCAATAACCAAATATGTCCTAGCCTATTACCATAAGGTCAATGCATCTACAAGCATTGCAGGTGATCTAAGATCAATAAGTGAAATGGGAAGTCAGAGGGTCAGCCGAGTAATGTTAGGCTTAAGTGGCCAATGGTCAGCTCTCCTGTGTTTGGGATGAGACAAGGTCCAACCCCAATTGTTTTCCTCACTGGTGGAAACCAGGGAGTGGTGTAGCTGAATGTAGGGTTATCAATTAGAAAGGAAGTTGACAGATGTCTTACGCTATATGCCCAGTGCATCATTGTATACTGAGCTTTTGGGCTGGTCTAACACCTACTACTCTCTATAGTGCAGGAGCAAAGTATGGCCTGATAGTGAACAGGCTTTTTTTCCTGCAGATGGAGAATCTACCAGATACTAGGATGTACTGGGGTGGGTATTCTATCAACAACCAAGGGTCTCAGTGCAGGATGAGGTAGGAAAAATCTGGAAATGGATGAAGATGTCTAGACTGAGCTCCCATGTAAAATAATAAAGGGGAGCAATACAAAATATGTTAAAAATACAATCTTCTCTTGGGGGTAAGGCTTGTGAAACATAGTTAGGGTAGGATGAAGGGGGACATTCTTCCTGGGCACACATAGTTAGGGGCCACGGTCAGTACATGCCAATCAGTTTTAAGTGCACTACTAGTTTTCAGAAATAAAAGCCAGTATTGCATTTTCACTCAGAACTGATGGGAATTAGCACTCTGGCATAAGCTGCATCAGCTGCTTGTTATAAATGCAGTAAGTAGTTTTCTACAGTACAAAAGACAGAAGAGTTTTTTCCAATATATTGATCAGACTATGGAATTGGATGCCAAAATCGCTTGCTTGCAAAGGCCCTCCCATACATTTCACAAATCAAAACTTAATTAAATTAAATCTTGCATTTCGTCATGTTGGGGAAAGTGAACTCTACAACCAGAGAGTAGATTATCTTGAAAAGTGCTTTCTCTAAATGAGAAACATCATTACCTCAATCTATTAGCACTTGTGAACTGTGCACCAGAAAACTGGGCTGCAACAGGCAACAATACTATATAATATGTTAGAAAGAAAAAAAGGAATGAATGTGGTAGGCACAATTAAGAAAAAGTTAAGAATCTTTAGGAATTCAGAGCTTTTGTATGTGTTGCTCCAGGACAGTCTAAGGACTGGATTGAGACCATCTTCAGGAAGTATCCCCTTCAAGTTTTACCAAGTTTCCTTTTTTTTTTGTTGTACTTAAAGAGCTAAGGAGGTGTGGTGCTAGTTTGGGACCCACACAATGTGCTGGTTGAGTGTCATGGGACCCATGCGGTGCTCTGATAGAGCCAGTTTTGCTTCTGAAGTTTTGTCACACAACTCTCTATGCAGTTAATTTCTATTCTCACTTTAAAGTATTACAGTGACCAGTGCTGACCAACACAAAATGCCATTTAGTGCCTAAACAGATATAAAGGCTGTTAGACCCTTTACTGTGACCCCCCCAAGCCAGCCCCCCCTCCCACACACACACACAAAAGAAAAAGTGGTACTATGAAATGTTAAAGTAACATATAATAACATATAGGGTCTATATTACAATGTCAAACTTGCAGAAGTCCGAACGTTGTAATATCGAACCCATATTTTTGAAATACGAAAACAGCGAAACCACAGAACACCGATTTTTTTTCCCAGGGAAAAAAATTGGTGGGCCATTTTCACAGCTTTGCTATTTCCTCCACTGTGGTGCGATCTCAGAGTTGGTTTATTTAAGTAGGGGGGTGTGGGGGCACAGTCCCCCCCTCCCCACATTAGTTTAAGTTCAAAGTGTATGTGTTTTTTTTTTTTTGTACCTGAACAGCATTTTTTTCCCTGGTAAAAAAATTGCTGTTCTGTGTTTTCATACATTTTGTGTTTTGAACTTAATGGTTCGATATTACATCATTTGAACTCCTGTGATTTTGACGATGTGATATAGACCCATAACATATAATATAACATATAATGGTATAACAGTTTTTAAGAGTCATTTGTTTATCAGGACAGCTAGCTTTTGGCCAATGCAGTTGTCATGCTAAGTGTTTTATTGCTTTCAGAGCTGAAAAATAATTATATTTTACACTTTTGTATAACTAGTATTACATCACACCACCAAAAGCTCCATGTACTACAAAGAATAAAGACTGGATTACTCTGACTATAATTCAACTATTCATGTGTTTTCAACAAAGATTTCAAGATTCAGCTCTCGAGTTTTCACTTCATTCTGCTCTCAGGGTCAGTTTCTTGACATTCATGTCTTGAACACATAACTCCTTGGTTATGACGAAGAACTGATTACAATCCGCTGCATTACACACTCAAAAGATGGGATGTCAAGAGTCACCTCTCGAGCTGCACTTTCCTTTCATGAGGAATTTCCTGATACCCATATCTGATGCACATAGCAGGCTGGTTGTGATTAGACACCTGATTATAATAATCTGGGTTTTACTAAAATTTCAAAGTATTTGTAATTTTTATGGTAGTTCTGCAGAAGGCAATTCTCAGATCAAGACTTTCATATAAAAAAGGGCTAGGTAAGAATAACAATAAATAAAACGTGCATTCTGTCTAAGACACCAAACAGGAAAAAGTGGGATCACTTATTGAATATTTTGTGTTTGGCTATGAAACCTAACAGAAAAAGTGTGTTCAGTTAAGAAATATTTTGCAGTGTCAATTGTTGTCTCTTAAAGGACATCTAATGCCTCTGGGAGAATGCTAAAACCATTTCAGTCACACCTTTTGACTATATGTCACACATGTTCGATTGACTGTTTTTTTTTATTTTCCTGACTAAGGAAGTTCACACTGATATGCCTCTGTGGATTTCTCTTTTGAAACTGTAAAAACGTACTGTGACCACATTCTGTTACTATGGGAATAACGGGATATTTCAGGCACAGTAGTAAGGAATCTGGCTAGGAAGTTAAAAAATGGACAGACATTAGTGCAGCTTTAATAACCAATGCATCACTTCACTTTTATAATACAGAACAAAAGAAGGCATTAAAATGTCTGTAAAAAGAAAAGAAAAAGGAAAATATGACATATAAAATATAAGAATTCACTGCAGTTTGCTAATCCTTTAAAAATATTCAAACGGTTGCAGAGATTATATCTGTATTTTAACTCTGCCATATTCCATCACAATCAGACTGAGGCCAAAACATCCACGATTGCTCCTTCTGACAATATAATTTTCCTCAATGATTTTAGACCCTATATGCTATGAAATGGTTTGTGATTAGCACAGAGGTTACCTAAGATATTTTTTCAAATGGCTCTGTGTGTGTGTGTGTGTGTGTGTGTGTGTGTGTGTGTGTGTGTGTGTGTGTGTATGCGTGCGTGCGTGCGTGTGTGTGTGTGTGTGTGTGTGTGTGTGTGTGTGTGTGTGTGTGTCTCTGTATGCATATGTGTTATATTGCATTTACAACCTCCTAATAAATCAGTAATATGTTTGTGTCTAGAAGCACACTATTCATATGAATGTTTTATCCCGCTAATAGTGGAATTTTCCTGTAATATCAGTAGCTCTTTAAAATGCAAACAGCAAGAAAAAAAATCACCAAAATATAGCTTACAGCAGTTTCGCAATGAGTCATACTGTACCTTGACAAGGCTGCAATATTAGAACAGATGGTCTCATTTTTATATAAAGATAATTTGTGAAAAATCATAAGTTTTGGCATGCTACCAGAATAAATGTTATGCAGTGATTCATGCTTCTCCAGATGTTCTCTTGCTATATTTCATTTCTAGAAGTATATTCTTAATAATACTTTCTGGTACTAACTGAAAAAATAACTATAATAAAATATAAACAATTCCAGCTGTAGCGCAAAGGCAGAGTCTTACAACAAAGTAGGCAAACATGGTTTAATTATCTATATAGTTTCTTTCTTGGACTTCAGACCCTTGTTAACTAGAATGTTCAAGAGGTCCCCATTTCCTTTAGTGTGACCATGCTCTTTACTGGTCAGAGGCAATGCCAACAGAAGAAGCATTTTAAATCTCTCCTATGCTGTGGATAATTGCCCCAAATCTAGTTCTGTGCAAGGTGAGAGAGAAATAATGAAATATATAAAACGAAAGCTACAGCTATTAAAACAATCAGATAAGCACCCACTCTCATGCACAGGGGAGCACACATTTATTTATGTGTGCATGTGTGCAGACACATGGATGCACATATTTATTTGTGTGCAAGCTCATTCATGCATGTGTGTGTGTGGGGGGGGGGGGGGCTTTCACCTTTGTTCACGTGTGTGCATGCATTTGTGAATGTGCTTTTGTATCTAGGTATATGCTTACCTAAAGATACATTTATAAATAAATACATAAGAAAAACAGAATAAAACAGACTGTGACTAGTCAAAGGGAAATTCTAATAATCTAAATTAGCTAATGCTAAACAAAGAAAAAATAACTATGCCACAAAAACTAAGAAACCCTAATATAACTCATATTACAATTCTAAAACAAGAGGCAAAATTTAAATGGCACTGCTAAGAAATGGCTAAAATGTACGTTAAAAAAGAGGGGAAAAAAAGCAGTCATGAGACACTTTACTCATAAATCCTGGGGGAGTTACCTTAAGCTCCATGAAGCAGAAAACGTATACAGTTACCCCACCTCAATGAAATCAAGAAAGGAAAATATTATGTTTTAAGCAGTATTGGTTTAAAGTTTTATGAAACTACATTGTATATCTATAGTATGTAAAGAGAACTATTGCTTTAATATCTGAAGTCAGCATAGCTGCATGTTGTATTAGCAAGTTAATTGGTTTCCAATGCATGATTTGTAATGTTTAAAAGAAAGACCTACAACCCTAGGAGTTTAAAGGAAGTGATCTCTCACAGATGGGGAGTCTGTATGCTTGAAACATTGGTTCTAGTTAATATATTTCACTAGGGATAGAACTGCTGTGGATTGTTGCTGAGGAAACCTTGATCTCTTCCTACAAAAGAGGAATCAAGAGGAAATTAAAGAGGTGAGCTACTGCATTTTTATTTGAAACTGTCAGTTTCCCTATTTTTTCTGGGGGCCCCTGCAATTTAATGCAGAAATACACTCTATTGTACTTATCAGTTAAGAAATCTGTTTCTTTTACATGGAATTACTTGTGATAATCTGCACCACTGCTTTCTTATTTCATTTTGGAATAAAACTGCATACTTTTTACTAACTCCTGGACCTGGGTGCTTTTATATATGGCAATGTTGGGTGCAGTGGGCATACTTTTGGCACACAGTTCACACCAAAATGTCCTGAATTTTACTTTTCACTGCCTGTATACAGTTACACTGTGTGAGCTAAAAATTCCCTACCTGAGAAGAAGGCTCTCTTGTGCTGTTGCTAATTGAGTCATGTGAGGTACTCTATAAACTCTGAAGAGAAGAGTGCAAGTAAATCATGCTTGCCTAAATGCTACGAAAGTCACACTTCCCAACTCCTTTAGAACATAGCCATTACTGCTGAAGGTATAGTATCCATTGCCAGAGTGATGTCAACACCAAAGACAATTCCACCATTAAAGACATTGTCTAGAGAGGAAGATTTTGAGGTGTACCTGGAACGTTATGAGTTTGATGCACATCTGGAAGATGGGGACAGGAGTAACTAGGCTAGAAATATCTCAGCCTTCATGTATTATTTATTATTTATTTATTCCAGTTTGGTGGCCGGGGAGGTCCACTGGGCTAAAAGCCCATTTTCAGTGGAGGCCTGAGGAGAAAAGCTCCATAATACAATGTTACGTGACATAATAATCACACAATTACAAAAAGATAAATTTATTTACATAAAAAATTAAACATTGGATGATTATAGAAACAGTCCAGGAGGACGATAGGCAAATTGCATAGGGATGGGAGAAATTGTTAGTTACATTAGCAATGTAAGTCAAATATAGAAGGTATGAAGGCTAGCCAGGTGAGAACGAGGAGGGGAGCTTGGCAGGTATAGAGTGAAGTGTGCAGTTACATTTTCAGTGAGTATGCAAGTAGGAGAGGAGTTTAGTTTTGAAGGAGTGTAGGTTGTCACAGGTCATCAGTGTGGAGGGAAGGGCATTCCATTTTTAGCAAGGGAAAAAGAGAGTAAAAGTTGACCGGCTGGGTGTTTAGGTTTTTGGATAGAGATGAGAGTTTGGTTAGAAGATCTAAGGGGTCTGGGGGGGGGGGTGTAAGGTTGGAGGATATTGGATAGTGCGGGGCAGAGGGTGGGTTGAAAGATTAATTTGTGGGCTGAGACAATTTGGAGGTAGTCTAGTTGATTGGGGAGTTCAAAACAATTTAGGGTTTGTAGGGATGTGTAGTGATGAGAGTGTGAAGTTGCCTTAGTGGCAAATTTGGAAATTTTATTGTAGCATACTTCCAGTTTAGAGGTTAAGGTAAAAGATAGATTTGTAAGCAGAGGGGCACCATATAGAAGAGATGGGAGGAGATATGAAGTGGCTAAGGTACGTCGGGTAGAGGGGGAGAGGAATTGACTATTTCTGTACAGTAGGCCGAGTTTTATATGGGTTTTCTTGATGTTAAGTTGGATATGGGTGTTGAATTTTAAGTGTTCGTTGATTGTGACCCCTAGGAGCTTAGCGGAGGGAATGGTGTTAATGTTGGAGTTGTTAAGGCAAGAAATTTGAAATTATCTTTTTTTCGGTGGTGGAGAATTTTGAGTGGGTGAAAAGAAGAATCTTAGTTTTGTTAGCATTAAGTGAGAGGTGATTTTGATGCATGCAATTTTCAGTGGTTGTGAAGGCAGTTTGAGTTAGAGATTGGAGTTCTTTAAGGCTGGGGGCAGAGCAGATCAAAGTAGAGTCATCTGCGTATTGGACAATTTCGGTATTGGGAATAGCTTTGTGGAATTCATTAATGACGATGTTAAATAGCAGTCTGCCAAGTATGGAGCCTTGGGGAACTCCTGTGGGGGTAGGAAGGAAGCTGGAGGAGGCTTGGCCCCATTTCACAGCTTGGGACCTGTCAGAGAGGTAGCTGGAGAACCAGGATAGGGTTTTTAGGGGAGATGTTAAGGTTGGATAGGTGGTTTAGTAGATGGGAGTGGGAGATGGTATCGAAAGCTTTGGATAGATCTAAGAGAACAGATGAAACTAAGTTACCAGAGTCTCGAGCGGAATTGATAGAGTGTAAGAAGGAGAGAAGGGCTGTGTTAGTATTATGTCCAGGGTGGAAGCCATGTTGGGTAGGAGAGAGCAGCTTGTGTTTGATTATGAATTGCATGAGTTGCAGGTGGATGCATTTTTCAAGGATTTTTGATATAGAAGAGAGGATAGCTATGGGGCGGAAGTTAGAGAAGTTACAAGTTTTGCCACCTTTGTGGAGTGGGAGAATAAAGGCAGAATGCCATAGTTTGGGTACATAAATTCGAGAAGGGATTGATTTATCAGGATACTAATAGGGAAAGCAATACTGTTGGTGGCAATTTTTAAGAAGGAGGAGGGGATGTTGTCAGGGGCATTTGTGCAAGGTTTAAGTTTGGAGAGAAGTTTCTTTATAAAGTGGGTGGCTACAGGTTTAAGTTCAAACGTAGGGGGAGAGGGTAGTGAGGATGTAGAGTCATGGGAAGAGGAGGGTGGGGGGTGTTGTTGGGGAAGGTTTTGGTTAGCTCAGCAATAGAAGAGGTGAAGAAGGAGTTGAACAGATTGGCAATGTCTTGGTCAGATTTGCTAGTATCAGGGCAAGGGTTGTTTGTTGTGCCCGGCTTAAGAAGAGAGTTAATAGAATTCCAGAATTGTTTGGGGTTTTTTGCATGATTTATTTGTAAGAGGTTGTAGTGAGACTTTTTATCTGATATTACATGTTTTTGTAATTGTTTGTATTTAAGTAAGTATTCAGGTTGTTTATGTTGGATATATTTTTTCCAGGATGTGTCTCTTTGTTGCATAATTTTTTTGGCTTCTTTAGTAAGCCAGGGGGTGATCTTGGCTTTGACTGTTTTAGTATGAATTGGAGCTAGGGAGTTCAGGATAGTAAGGAATATGGTGTTGAAGAAATCAATGGCTTCATCCAGGGGTAGGGTTTTTAGTGGGTTCCAGTGAGTGAATTTAAGGGAGTCAGAGAAGGTGGAGGGATTAAAGCTGGTTAAGTTGCCAGTGTGTAAGAGTTTGTGGGAGAAGGAGGAAGAAATTGTTGTTCTATAGATGAAGGCAGGGAGGTGGTCTCCTAGAGGGTCTGGAATCTAGGATCAGGATCAGGATCCAATCTAGGATGGAGCCTGTGAGGTTAGTTTTATTGGGCCTGGTGGTATAGTTTATAAGTTGTGTGAAATTGAAAAGGTTGATAGATAAGGTGGGATTATGGTCACTGATTTTTTTGCCAGTTAATATTTACATCTCCCATAATATAAATTTCATGTTTAATATTTAAGGAAGACCAAGAGAGGATGTCTTCCAAGGTAGTGGTGTTGTTTCCAGGAGGAATGTAAAGGGAGATGATGCAGATGCTTTTATGGTCATTTAGTTTTAGGAGGCCAGCTACTAGTTCAGCATTATGAAAGGAAGGGATAGCATTTGGGAAAGGATTGATGGATAAGTGGTTAGTGTAGATTAGTGCTACACCACCACCTCTTTTATTTATGGGATCAGATCGGAGAGATTGAAAACTGGGGGGAAGGAATTCATTGTTGGATATGTGTGGTTTTAACCAGGTTTCACAGATGACTACAATATCTGGTGAATTATGGTTTAGCCAGGCATGGAAGAAGGTAATTTTATTAGTTACGCTTTGGGCGTTGATGGTGAGAAATTTGAGATCTTTACAATTTGGTTTGTTGTTGAAATTTTGGTTATTTGTTTGAGGCATGTTTGGTCCAGGGTTTGGATGAATGTCGCCTGCTAGGCAGAGGAAAGAGAGAAGGTGAGTAAGTTTGGTAGTTTTAGTATGTTTTTGTTTGTTAGAGGTAGGATGGTAGGGGGTGGCTTTAGGTTTGTAGAATGTATTTGGGACTTGGAAGAGTTTTAATGTTAATAGAGAGGGGGGGTGAACTGGAGTTATAGAGGCAAGAGATATTGCGGTAGTGATTAGTGGGCTATGGTGGTGGAGGTGGATATGGAGGGTTTAGGTGAAGGTTGGTATAGGAGGTGGAATGGTATAGTGGTAGAAGAATGAGGGCTAGGAGTAATGTAGGGGCAAGGATTGTAGTAGGAATTGAAGGCATCGTAGAAAGAGAAATTAGATTTAGATTAGTGGTGAAAGAGCAAAAAGGTTTGTATGTTAGATAGAGTATGTAAGGCAGGTGGGTGGGAAGGAGTTTAGCTTGAAAGGTAAGGTTGGTGGAGGGGGAGGTATATTTGGGAAAAGTGGGTGGAGTAATCTAGCGATGGGATTGGGTGATGTAAGTGGGAGGGGGTATGTGATGAGTAATAAATGTAGGACCACTGGGAGCGGGTGGAAATTGGGGGCAGGGTAGGGGAGCAGAGTGAGCTCACAGGGCAAATGGAGCGGGATAGAGCAACAGGGCAGAAAAGTCCAGCTGAAGAAGTATCAGCCACTGCAGGTTGGAGCTGAGGTAAGTTGGAGGAAGTGCAGAAAAATGGGTGTAAGTAAGTGGGGATTGAGTAACTAGGGGAGAAGAGAAGACTATTGAGGTGAGGAAGTGGAGTAAAATAAGGGGAGGTTTGGCTTCTGAAGGGTTTAGAGGTGAGGTTGGAGTAAAAGATTTGAAAGGAGTAGGAGCAGGCAAGCAAGGAATTGTGTTGCCACCTAGTGGAGAAAGGAGAAAATGGCAAGCAGAGAGTGATAGGGAGTAAAGAATAGGGCAAATGGACAGAGGCTCGAAGGTAGAAGGAAAAGCAAAAGGACTATAGGGTACTACTTCAGAGGGGTACAGAAAAGGGATTGGGGGCCGTAGGCAACACTGAGAGAGGAGTTTATACGGTCTGTGGTAGGCTGCTGTGTCACACTCACAGAGTGACTGGCTAACAAATAAGGAAGCTTAGGTAGGTATAAGACTACATACATTTATTGAAAATTATTTAGTGATTCCAATCCAATGTTCCTTTTCAGGAGGGCCCAGTTTCATGGAAAGCGACCAGTTGAGCTTACTGAGCTTTTTCAGGAAATAGTCTGAATGTTCGAGAGGTAGAGCAGGATCCTTCAGGGGTGGATTAATTTATTGAAAATTATTTAGTGATTCCAATCCGATGTTCCTTTCAGGAGGGTCCAGTTTCATGGAAAGTGACCAGTTGAGCTTACTGAGCTTTTGCAGGAAATAGTCTGAATGTTCGGGAGGTAGAGCAGAACCTTCAGGGGTGGATTACAAGGGGTGAGTGAAGCAGCAGCACTACTGCGCAGGTGACCCAGTTGAGGGAGGCGAGGTGGTGTATCCTAGCCAGGAGATCAGGAAGAAAGGGTGTGGAATAGACTGGTTATCAAATTATGCAAGCATAAAAAAACAGTGTTATTAGCCTGAGATGGTGTTACTTCTGAGAAACAAGCTAAAAAGTCTAATAGATTAATATTTAAATGAAAACAAAAAAAGGAGCGTAACACCATAGACATAAAACTGGAACTTTAATACAACAAAAACAAGAACAGGATAAGTGCTTTTGGCACGTGCCTTCCTCAGATCCTGAAAACAATTCCTACACACAACTATTTAAGAACCAGCTAACCAATCTAGTTAAAAGGCAATTAAGCAATTAAAAATGAGGCAATGAAACATAGCAACACTTACTCCCCATTTGCATAGTGCACTTGTAACAAAAACATGTTTTAAAATAACTTAGATCCAAGCTTAGAACAAAACTACATTTTGTTAAAGACAATCAGCATAGCATATTAAAACTTATATATTATATGCTATGCTGATTAATTGCTTAATTGCCTTTTAACTAGATTGGTTTTATGTCTATGGTGTTACGCTTCTTTTTTGCTTTCTTCTAATTTGTGTACTGGAGCGTTCCTTGGTGGTGCTACTGGATTTTGGTACTGTATAGATTAATATTTACTCCTAACAAAATGGAAACAGTTCAGATATGTGATCTGAGTCATTTACTAAAGTTGATTGAATATCTTGATAGTCAACAAGCTAAAAGTAAAATGAGATAAATTCTAGTCAGTGAAATATTTTGAAGACTTTGCCTTCTTCTTTATGAAAGATGTGTTTCAAAATTACCCTAAAGGTGCTGAAAAGGTAACAAGGAACATCTCTTTATTAAATGTTCTATAAGGTGTTTGGAGCACTGTTGCAAAGGCAGCAAAGAGCTATTGCACAAAAATATATTCTCTGGTGGAGTGGGAAGCCAACTGGGGGATTGCCAAGGTACAAAATGACCTGGCTCCAGCTCTAAGTATGTTATATCAAATATAAATATGTAGAATTTCTTTATTCAGGGAGCTGCAGGGTCTGCTATATTCAGTCAGCATGGTCATGCTTATAATACATATATACATACTTAAAAATATTTCAGGCACAGTTGATAATGCTCTTCTAGCCTACCAATATACCAAAATCGTTATTACCATAATAAGTGTCCAGGTTGTTCTTAAAAATATGTAAACTAGCCACTCTTTCAGAGAACCAATTAGTACACTTCTCATTCCTATAGAATCTTCTACATAGGTTGTCTGATGATTCTCTAGTACTTTTTGATAACCCCAAACATTCCCAGAGGTAGTTGTCCCTAAATGCCCTATATACCTGAATAAGATCTCCTCTTAGATATCTGTAAGAGACACTGTACAGGTTCAGATATTTTAGTCTTTCAGAATAACTTAAATTTTCACATCCACAGATGTCCCCAGTGTATTTCCATTGTACATAGTTTACTCATGCTTGTTTTCTTACAAGTTTCCATATAGTTATTCCATACTCAGGTTTAGGTACAATGTAACTAACAAACAGTTTCATAATTTCTGATCTCCTAGACATTAAAAATTGTTTTATACAAACTAGAATTCTATAACTATCATTGGCCAATTGGTTGATATGATTAGAAAAGCTCAAAGTTGGATCTACCCATATACTTGGGTTGTTAAATAAATCTACAGTTTCAATAACTGTGCACTGTATTCAAGATTCACCTTTCAGTCTATGTCTCCTAAATCTTATACATTAGTTTTTAATGTATTAATCAGCATATTATTCTCCTTTGCCCAAATGGTTTATTTTGTCAGTTTCTTTTGTAGACATGCCCTATCTGCGATACATGTAATCAATTTAACTATATTCAAGTCTTCTGTGCACAGACTGTAGAACACCTCAGATGAAAAAGACAGATCTGAAAGATACAATCAAACAGGTATGGGCCTATGGCAAAAACTTGAGGGACATCCTGACTGTAGCTTAGAATTTTAACCCTTGCTTTATGAAACATGCCATATTCTCTTTGTAAGCCATACCCCTATCCATCTTATCAACTTTGTTTTAGTTTATTGATTAGTGTTTTGTGTATGACCCTATCAAATGCTGATGTTAAGTCTGTATAAATTATACCACAGTAAGTTTTTCATTTATAGGCATTAATATATTGTTAGAGAATGTCCCGTTACAGGTGGCTATAGATCTATTTTCAACATATGCATGCTGATATATGGTTTCAATTCCCAACCTTTCTAGTTCTGACAATCGATTATCTAAAATAACCTGCTCCATTATTTTTCCACAACATGGAAGTACACTTATAGGTATGTATGACTCTGGGTTTATACTAGGTCTCTATCCGTTAAAAATAGGTTTATCAAGTTCATGTGTCCAATCTTGAGGAATCTGCCCATATTTAAATGGCCAAGTGAATGACGGGTATAATGGTACTGTAAGTTCATGACAAAGTGCTCTCATCTCATTGTAACTAATTCAGTCTCCTCCCTCTGCTTTGTTTGGCTCCAGTTTACCCAGTTCTTTTTTCAATATAATCTCATTTGATTTCAGTATCTGAGGTAACCTGGATGTTACTAGAACAAATTATCACCCCTTTTGTGGAACTAAACTGCTTTTCATAAGATTTTGTAACTTTATCTATAATCTGTTGCGTCTGAGAATAAATTTTAGAATCAACAGACAGTTTATCAGTTTGTATGTCTTTACACCTACGATATTTTATTCATCTATAAAATGTTTTCATATTATGCTCATAATCTTTATGATTTTTTTTCAAATTTTTCCTGATCTTGTCTCACATTATGTTTAATTTGTCTGTCCAACTTCTTTATTTTAGTTTCTACATTTATAGTTCAAGCTTTTTCCCATTTCATATATTTTTTGTTTCTCATCTTAATTGAGTATCTTGTTCTTAACAAAGCCCAAAATCTTTTTTTTTTTGGCTTTTCCCGGTTAGGGGTCACCACAGTGGATCATCTGTCTGCTCATGATTGGCAGTGGAGTTTTATGTTGTCGAGTTGTCAGCCCGGTGCCCAACCTTCCATGGAAGGCACACACATGCACACGCTCACGCCTAGGGCCAATTTAGAGTGCCCAATCCACCTACAGAATGTATTTGGGATGTGGGAGGAAACCAGAGCACTTGGTGGAAACCCACATGACCACAGGGAGGACATGCAGGCTCTGCACAGAAGGCACCCCAGCCGAGGATCAAACTGGAGAACCTCTCGCTGTGACAAAGCCTAAAATAATGGGGGCATAAAGGCCCAAAAATGCGGACAGATTTTAAATATTGCTCTTATAAACTTAGAAAGTTGCTAGAATAAATGGGTTTGCACTTGCATTTTCTGAAGGATATGAAGTCTGAAACTCAAATGTGTGCCTTTATTTAATGACTTTAATCCTCAGTGATTTGGCAAAAAAACACACATTTTATGAATTACAGAGCAAAAGTATGTGGCGAAAATATGGACATTCTGTGAAAATCTGGATAGTTGAGAGGTATGAGTTTCTGTTCAGAAATTAGGAAGTGTTTTAGATATACATCCACTGAGACAATTCCAGGGAGAAAAATTTATTTAAGCCTTACAGAATACCTCAGGCACAGACAGAGGCTATACAACAGGAAGTACAAAAATTACACAAGATGGAGAGATAGAGGAGTCAAAAAATGAATGGAACAGCCCTCTAGTGTTAGTCCCAAAAACCTCAGAATAATCAGGTTCTGCAATAACTTTAAGAAGCTGAACAGTATTTTGGCATTTCAGAACTATCCAATGCCTAGGTTTATTTAATTATTATTTGTTTACTGGGAAAGCCTAACTTGGAATGAGCCAATTTTCAACAGAGGTCCAGGGAGAAATGCTCCAGACGCATATCTTTAGAATGTGGGAGGAAACCAGTGTACCCAGAGGAAACTCGTTTGAACCAGGGAGGACATGCAGACTCTGCACAGAAGGCACCCCAGCTGAGAATCGACCCAGAGAACCTATTGCTGTGAGGCAACAACATTAACTGCTGTACCACTGCACCACCCCTAGTTTAATGAACTAATAGAAAGGTGGGGATGATGGGAAGATTTTTGACCACATTAGATCTGAGAAAGGAATACTGGAAAATTCCTGTAACTGCTAAAGCTAAAGAAAAGACAGCATCTCAAGTATCACATGCCCTATTCCAATATACTGATCTTCCTTTTAGTTATATGGTACCTCTGCAACCTTTCAAAAGTTGATACACAGAATGCTAAAACCATATGTCAGATATACTGCCATTTATTTACAAGATATCATAGTATATGCAGTCAATTTGGACCATTTTCTAGCTAAGTTATATGCTAGACCAGACTCTGAGGCAAGCCGAGTTAACTGTCACTGCCTCCACAGGTAAGTTAGGCAAGATAGTAGTATGTAAAGGGTATGCAATTTGTATGGGACTAGCAGGCCCCAGAAAGAAAAAAATAAAAGCAACGACAAACTGACCTTTTTCAGGCACTAAGAAGCAAGTGATGCATTATAGTGGTTATCTAGAGACTACTGAAAACTTGCACCCCGTTCTGAATCAAAGTATGTCCTCTTCCAAATCAAACAAAAGGAAGATGCATATTGAAATAAAGCGGGCACTAGAGGCAGACATTGCTTTTAAATAGTTGAAATAGCATATGCTCAGAACCTTCTTTGCCTCTTTGGATTTTACCAGGGTTTTTAGTTAATAAATACAGGCCTAGAAGCAGTGTTAACGCAGACTTCTGACGAGGAAGAACATTTCATTAGCTGTCTGAGTTGTAAGTTGAGTAGAGCAGAAACCAGGAACTTCCCCTACTAAAAGTGAATGTTACCTTTACTACAGTATTAACTTGACAGCTGAGAATTTGTCCTGGTTACAGATAATGTTCCACTAATGTGGCCAAACAGTCAGCTGGATAGGAACACAAAATTCTGAAGGTGGGCACTTTCTCTGCAGCCTTTTTCATTTGTTGTGAAAGACTCAGGTCTTGATCCACTATCATGCAAATTGCCTGCCTAAAGTACACTTATTTATTTTTATTTTATTTATCCTTTATTAACTAGGTTAGTCCAACTAGGCTAGTAACCTCTTTTCAGCAAAGACCTGAGTTGATATTTATACTACTAGGGGAAATTTGGCTTGGGTATCGGGGAACTTACCCTACTCTTCTCGATATGTGCCACCTTATCTACCAGTAGCTCAAGCAGATGAGGCCTTAGTTTAACATCTCCTATGAAGGACAACACACTCAGGAGTGTAGAATATCCCTTATGATGCATTGCATTTTAGTAATCAATCTGCCTGGTATAAGAATAGAACCCACACTCTTCTACATCAAGGCAAGTGTGCTACCTGTCACATCATTAACACTGACATCTAAGGGGCCTGAAACTGAAGGTTTCAAGCTGGTGTTGCTTGTTGCAACATAACATGGTGGTTCTCATTAGACTACTGTATAAAACAAATGTAAATAGTAAAAATAGTTATAGTGAAATCTATTATACTTTAATATATTTATACATTCCTACTCAGTATGTAACTCACTCCAACTGATCAGGCCTGCTTTTGCTTTTGATTCCTTTGAAAGATTATTTTCCCAGTTTGCCCTAGCTCATTGGAACTCTCTGCTAAAAGATGTCAGACAAATCAATGACTGCAAAATATTCTAGAAATCTGTCTCTATCTTGTCAATGAAAACAGATATAAATGCTGCAAGGCCAAGTATTAACTCTTAGTTATAACTTCTCATTCCACTCTACAAACCTTTGAACAAGTGTTCACAATGGAACAAGATACTGTTGGATTACATTTTCTTTCTGACCTTTCATTTACCTCCTCCATTGTATATTGTATTTACATTTACAGACCTTTTTAAAAGTAACTACTTAATGTGGACTTAGGTGCTGTAAGACAATGCATGCTGTTTAAAACCATTATATTTTGACAATATGATCATTATATTCTATGTATTTTGTTTTTTCATATGTTATATCTTCAACTACAGCCTTTTGGAATCTTAAATGTGATATTCAGTGGATGCATACTATTGAATATTGCTATACTCTGCCAATAAGAGCATTATGTTTATGTACTTCTGTGTGAACCTTAATGTACTGACTGAAACAGGTGTCCTTCATTAGCTTCAGTGCCTGTTTTGTACCTGAACACTTGTGCTAATGATAGTGTATATACTGCATACAGACACACACACACACACACATACACAAACACACACACACACACACACACACACACACACACACACACACACACACACACACACACACACATGGAATGCACAAGGGTTTGATTTATGGTGAATTAAACATCTTATACTGCAGTTTTACAAAAGAAGTAAATGTTTATGAATGTCCTTCATATCCCAAACTAGATGATCTAATATCACAGACTAAGCTATATTATTACACAAGTCGATAACTAGATAATTTAATATTATAGACTCAGCTATGTTATTACACAGGCTAATAACTAGATTATCTAATATTGCAGATTAAGATATGTTATTACACAAGCTGATATTGCCAGAAAGTTATGTCAGACAGAGAATGAGGGTATAAAACATCTCTTCTATCTTTACTAGGTCCCTGCTAAAGTTAGTTACATCTTCTGTTTTAAATACTGCAGTAATTCCTTGTGATTTCTGTTGTCTCATGTGGTTAATATTTGTGACACTTCAGTGAATTACAAAAATAATGACTATTTAATGATTCCTTTAGGGACTTACATTTTTATCTAGCAACGCTTCAGCTTCTTGTCTCACTTTTTTCTACTTTTTGTACTGGCAAATTGACATAATAAAAATTATGTTATAACTCAGCTGACAGAATTTTCTTTTTTTCTGTATTCTATCTTGATTTTTCATCCTTGCTATATTAGTGTGAAGATTTATTTCACATCTTGCATTTCCAGTAAATGAATCATATTCAGTCCCCATAGCCATTGATTCTGCTCCACGTGAATTAGCTTGTTTTCACATGATAGTTTCTCCAGGTAGCAAATGCTTCTTATCTAAGATAGCATGTAGGAAATATCAATATTTTTTATAAGAACTGTACTACTATACACAGTATATACTTCAAAGGGGCATGATCTGAAATTATTATAAACATGCTCAGTGGTGACATAAAGTTTGACTCTTCTTGATTTAAACATTTTAGAGTAAAAGGCATATTTTGTTGACTCAGATTTAATATCAGAGACCACAGTTAAACCCATCACTTTGACATAAATTACCAGCCTATTGCCCCAAATTTGGCACTTAACCTACGGAAGACATATACTTTATACAGCAATAAGGTTTGAACAAAGTATGTCCTTCACCCCAAAACAGTAGCCCTAGATATCTACTAGTATATCTTTCAGGGTCATAGGGCATTGTTTTCCAACTAATTATATAGCCTCTCATTTATTTAATCCATGAAAAGTAGTTGCTATCCCCAATGACCAATAGCCTTTTATCAGTGTACTGTGTTTCTGTTTATCCAAATGTGTCTCTTTAAAGAGCCAAAAAACAAGGTACTAGATTCCACAAATAACAATATGATCTCTTTCCATCCCATGAACTTTCCATATTATAAAACTCATCCACCATTTAAATCAAATTTCCTCACTAACAAACATCAAATGTAATGAACAAATGTGGATTTCACAGATTGAATAATATATCCATGTAAATGGCTAGTCTGCTAATGTTTCTGACTACAGGATACCCCAGCAGATATTGAGAACATTTTAAGTGAGCTTGCTTTGAGGAGGAGTAATGAATATACCCTAGAACATTATTTATCTGGGAACATCTGCCCATGCTATGGAATAGACTTCCCATACATGTTAAGCAGAGCACCTCAGTGCCCTCTTCAAGAGAAATCTTGATGAGTGGATGAGAAATAGAAAATTCACCCCTGGGATCACTCCAGTGGCTCTACTTGACAGAGGCACTAGGAAATCCGGTCGGATGGCATGATGCCAGGGTAATCCTATGGGCTAGACTTTTAAAGGCTCCAGAGCCATTAGCCTAGTATACACCTATGAACCTATGAACATTGGAAATGTTGATGGAGCTCAGGCTTGTACTTTGTTGCCTAGATTAAGAATACAACTTTCAACTGATGCTATAGGTTTAATGACTATTTTGTTTAATAACTATTTTTAACATTGTAAGGGTGAGAATTTACAACTTTGCTGGAAAAGGGAAGGGAGGATACACCCATTTTAGATAACAATTTGAAGTTTAATATTAGAAAAACTAAGGAGATGCACTCAAGTAAGAATTGTTAAGACCTGTCAATTTTATTGCTTATAGTTTAGAATTTAAGTGGTAAACATTATGGAATGAATGAATGTCACACCTACATGAGTAAAAATCTTATGTATGCAGGTGTGTGTGGTTTCTGCAGTCCTTTATATGTGGGTAAAACCAGTAAGAAGTTATGAGAAAGTATTACTAACCATTTAAATAGTATTACATGAAATATTCCCAGAATGGATTCTTTAGACATATTTAAGTTTGTAAAGATTATAGAAAGTTTATATTCAAAGTTTTAGGTATAATCTACAGGAAAGGGAGGGTCATTATTTATTAATGTCATATAAGAAGGAAGTGTGTGGGCAAATTTTACTGCGGGTAGATACATTTCCTAAGTTAAATGGAATGAAAAAAAAAATGACTTTTGTGCAAGAAAGGTAAAATGAGATGTTTTAATTGGTTTATTTAAAGTCACATGACTTCACTGAATGTTTTATATAAAAGTTAATTGTTTTTTGATTCTTGTTTGAAAAAATCTGGGTGTTATTATAGGATGAAAGAGCTAACCCATTTGCATGTTATTATTTGTTTGGGTGCTGTTTTATTAAATTTTATGTAGTTTAATGGAAGTTTGCTGCATATATTTTTAGTATTTTTATTTTTATAATATAATGTTAATATGACAGTCCATTATGACCCTTTTAAGTGTGTGTATATACATGAATGGGCATGCCTTGTTGAAGGTTAGGCATCGGGCTAGCACCTCGGCACCATAAAAATCTACTGCCAATCATTAGCAGACCGGAGTTCTGCTGTGGCGAACGCTAACCGGGAAAAGCCAAAAGAAGAAGAAGAACAACATATATATATATATATACACACACACACACACACATATATATATACATATATATATATATATATATATATATATATATATATATATATATATATATATATACATATATATATATATATATATATATATGTATATATGGGTACCTATGAGTTGATCGACAACTTAAAATAACAAAACTGACTCCACCGACAACTGAATTCACCGACAGCGCAAAAACGGATGTTTACAAGGTAAGGGGTGCAAATTCGCTACTCAAGCCTACCATGGTTTAGGAAGGGTGGCAGTGTCATGCAACCATGGTAGGCATGAGTAGCGAATTTGCACCCCTTACCTTGTAAACGTCCGTTTTTGCGCTGTCGGTGAATTCAGTTGTCGGTGGAGTCAGTTTCGTTATTTTAAGTTGTCGATCAACTCATAGGTACCCATATATATATATATATATATATATATATATATATATATATATATATATATATATATATATATATATATACATATATATATATATATATATGTGTGTATATACATATATACATATATATTTATATTTATATATATATATATTTTTTTATATATATATCTATATATATATATATATATATATATATATACATATATATATATATATATATATATATATATTGTGCAAGTCTGCATAAGTGTTACAAGTCTCATGCATATCACGAGTCCTGTTTGTTACATTGTTTCATTAATTACTCCAAAAACATTACATCACCCCTTCAATTACTGCAGAAGCTTGCAGTAGTGTAGTATAAGGGTGGTTTCAATAGTCATTATGTGAATGCATAAAAGCTATCCATGTTGTTTTAGCATTTCTGAAGCAAAAGTGAAATTCATAGAGGACATTTATGCTGAAGCAGAATAGCTGTGACTGAACTTAAGCAAATGAAGGAATAATGAGATGCAAATGAGAATGATGTAAATCTGTATATGATAAAAAGCTCTTCTCCTGCCTATTTGTTATTAATAATCATAATTTGACACTTTTCTATGCCATCTGCAGATTCATTACAAAAAGTGTAATCGCACCTTTCCATCTACTTTGCAATCTTAAAAGGTGCTTTCCTTTTCTGTTAGATTTGTTATGTGCCAGTGTGAGCTGCTTGTCTTGGCCGAGCCAAAACAGCAGGTTCTAGCGGCACTCACCAGCCAAGAAGGTGGAGATATAGGCAGAAAAATACTCATTACAGTTTTGATGATCCGGAAATCTTTGATAGGTTTAGAGTGGACAGGGATACTGTAAAGGTCTTAGTGAGTATGTATGACCCCAGAGGAGTACTGAGGGGAGGTTGCATGGGCTTCCTATTCCCGTTGATATTAAGGCATGTATAGACCTCATTATACTTGCCATGGGGATCTTCCAAAAACATTCTGTGGACACATTTGGTATCTCAGAGGCTTCTGCCTCAAGGAAACTTAAGCAGTTCCTGAATGTACTCACATGTGGATTAGTACATCTATCTCCCAGTATCATGTCAGGAAGAAGCCTAGATTATACATGCCTTTTATGAGGTTGCACATTTCCCTGATGGTGATAAATTGAACCCATGTTGCAATTAGGGCCCCATCTGGGCCTCAGTGAAGGGTGTACTGCAGTAGGTAGAGCTACCATTTTATCAAGTCCCAGGTAGTATATGATGCATGGCTGCATCACCAATGTCTCTGTCCAGCATCCTGCCAGTGCACACTATTCCCACATCTGGCACACTACCTCACTCTACCACCTCTTCTTGCATGATAGGATGCCCTGTGGTCATCTTGTTGTTAAGTGGAAATATAGTGGTCATCTTGTTGTTAAGTATATATATATATATATATATATATATATATATATATATATGGGTCTACTTTAAAAGCCCAAAACGCTACTTCGCCGACACAAAAATTACCGACGCCAGATAACCGACAACACACAAAACCGACAACGCAAAACACCGAACACCATAACACCGACACACCGAACGTAAACAACACATCACACTACATAACATACCCACTAGCTCTAACCCAAACCCTAACCCTAAGGTCCGACACTATCGCACACTCACCCTACCTGCACCCTAACCCTAACTCACTTAACCCACCCCTAACCCCAAGGTCCGACACTATCGCACACTTCACCTACCTGCACCCTAACCCTAACTCACTTAACCCACCCTAGCCCAAGGTCCGACACTATCGCACACTTCACCTACCTGCACCCTAACCCTAACTCACTTAACCCACCCCTAGCCCAAGGTCCGACACTATCGCACACTTCACCTACCTGCACCCTAACCCTAACTCACGTAACCCACCCCTAGCCCAAGGTCCGACACTATTGCACACTTCACCTACCTGCACCCTAACCCTAACTCACGTAACCCGTCCCTAAACTACAGTCCCTCACTATCACACACTTACCTTACACGAACCCTAACTCCGACACTAACACACACTCACCTTTCCCACAGCCTAACCCGAAATCCCACAATATCGCACACTTACCTCACCGCTCCTAACACCGTCACTGTCGCACACTTACCGAGTCGCGATCGCACATTACCCTTGTCGGTCTTTCCGCTGTCGGCAAATCACCCTGTCGGTAAACTTACCTGTCGGTCGTTTGGTCTTCGTTTTCCGCGTGTCGGGGAATCGTCGGTTCGGTCTTTAGAAGTAGACCCATATACATACATATATATATATATATATATATATATATATATATATATATGGGTTCCATACACTAGATCGAATTTTCACTAATTCAAAATAGTGCATGAAATGCTCACTGCAGTGAAAGTGCACTTAATCGAAAGTGCACTTACACAAAGTTCAATACAATGAACAGGTGTTGTACTGAACTTCCATGCAGTACTCATGGACCTTAGGGTTAGGGCACCATGACCCATGCCCTAACCCTAAGTTCCGTGATGACTGCAGCGCAGTGAAGGACATAGCAATGTCCTCCACTATGGTGCGATAGTCACGGAACTTAGGATTAGGGCATGGGTTAGGGTAAGGGGGTAGCTTTACTAACTATCCCCTAACCTGTGCCCTAACTCTAAGGTCCGTGACTATTGCACCATAGTGGAGGACATAGCTTGTTTTTTATGTCCTCCACTGTGCTGTGGTGTTTTTGGTGAAGTGCACTTACGCAAAAGTTCACTTTCGTTAAAGTGAACTTTCGCAGAAGTGAGGCTTCCTATTACAAGTTCGAAGTAGTGAACTTTCGTTCTTGTAATAGGAATCCATACATATATATATATATATATATATATATATATATATATATATGTAGTAGCATATATTGCTTAATACTAAACCATTTTTTACTTGTTTTGTCTACCTCCTTTCCTGTCTTTTATTTTTCCTTTCAGGTAATAACGAATATCCACTGCAGCCATGGCTCATGACATCAGTGATAAATCCAAGTGAAGCTGCTGAAAGTAATTTTAATACAGCCCTGTCACAGTCCTGTATTGTCATTGAGAGGCTTTTCAACATGTTGAAGAGTTGATTGAGATGCCTGGATGACTCTGGGGGTGCCCTTAAGTATGACTAGCTTCTGCTTGCAGGATATTTATTGCTTGTTGCATTTTGCATAGCATGATCATGCACTGATCTTGTAGTGAAGTCAGTGCAGCTCCCGTTTCCAGTCCTACTTTGACATGTTGATTAGCTGGCATCAGTAGTAAGGGACCTCATGACGCAGGTGTATGCACAGTATGTGTCTGAGCAGGTAAAGAGGCAGCATCTAGCCCACAGCTATGACCTACGACATTCAGGTTAATGTCTCCTTTCATTTAAAACATACACAGAGTATAATTAATGCATGCAGTGCTACATGTGGGCTTTGCTGTGTGGTGCTTGGTCTACTGTCACTATTCATCAGACATTCTCTTATCTTTAGAAAACCTTTTTTACTTCAGAAGAGGTACTCATACTATTAGTTATAAAATTCATGTCTGAGAACTCACTGATACCTGCTCAGTAATGTTGTAAGGCACCATATAAAGAATAAGTGCATTTTTTACCATTTTGCACAATGAATTATGCTTCAATTGTTTACTTATTTATGCACATACTGAATCGTCTGAAGTGGTACATTTAATAGACAGTATTATTTCAGTATTTAATATAACTTCTCACCTTGCAATTGAATAAAAATGTATCCAATTTGTTTGGGTATCATGCAATGTTTACTCAGTTTTAACTATTACATATTTGAAATGTACTATTGTTCTCTGTTAAAGTACTGCACATCAAATTGTTTCATTTTCTCATACACAATAAGTTGTGTTCACATAGACATCATTATTTGTCTTTAAGGGAAAGGGGAGTAGGACAAACCCATCACCATATAGACCCTTAAGCCTGCTTTTATGTTGTAGAAAAATAATAGTAAAGGTAAAATTGGATAGGTTATTGTCAGAATCATAAAGGTTGGGACTAGAAACTATATGTGTCAACATTCATATATTGAAAATAGAGCAATTACCACCTATAACATGATGTTCTATAACAATATAACAGCTAAGAATGAAAAAATTGTGCTGTGATGTAATTTATATAGATTTGACTTCAGCATTTTACAGAGCCATATACAAAACACTGATCAATAAATTAGAACAACTAGGTATTGATGTACTCTTGATAAGATGGATAGCTGCGTGGCTTACAAATAAGACATGACAAGTATCATACAGCAGTTAGATAGAGTGAAATTTTTGGTTACAGTCAGGGTGTCCCATAGGGCTCTGTCCTAGGCCGTTACTTGTTTAGATTGCATCTTTCAGACCCATCTTTTTAATCTAAGGTGTTCTACAGTCTGTATGCAGATGACCAGAAAATGGGTAAACTGATTACATATGTTACAGATAGGGCATATCTGCAAAAGAACTTGACGAAATTGATATCATATTGATAAATACATCAAAGACTAAGCATATGAGATTTTGGAGACATAAATTGAAAGGTGAATATTTAATACAGCAGACAGTGATTCAATCTGTGATCAATATAAGGACCTGGGTACATGGGTAGATCCAGCTTTGAGTTTTTCTAATCATATTAATCAATTGGTTAATAATAGTTACAGAACTATGGGTTGTATAAAAAGATTTATAAAGTCTAGGAAATCAGAACTGATGGAGTCATTGTTTGTTAATTATATTAGACCAAAACTTGAGTATGGACAACAAGCATGAATAAACTAGAAAGCTACAGCACAAATATACAAAGGGCATCTGTGAATGTGAAAATGTAAGTTATTATGAAAGACTAAAATATCTGAACTTATTCAGGTATATAGGGTATTTATAGAAAACTACCTCTGGGAATGTTTGGGGTTATCAAAAATTAGTAAAGAATTATCAGGCAACCTATGCAGAAAATTCTATACAAATGAGAAATGTACTAACTGGTTCTTTGAGAGAGCAGCTGATACATGGAACAGACTACCAAATTACATTAAAGCCAGCACTATTTTAGAGATCTTAAGAACAGTCTGGACACTTATTATGGGAACAGCTGTTTTGGTATATTGGTAGCCTAGAAGGGCATTAATGCCTGTGCTTGAAATATTTGTGTGCATATATATATATATATATATATATATATATATATATATATATATATATATATATATATATATATATATGTAACTATTTATGTATGTATGTAACTATTTATGTATGTATGTATGTATTAGTGCAGTGCTGAGGGTGAAGTGGCAACAGTGCTAGTCTGCATGGCAGGATAGTGACGTAGTCTTTATTTTATAAGGGGTGTTTCACTAAATAGTGTGCAGTACTTGTTTTATCTCCTCAACAATTGTCAGCTGTGACACTGATAATGGCTAGACCATACATAGTGTAAATCAATGCAATTTTAAAGTCATGATGCACAGCTTTCTTTCCAGATATTTTCTTTTACAGTAAGCAAAACCATTAATGAAATAAATGCATGCAGATGTCAATATTTTGCATTTTCAATAACTCGTTGCCTTTCAAGTTAAACATTGACATCTCTTTGTAGAAGTCTGATTATAATTACCTCAAATGCCTACTCTAAATCACAGTAGGTCAAGGTCAAACGTGCATACAAGACATCACCACAGATAGGGTAGGTGACAGTGCATGTGATCTTGAGGTGAGACTATCATGTGAGCTGGATGGTGACTTGTGTGATCTTGTGGCCTACTTAATGCACGTGATCATACAGACACTGATCATACAGTGCTTCTGGACCAGGGCCTCGTGCTACATGTAGATGAACACTGTTATGGCCTGCATGAAATTTGTTGCATCTGTATCCCACTACTATTTCTACTACCTTCTTGAGAAGCATTTGTAGTGCTGTGTGATATAACCTTATGTATCCAGACAGTACCATGTTGTGTGCCCCTTCCTAAACTGATGCTATTTCAGTTTTTTAAGTCCTGACTAGTGTAGGAATAGGGTTTGCCATGGATGCTTGCTTTGCCACCATACTACACATCAGTGTAACCATGGCATTATCCCTGCTCTCTGCCATTTCCATGGAATGCTGGAAATCTTCACACACACCATGGAGTACCCTGACCCTTTCTAGCTGTATCTGTGGCAGTGCACTGAGCCTAATAATAGCACAGCAGATTTGCAACCAGGCAACCAATGCTTTACGTGTTTTCTAGAGTAGCTGTGACATAAACCTGTGTCTGGTACCAGTTTGTACAGGTGTCTCTGTAGACACTCTTACCTCCAAATTCATGCTGTCATCCACAAGGTGCTCCTATGGGACTGCATGCACTGGTGTTGAGGTGTCTGGGTTTTCTCCCTGTACAACATGTAGTGATATGTCAATCTATACTTGTCTTTGTGATCCAATGTCACATCCTGCAGAGGTACTAACCCAATGCTGGGTATGAGATTCTGACATTAAACTTGGTGACTGTGTGCCACTTTCTTTAATCTGTCTCATAAATATAATTACAATATCATTAGCAGCAGCAGCCATTCTGCTGTTAATTTCCTCTAAATTTATTGGTACAGTGGAACAATTTATTTCTGCTGCTGACTTGTAAAAAATTAATTGAATGAATTACTACTAAGATACTAGTGTACCTACTGTATACTGTATAAGGAGGTGTGGTTGACACTTAACTTGCACATTCTTTTTTATATGTCATTATGTGAAGAAGTTGAGGGTTTACCTGTTAATAGTAATTGCTACGTGTTATATGTAAACATCTATTTCAGCATTCCATTCTCCACATAAATATGCTATTGTTGTTAAACCAGCCTTCCATAGCAGATGTCTGTTGATGCTGTGGACATGGGTAACAGCCAGTGTCCACACCACCTCTGCTTATGCCAGTGCTATCATCATTTGTGTCACAATCATCTACACTAATAGAGAGGAGGTAATGTACATTGGGAGAGAAAGGGTAGGTATAGGTGGTCCCCCCCCCCCCCAGTACTGGTACGGGCAATTGAATTCTGCCTTTCCTTTATTCTGGCATGCGCATCCTACTATATCACTGACTTTCTTAAATTGTGTTATTGAACAAGTTACATCTACAGACAGCATTTATATCCATAACCACTTGGTTCCAAGCCTTTTCCCTCTCAACTTTTTTGGGTCCCCTTTTCCAAAAATGCATTTTCATATGTCCTAAAGTCTATCATGAGGATGTGGTTCTCCTCATAGCTAAAATTGTCCTTTCTTTGTCTAGATAACTGCTGCAGCATCATTCATATAAAACAACATGCAAAAATCATACACTTATCAGACAAGCAACACAACAATGAATGCGTGCTTGCTTTCATCAAAAATAAATCAAAGATCTGAGCACAAAAACAGGTATGGTGACACAACACCCATATTCATACACACATACTGCAAGTACCAATCCAGCAAGTAAAGTTGTGTCATAGTAAAGTGTACAGAATCATTAACAAATTCATAGTAGTATTTCAAACAGTTGACATTGCACAAGTATTGTATGCCATTGCTAAAATGCTTTTATCTTTCCATAACACTTTTCTGTATTCGTAATGTCATTTTTCATTCAGGAGTGACACTCATAAATCTGCCAGTAATGTTGCATCTATCATGATACAAAAATGTATTCTTAAAAATGCAGTGCATCAGACTGTGATCACTTCAAAGAAAGTACTTTTATCCTCTGTAGCATATTTACTAAAAGTCCCACCAAAATGAGTTTCCAAAATATCTCTCCTATTGCCATTATGACTACCACAATATAAATTTCCAGATCTGTTGTCAAGAATTTCCATTCATAAGTGATATTCATGTAATCAGTATTGACATTCATTACCCACATCTGACCATCAGATGAATGAAGGACACAATTCTCCAACTAAACAATGTAATCTAATATAAATATGAACTGCCTGCTAATAAGTTCTAACATTTTTCCTATTTATTTCTTACATGAGGACATTCACAGTTTCCTAAACCATTTTGTACCCATCTTAAGTGATTTCAAGTGAATATGGTGGTTATGAACTTATTCACATAAATTCAGGGCCATTTAAGCAAGTTGTATGTAGATAGCTTCATAGAGTCATAGGTAGGTACTAGTCTATCGGTCCTGAGGCCTATATAGGCCTAGCCAAAAAAGTTCCCTGGCTTTCGCCACCCAAGAAAGTTATTTTCCTGTGCCCCTGTCTAGCAAAACCACAAAAGTGATCCTCAGGGTGAATTTCCTATCTCCCATCCAATTGTCGTGATTTTTCTTAAAGAGGGCTAATGAGGAGCTTTGCTTGACATGAAGGGGTAGTCTATTCCAGAGCATGGGAAGTCTCTGGGACAGGAATCTATCCTTCCAGCATGTTCTGTTTATTGTGGCGGCAAGGTTTAGGTCCCTGGAGTATGTGGCTCAGAGAGATTGGAGTTTCGTCAAGTATAGCATGTCCAACAGATCTGGGTTTGGCATGGCTTTGTATGTTAGTCAGAGATTGCCTCTGAGAAGGTGATGAGCGATGGAGTACAGCTGGAGTTTTTTGAGACAGTTTGCGTATGGCATCTGTTTGAGGTCAGTAATCCTCTTAGTGAGGTATTTCTTTGGCCTTTCTAGCTGTAGATGTCTTTCAAGGTATATGCCAAATGCCACATTGTACTCTATAATGGGTCTGATGAGGGATGAGTAGAGAGGAACAATGGTCTCTTTTTTTCTGGAGGTTAACCCCTTTGTGATGAGGTGTGCCACATAGAAGGATTTCCTGACTACTGTGGTGATGTGATTATCAAAAGAGTGACTACTGTTCACCTCTGTCCCAAGGTCTCTTATCACACTTTTGGTGTTTAGCAGGCTACCGCCTATGTGGTAGTTCATGGGTGCAGTGTCTTTCCCAAAGGGGATGACAGTGCACTTCTTGGCATTGAGCTTGAGGTCATGACTTTGACACCAAGCATCAGTTTCATTGAGGCCCCTTTGTAGAATGTCCACATCATTAGGCGATTCTATTATGGCACCTAGTTTGCAGTCATCTGTGAACTTCATTAGCCAAAGGCCTGATGTATTTGCCTGGACTTCTGAGAAGTATAAGCCAAACAGGAGAGGATCCACGACTGAGCCCTGTGGAACTCCACTTGTCAGTGGTCTGAAGTTGGATTTGGTGTCATCTACTTTCACTGTGTGGGTTCTGTCAGTGAGCCAGTTGGCCACCCATCTTGTGACATAGGGATTTATGCCCAGTCTAGTGAGTTTATCTATAATTCCAGAGTGGGGGATGGTGTCAAAAGCCTTGGCGAGGTCAAGATAGGCTGTGTGCACCACCTTACCCTCATCCACGGCTCTGGTGACTGCTTCAAAGACGTCAACCAGGTTTAGGAGACATTGCCTTCATTTTACAAACCCAAACTGAGTGGGGTCCAGAGTTTGGAGGTTACCTATGTCCTTGTTTATAAGCTCCAAGATGATACATTCCACGGCCTTGCAGACCAGGCTTGTCAGGCTAATGGGCGGTAGTTCCCAGGGTCTGTGGTGGTGCCCCCTTTGTGGAATGGGATAATCATTGCTGTGCGCCATTCAGTAGGCACAAAGCCTGAAGTGAGGCTATGACTGAACCTGGTACTTAGGTGGGATGCCAGCTTGTTCTGTAGTTCATGCAGAACACAGCCTGGGATGTGTTCAGGCCCCATGGATGCTGTGTTCTTGGCTTTGGAAAGTGCAGTCTTTACTTGTGCAGCCATGATTACAGGGGCTTTGCATTCTACCAGCATAGTGATAGGCACTTTGGGGGGTGAGGGGGGGGTGAAGTTTGCACTGAACCTATCTGCCAGGATGTTGGCAGTATCAGTTGGTGATAGCTTGCAACTTCTGTCTTAAGAATCATGAAGTTGGCTTTGGAGAAGTTTTTTACGGTGGTTTCCTTAATGGGGGCTGGGGCGGGATATTGATGTCTAGGGTGATTAGCTTCTGGTTGGATCTGACCAGCGTGTAGTTGACCTCTGGTGTGTAACATCAATTGCTCATATTGGTAATGACCAGTTCCAGGATATTGCTGCCCCTGGTGGGGGTATGAACAAGCTGGTCCAGGGCATTGGAATTTATGAATTCCAGAAAGCGTTGAGCAAATGAGTTAGTACATGAGTAGTTTTCCCAGATGATAGTGAGGTAGTTGAAATCGCCCATTATTATGTTATTGGGCTGTACCTTAATATTACCCATATATCAAGAAACATAGAGTGGGCATCCTGGGGCATGGTGGGAGATCTGTAACAAGCTACAACCTGGATTGCAGTCTTGCCCAGTGTTATTTGCACTTGGATAATTTTGGATGCATTATATTGAGTAACTAGCCTGGAGGTGTGGATATCCTTAATGAATATGGACACGCCTCCTCCTTCAGTGTTTCGGTCCAGGTTAGGTGGCCAAAAGGTGTGGTATGAGTTATAGCCTGGTAATGCAGGGGTGCTCTCTTGAGCCTTGAACCAGGTCTCCATCACTGCACAGATGTCGATGTTCTCCATTTTAAGGAGTGCCTCAAGTGAGTGCATTTTGAGGTTTAGACTTCTAGCATTGAGTAGCATTACCCTCAGATTTTGCTTGCTTATACCTGCTACAGTGGTGAGTTTGTTATTTGAACCTTGCCTAAAAAAGGCACTATAGGGTTGGCAAGAGCCTTAGCCAGTATCTGGAATCCCAGGGGTGACAGGTGCAGGCCATCTCTGGCAAAGCATTGTGGTCTGTCGATCATATCGTCCCAGGCAGATAGACACTGGATCCCCTTAGAATGACACCAGAAGCTTAGCCAATTGTTCAAGTCAATCATTTTGTCCTCGTATTGTGGTATAATTCTGGGCAATGGCAGGATGCTACTCAGGGCTAGGGTCATACCTGCCTGGGCTACATGATCCGAGAGCTCCTCCATGTCTCTTGTCATGTAGTTCAGGGAAGTACATCTCAGGTCATTCACAGTAACACGAACAATTTGTACTTGTTGTGAAGTGACCTGAGTGCTTGCATTATGTGGTGGATCCTGGCACCCTACAGGCAGCTGACAATAACTTTCTCCTTGTTTAGCCTGTTGAGTGGGACATCAGTGTGCCTGACTATAGAGTCACCTATGACTAGTGTGTTGGGTATGTTGTTTTGCCTTATGGGCTGAGGTTGAGTAGCACACTGATTTTGTGGGCTATGTGTCATTTGGGTAGTGTTGGGGAGGTTGCTTGTGTTTCAGCTTTGTAGGTCTCTGTTGTTTGGGCAGATTTTTATTGAGAGCCTCTGTGAATGTAGGTGTATGTTTTGTGTTACTATGTGAGGGTTTAGGTGGTGAAGGTTTTGATGGACTATGTGTTGAGTGTGGTGTGGTGCAAGTGTTTACCTTCTCCTCTTGACTGTCTAGTACAGTCTTGGCTGGAGAGAGTTTGGCTTACAGTTTGGCTATATAAGTGCATCTCTCACAGGTTGTAGTGTTGGGTGGTAGGAGGAGAGTGTGTCAGTGTACATTAGGCAATTGCTACATTGCCCCAAGATGCCCAGATTCATCAGGTTGACAGGGGAAAATATCAGGAGCTGACATTAGACATGTCTGGATAGGTGCTTATTTATTTAAGTACTAAACATTGTATTCCTCCTAACAAGCGAGGAAAGTTGATTGCTGCAGTAATTTGTAGATTATTTAGTGTTTGCAACGAGTTTTGAACAAGTGCTGAGCACAAGGAAACAGTTTTGAGTGCTAAAACTAGAAAACTGGCTAGTTCTAAGGGAAAATTAGAAAAGCAGACTTTCTGAGACCGGAAATATTTTAACCCTGGTTAAACGGCACTGCACGATGTGCAAAACCGCACAAACACGGGTTGTTAAACAGAAAGATGAAAGGGATAGAAATAGCCCCAAATGGCCAATAAAACTATAGCTTCTGAGCTGAAACCATTCCTCCAGCAACAGATTAGGCTTTTTACACTTATCTCTATGAATCACACTAATAAGTGAGCATCCAAGGAACAGATCTACATAACCTAGCCTCAGGACATGTGATTATGCTGAGGAAGCATTGTAGTCCACAGTAGTCTTTTGCAGCCCCCAGCTGTCTTAGTGAATGTGCAAGCAATCCTAGTAATTCTAATGTTCCTTTGATTGAATGTAAATATCAGTATATATATATATATATATATATATATATATATATATATATATATATACACATACATATACATATATGTGTGTGTGTGTGTGTGTGTGTGTGTGTGTGTGTGTGTGTGTGTGTGTAGATATATATATATATATACACAGTACATATATATGACAAAGGAAATATATGTAAGTATACAAATGTATATCTCTTTAAAAAATAATTAAAATATTTTTTTAAATTTTTCATGTGTGTGTGCATATATATCTTGTATATATATATATATATATATATATATATATATATATATATATATATATATATGCATACATATACATATCTATGTGTGTGTGTGTGTGTGTGTGTGCGTATATATCTATCTATATATATATATATATATATATATATATATATATATATATATATATATATGTATATGTATATATATATATATATATATATGTACAGTACATATATATGACAAAGGAAATATATGTAAGTATACAAATGTATATCTCTGTAAAAAATAATTAAAATATTTTTTTTAATTTTTCGTGAGTGTGTGTATATATCTTGTCTATATATATATATATATATATATATATATATATATATATATATATATACGTATATATAATTTACCTTCAGTTGGTTGAGTAACACAAAAGTTAACATCCTGAAAGTAAACCAGTCTGCATCAAAAATGGAAATGTTGACTTCCTAGAATATATGCCATATAGATCCTTCTTGGTGCATGCAAATAACATAAAAAACATAAAAAATATCCCGTCATGTAGTGAGATGTACTTCCCACACCCCTTGCTCATTATATGTACTAACTTGGAGATCACACAATCCCGGGGAAGGAAATATTTGGATTTACTAAATGCGGTTGAATGAACAAATGTTGACAAATCTCCATATTAACCAACAAAAAGAAACCCATGTCTAGTGTGCGTTTGTGCATGTGTTTGTGTGTATTTCTACATAAACAGAAAAGAACATATTTGCATTGCCACATAATCCCATATAGTGTATTTATTGCCTTAGTAATTAGCTGTACTACAGTCAGACAATTTTTAGAAACAAAATATTTCATTTGTGTAGGTTTAAAATAATTAATATAATTATATGACAGTTATTTCTTCCAAAATATTATCTGCACATACAAGATGGCTGAACTCAGTTAGTCAACAGACCTTAATCAGAGTAGAGGTTTGGGTGGGAGTGGGGTTATAGTAACATGCAAATGACCAGCACAGAAGAAACTGAGTAATGCACTGTTTCATTAATTCCGCATGCATTTCTACTGAATTCACTTATATGCTTACATTTATAAAGCAGCAAATTATCAAAGCACACATTGGCAAGAAATATTTCTATTCAATCATTAATTTAAAAGTAAAAGTATATGGTTAAGTAGAAGTTGATCTGGAAGGATGTTATAACTTCTTTTCATTTGCTACATTTTTATGTGTGTAGTGCTTCTGTCTCTCTGATGGGAAGGTAAAAGTTTGTTGCTTAGATATTACTTAAAATAAAAAGTATGGTATGAAAGATATAGTGGAAAGCAAAAACTACAAAGGAAGTATAAAAAAAGGTTGTATGAAGCACCCACCTCCAAAATATAAAAATGTAACAACTGGGTTGAAGTCATGCAATTCTTGCAGTTCAGCTTAAATTGAGAATGAAATGTTAACTAGCACAGATTATTTACAATGAAAGTTTGAAACTATCTCTTTTTCCTTATTTTACTTATGCATTTCTTTGTCCTTCATCATTTTATTCCTCTCACATTTCTATTCCTTTTTCTGTGGATCTAGAGTCATTAGAAACAACCCAATGGCATTCCTCCCAGGTCATGCAGCATTCATATTCTGCCCATCCAGGGATGTCTTCACTGGATCGGAGCAGTGATACCGATCCAGTATGCACCCTGGTACATGTCAGCCTGGCAAGCCTCACAAACTCTGAACTTTAGGACTTGGTTGAGGATGTGGTGGAGCAGGCAGTCCAGAGATGACTTCAGCCAGTTCAAGTTGCTCTTCAGCAGTTTGCAGACTCGTTGACCTCTGCACCACAACAAGCTCCTACCCCTTCAACATCATGGTCCTCCACTACAACACCATCAAAGAGTGCAAATGTTTGACGTCCTGTAGACCAAGGGATCTTGCAGATCTCAAATCCTCTTCACCTTTCTCCCTTCATAATCCTCTCTCCTATACCCTCTTACCTACTTTCCACCCAAATTACCCTTTTATAAATGGAGGGAACTATCCCCACAAAAGACATAATAGCCCTCCTCTCCCATCACCTCCAACACAAGATGTGTTCCTCCTTTGTGTCCTTCTTTGTTATATTTCCCCTTATTCACTCTTACCTATCTTCCACTTAACAATCCTTAATGAAAACCACAGGGTTATGTTTTTAAAAGTTAATAATAAAAGCTGTGCTGTCTGCCACTTGCCTTAACTGCTTCAAGCGTGCTTGCACACAGTTGCATCCATCCACAATATTGAAAATGTACAAAAGCATAAAAACACTAATGTTTGCCTGTAGTACTTCACACATACTTAAAGACTAAGTTCAGTTACTTCACTCATTTGGCACAAGTAGGCAAAAGTAGGCTTGTTTTTTAAAATGCCTTTGTATGTATTTATGCAGCATGAATAACCTGCGATTAGTATATTTGCATTTAGGTGTAATGGTGGTCTTCACAGTTACCACTATGCAAGTACGACCCTCTGGAGTACAAATACCACCCTCTATGACTTGTCAGACTCCTAACCTATATGCTTATTTTACCCACCCTTATCCTCTGGTTAAACATGTATTTGTCTTGTTTAGTAACAAAGTCTTGTTATAGTTAAACATGATTTACTGACTTTTTATATCACTCATTTTGTAACATGGTATACACAAACTTATCTTAAAGGCAAATTATAAAGTCTTGTTTCCCCTGTATGCAATCACAATATCTTATTAATGCATGACACTTTTACTGCCAATAAAATTGGAAGAAAAGTGGAGGCTCCCCAACCTCTCAACAAATGACTGTTAAAAACATTGCCATTAAATAAATGTCATCAAGCAACTTAATTTTGAAGTACACAACATATATTTTATAGGTGTCAGTTTAATTGAAACTTCCATTTTCTGCACCAGCAAATTAATATGAGCGAGTCACTTAAGAATTAAACTGTTGATAATATAAAATTCATCACAGCAGAACTGGAACTTGGCAATACCTTTGTCAGGGCTCAGTTTGTACTCTTCTACCCTTATTCTGCAGTTAATTTTTCCGGCTTGTTATTTCAGATCATAAGGTTTTCAATTTATATAAATAATACAACATACAATTGCTTTACACTAGTTTTGCTAAAAGCTGTTAGTATAAACCTGATGCCTCTTTAATTCATAGAGCCTTAAGAGACAGAGGGAACTCTCCATCTCCTTACCATGGACTACAAATTTGTCTGAGCCAATGTTTTAACAAATTCATTTGAAGTAGTGTTTTAATTTCTTATCAGTGATAACAGGACTGAAAAATATAACTATATAAATACCAACCCACTAAAAGATAATTATTAACTTTTTAATGTCCATTATGTCTGATTTTGCTTCACCGTGCAATTTGCTGCCTTCTGTCAATCATTGAAGTTTAAAAAAATTAAAATAGGAAACTTGACCCATGAATCTTCAAAATATGTTCAACCTAGTCAAGAGAGAGCTTTTGCCTTTATTTAAATTAGTCTGTATATCTTTTTCAGTCTTCCTGTGATTGGCCCATCATCATATTCTTGCCCTTGCACAGTAGTATAGCTTCTCATATAGCAGATTGTGTTAACTGTGATTCTACAAAACCCTCAAATCATCACGGAATGTAGACTCTAAACTGTGAAGGGTAAAACTTACAAATTCCAGATTCATCAGCATTTCATAAAGGCCAAAAAACTACACCCATTGTTACCAAATATGCAAACTACAGTCCTTATCAAAGAAACCATGTTTGTCTCCACCCATGTCTTGCTTACCCGGATATCAGAGCAGAGATTAAATCTGATTTTCGATTTAAGAGTCTTACAGCAGGCTGCCTGCTGTTACCCCTGAACCAGGGGCACACAGTTTGTGTATGCTTTATTTATGATTTACATGCAACTCGGAAGGCAGATTCCTTAGTACATAAACCAGTCTTACTGTTATTTTTCTGGCAGGCTTTTAATTCAAGCATTTTCTTTCCAATTCAAGTTTTGTAGTGTACATGTTATTCTATAATACATAGGAAAACAGATCTTTTAATTTCTTGTTTTTAAGCACCCATTCAGCAGTGCCACAGCTAGATGTTTAAGACCACCACCATCTATGCAATCCTTTCCTTTACATTAGTAATATAACTATCTAGTTCAGCAGTTACTTTCTCTAATACTCTTTTTAAAGAAACCATGAGTACTTCCCAAGGTTGTTTATCCAATGTTTCTTGAATTTATTCTCCAAAGCCCTCAGGATGCAACACTCACATATTAGCATTCCCCATGTTAAATGCAGCATTTAATGACAATTTCAACAACCTTTTTTTTCTTTTACTTACTTCTTTTTACATTCATACCACTGCAACACATCAACAACATTGCTATGCTCTGAACTACTAACTATACTGTTTAATTGTAGTTGACCTTAAAAATATTTACAGAAAAAAAAGTAAACATAAGCGATCAGGGAACAAGTCTTCACTCTACAGCACCATAACTAGAAGTCACAGTAGATTTTGTACTTTTGTAAGTCATCATATTTGTACAGTACTTTTGGACCAGGGTACGCATTTTTTTTTCACAAAAGTGGGCTAATTGCATCAGCTAAAACCTAGCTAAAAACTGCAAGTTGAGTTACAATCCTTTAATGTGCTGGCAGCAGACTCCAGGAAGAGATGTATCACTACAAGTAACTTTTAATGCTAGGCATTAAAGAGTGTATGGTAGCATATGGCAGTATATAAGCCATCTTATGTGGAGTCCATGAAAAGAGTGTGATAATAACAGACTTGGAGTATATCTATAGGTCATGGTAATCATGAACTTTGTAAGGAGTAACAGATACAAAACAACACATTTTATTTTAATAATGTTCCATATCTGAAGGATGCAGGCATGCAGCTTAGAAAATGTGTCTGAAGCACAAAAAACACTAGGTAAGAGAATGAGAAAATATGTCATAACATTCACTCTATGCATGCACATGAGCGAGTGTGTGTGTGTGTGTGTGTGTGTGTGTGTGTGTGTGTGTGTGTGTGTGTGTGTGTGTGTGCACGCTCACGGGTGTCTGTTTAGGTGTGTGTGGTTATAAAAGTAATAGGTTGATATAACATACCAAGTTTATGGCTGGCAATAATGATAGGTAGCTTTGTGTCAGCACCAAATGTGTACATTATTATTATAAACCAGCAGCCCTACCAATTTGAGTACGATTTTGACTTCTGGACCTGAAACATTTATGGAACAGCTAGAACTTGGTACACAGCAAAATTAAACAACTAAATTTGCAGAGTTGAATTTATTTTGCAGTTCTGTTAAGGAGATTAAAAATGAGAATGGGTACAGATTTACAGCATCATCTGCCTACTGAAACAACCTGGAATCACCACAGTGGTTTTACATGATAGTGATGAAAACTGAGAATGGGGGCAATCACAGTGACTTGTGGAACTCCAACAGGAGGTAAGGAGGTTGTTATGTTTTCAAGATACAAGGTTTCACTTAATACTTAAAATGAGCTAGCTACCAAAACAGATCAGTTCAAACAATAAAGCTAGTAAACAAATGATATGATAAACCACACATCTATTTGTAGAACAGTTTATATCTTAATTTTGACTTTTTACATTGTTTATCACACCTACACACTACTTTTATTCATAGTGTGAAAAAAATTTATATAGTGTGCAAAGACCTTTGTCATTCTTATATCTGCTTTTGTGGAGCAAAACAATTTCTCACCATATCTTAAATGTTGTGGTCATTCTTTTTCTTTTTACATTTTCTTGACCTTGGCTAGTGATAACCATCTGCTTCCCCCCAACTACCCTATAGACCATCTATCTTACTTCCCAGACCAGGGATATCAGTAGAGTATTCGACTATCTTTGGTGGTGGGATAGGAGCTCAGTGTGTCCCATCTGTGCATTATTCACTCCCAACTGATATTTTTTTATTAAGTCCCTTAGAATAAGGAAAGGGGATGCAATGACATGAGTGCATGTCCATGCTGCTACTGTTCATGACAGATTGATGTTTGCCCTCCCCTCTGTGCCCATTTGTCTATGGGAAACTAATGCTGTATTCCAGCCTCCACTAGAGAGCAGCATTGTGCCACAAAATACAACACTTCCACTGAGACAGATGAGATGATTGTCACTTGTTCATAAGTTCATAGGTTCATAGGTAGGTACTAGGCTATCTGCCCGAAGGCATTTATAAGTCTAGCCACGATGTGTTGGCTTTCACTGCCCCCTTAGATTAGTTCCCTGTGCCTCTGTCCAGCAGAGCCACTGAAGTGATCCCCGGGGTAAACTTCCTGTTTCCCATCTGCTCGTCAAGGTTTCTCTTGAAGAGTGTTAGTGAGGAGCTCTGCCTAATGTAGATTGGAATCTTGTTCCAGAGCATGGGAAGTCTCTGGGGCAGGAATCTGTCCCTCCAGCACATCCTATTTATTGTTGTGGTGAGGTTTAGATCCCTAGAGCATGTGGCTTGAGGGGATATGGTTTTCTTTAGGTGGAGCATGTCCATCAATTCTGTGTTGGACATGGCCTTGTATGTCAAACAGAGATCACCTCTGAGTAGGCGGTATGCAACCGAGTACAGCTGGAGTTTCTTCAGTTGAGCTGCATAGGGCATCTGTTTGAGGCCAGGGATCCTCTTGGTGAGGTACTTCTGTGGTCTTTCCAGCTGTTGCAGGTGTCTTGTAAGGTACATCCCAAATGGGGTGTTGTACTCTATGATGGGTCTAATGAGTGATGAGTATAGGAGCACAATGACCGCTTTTGATTTGGATGCAAACCCTTTTGTGATTAGGTGGGCCACATAGAATGATTTTCTAACCACTTTGGCAATGCGATTATCAAAGGAGAGATTACTATCTACTTGGGTCCCCAGATCCCTTATTACATCTTCCATATTTAGGGGACTACCACCTATGTGGTAGTTTGTGGATACTTTGTTTTTTCCAAAGGGGATGACTATGCACTTTTTGGCATTTAGCTTGAAGCCATGATTTTTACACCAGGTATTTGTCTCATTGAGACCCTTTTGGAGGATGTCTGTGTCAGCCAGAGAGTCAATTATAGCCCCTAGTTTGCAGTCATCTGCAAACTTGGTCAGCCATAGTCCTCCTGTGCTTGCCTGTACCTCTGAGAAGTATATGCTGAACAGGAGGGGTCCTAGGACTGATCCCTGGGGAATGCCACTTGTAACCAGTTTAGAGTCGGACCTAGTTCCCGCAACTCTCACCATGTGGGTTCGTCTGTGAGCCAGTTGGCAGCCCATCTTGTGACGTAGGGGTTTATGTTCAGGCTGCTGAGCTTGTTTATAATACCAGAATGGGGAATGGTGTTGAAGGCCTATGCGAGGCCTAGGTAGGGTGTGTATACCACCTTTCCCTCGTCTATAGCCTTGGGAACTGTCTCAAAGAAGTCCACCAGGTTAAGGAGGCATGATTCGCCCTTATCAAAGCCGAACTGGGTGGGGTCCAGTGTTTGGAGGTTCCCAATGTCTCTGTTAATGAGTTCCATGATGATGTGCTCCATAGCCTTGCAAACCAAGCTAGTCAGGCTTATAGGGTGATAGTTCCCGGGGTCTGTTGTGGCTCCGCCTTTGTGTAGCGGAATAACTGTTGCTGTGCTCCACTCTATGGGTACATAGCCTGTGGAGAGGCTGAGTTTGAACAGTGTGTTTAGGTGAGGGGTTAGTTTGTCTTTGAGCTCGTGTAGGATGCAGCCTGGGACACTGTCCGGTCCCACTGATGCTGTGATTTTTGGCATTGGAGAGGGCTGCTTTAACCTGAGTGTCTGTGATTTCAGGGGCTCTACATTCTTCTGGCATGGTTATGGGCCCTTTTGGGGGTGAGAGGGGGGTAAAGTTTGCACTGAACCTGTCTACCAGGATGTTGGTGATATCGGTCGGTTCAGTGTATTTTGTGCCATTCTGCACTAACTCCGAGCAGATCTGAGCATTGTCACTTAGATTCTTGACATAGCTAAAGAATGCCTTGTTGTTATCTTTGGAGTCCTTGGCAATTTTTCTTTCGAAGCTAGCCTTGGATGATTTTATGAGGGATTGTAGTTTCTTGCTGATATTGATCAGGGATGTCTTCCCTTCTTGGGATTTTACTCTTTTCTGTACTAGTTTCCTCCTTCAATTGTATAGCTTGTTTATGGCAGGGGTCCAACAGACTGGTTTCCTTTTCTTGGAGGAGTGAGTCTTGATTTTGCTTGAGATAGCACAATCCATGCATTCTTGTAGGTGCCTGTAGAATGTATTAGTAAAGGATTTTGCAGCGTGGACACTGTTATCCTTTAGCATGGGGGCTTTGAAACTTTCCACCTTGGTCTTAAGTAATGTGAAGTTTGCTTTTGAAAAGTTTTTCATGGTGGATTTCTTGTCCAGGGGTGGGGACAGAATGTGGATATCCAACTGATTTGTTTATGGTCAGATCTAACCAGCGAGGGGTTGACCTCCGGTGTAGAACACCAGTCGCTCATGCTGGTGATGACCAGGTCCAATATGTTTTCACCTCTGGTGGGAGTGTTGACCAGTTGATCCAGGGAGTTTATAAATTTTAGGAAATGTTGTGCAAGGGAGTTGAGTAATTCTCCCAGTTAATGTTTGGGTAATTGAAATCACCCAATATTAGGGTGTTTGGTAGGACCTTTATGTTTCCCAGTGTTTCCAGAAACACGGAATGGGGATCCTGGGACATGGTGGGTGATCTGTAGCAAGCTACAATTTGAATTGCAGTTTTGCCTGTTGTTAGTTGCATGTGGATGATCTCTGAAGCACCATGCTGTGCCACTAACCTGGAGGTGTGGGTATCCTTGTATTTCGGTCCGGGTTCTGTGGCCAAAATGTATGGTATGAGTTGCAGCCTGGTAGTGCTGGGGTGCTCTCTGGATCCTTAAACCAGGTTTCTGTTACTGTACATATATCGATTTTCTCCATACTGAGGAGTGCCTCGAGTGCGTGCATTTTTTGAGGTTTAGACTTCTGGCATTGAGTAGCATTACCCTCACTTTTTTGCTGCTTGTGCTGTTTATGGTGGTGGGTTTGTCTTTTGAGCCTTGCCTAAAAAAGGCACGATGGGGGTGGCAAGAGCCTTGGCCACTAGTCGAAAGCCTAAGGGTGACAGGTGCAAGCCATCTCTAGCAAAGCAGGGTGGCTTGTCGAGCATGTCATCCTAGGTGGGCAGACACTGGATCCCCTTTGAATGACACCAGAAACTTAGCCAGTTGTTGAAATTGATAATTTTTTTCTTTATACTGTGGTATCTTTCTTTGTGAGAGCAGGATGTTACTCAGGGTCAAGGACATACCGGCCTGGGCTATGTGATCAGAGAGTTCTTCCATGTCTCTTTTCATGTAGTCTAGGGACATATGGCTCAGGTCATTCACACCAACATGGACAATGACAGTCGTATTTGTACTTGTTCTGGAGTGACCTGAGTGCTTGTGTTATGTGGTGGATCCTGGCACCCGACATGCAGCTAACAGTAACTTTCTCCTTATTCAGTCTAGTGAGTGGGATGTCATTGTGCCTGACTATAGAGTCACCTATTACTAGTGTGCTGGGTAAGTTATTTTGCCTTAAGGGCTGTGATTGCGTGGCACACTGGTTATTGAAGTATGTGTTTCATGGTTTGTGTTGGGGGGTGGAGGTTGCTTGGATGTCTGCTTTTTAGATCTCTGTTGCTTTTGCAAATTTATATTTAGAGCCTCTGAGTATGTTTTTGTGTATTTATGTGTGTTTTTTGCCAGTGCTGGTTTAATGGGTCTATGTGAGACTGGTGGTATGATGCAAGTATTTCTCTTCTCCTCTTGACTGTCTGATCCAGTCTTGGGTTGAGAGAGCTTAGCCTCCAGTTTGGCTGTATAATTGCATCTTGTGCATGTATTAGTATTTGGTATTAGGAGGAGAGGGTTGTCTGTGTACATGAGGCAGTTGTAACATTGCCTCAAAATGCCCTGATTCACCAGTTGGATTGGAGAGTACACCTGAAACTGCCCTTTGGACATCCCTGGATAGGTACGGTGAACTATTTTACTGATTGGCTGGTAAGTTCGAATAGAGAGCCTTGTCCTTCTGTACAGTATGGGGGGGGGGGTCTAGTGCTAGGCTTTAATCACTAGCTATGAGTTTTGAGCAATTGACGGGCTGAGAAATGAATGGCTTGATTGCTTAAGTTGAAAGTCTGTCTAGTTCCAATGGAAAAATTGAAGAGGAGACTTTGTGGAGCTGGGAATAGTTATAACCTAGCTAACTGGTGCTGCCCGCCATGCAAAACCGGGCAAATGCATTTTTTATAGCAGAGAAATGAAAGAGATAGAATTTAGCCCAAAATGGCCAATAAACTACTAATTTCTGGGCTGAAACCACTCCTCCAGGGACAGATAGGCTGCTCAAAGCTCCCCTATCTCACAGGTGAACAAAGAAACTTTCTTCTATCCAAGTAAGATATGGACAAACAAAGAGATTTGTAACACAGCCCTGAATTCAGCACTAACCTGAAAACTGGACTATACTAGCTTAGAAAGGCGGGAAACAAGTATTTTTTTTGTTTGGTTTTTTTTTGTTTTTTTTTTCAGAAATTAAAGCAGATACAATCAAAAAAACACTTTTTAAATGCACAGAAAAGGATACTTATTGTTATATATCTCAGATCAGAGTTGAAGTCAATGCCCCTAGTAATAAAGTAGGAAGAAACACAATTACAGTAAAAGCAGATGAATAAAGAGCAATTTTATATATATATATATATATATATATATATATATATATATATATATATATATATATATATATACAATAGAAAACAAACAAACTGATTTAGACAAGTTACCCATTTAACCAGAAAAAAGCTCAAAACTGAGCCCTGTTCTGGCAGTCTTCAATCAGACAAGTTCTAACTGCACACTTCTGCCACTAGGGTGCAGGGGAACCTTCTCCAAAAAAAGATGGCCTGTATCAGTGCTCAAGTTATACAGACAAAGCTAGATTCAGCAGGTCTGAATCTGGTCTATGCTACAACAACAAGGCGCACCAGTTTCAGAAATATGTTCAAATAAGCAGCATAATAAGCCTGTGACCAGAAATTCCCAGCTCAGAAGGGCAGAATCCAGCCTCTCCTCCCACAAGAGTGCAGACCACAAACCTTCTTAATGTAGAATAACTGGCCTGAAGCCCAAGTGCTTAACCCAGAACTAATACACTTTTAGAATAGTAGACATTGAGCCTTCAGTCAGCAACTCCCAGCTTAGAAGGATGTAAACTACCTGTCCTGCTACAACAGTGCAGAGTACAAACCTTCTTAATGTAAAACAACTGGTATGAAGCCCAAGTGCTTAAACCAAAAGACTTAGAATAACAGTTACAATTTAATCAGGCTACTACCAAGCATTAATAAATACAGCAGAATAAATAAAATCGAGTACATTTAAGAAGAGGCAAAAGCAAAATAAAGTAGTTGGAAACACAATTACAGTAAAAGCAGATGAACAAAGTGCATTTTTTTTGTTAGTAAAGTGCAAGGAGAGAGGAAGGAAGAAGCTAAGTGGGTCGGCCTTCTTAAAATTTCTCTCTGTATTAAGCAGAGTGAACACTAGACTCAGAATACGATCTCACTGTACTCAGTTAAGTGAGCAAATGAGATGGACCCAGGAAGAGTGTTCAAATACAGACTTACAGGAGGGGCAGGCAATTCCAGAGCCACCAACACTAACACCAAGACAAGAACAGGGAGGGTGAGTGGAGAACTAACTGCAGAGAGACACACAGCACACTATTCAGTGAAACAATTAGGTAACAGAAAAAATGAAATACAGTAATTTTAAAACTGCAAGTTTGCACTTAACAGAAGACTAAAATACAGTACTGCAAGTTTGCACTTAACTTCAACTTCTAATGCAGGTGATTGTAGCCAATCAAGTCTCTCAGAAATTGAGCATAAAATTAATGTGTGAAGTTGTAATATGGTTGTGAAAAATAATAAAAAATGTTTATTGAAAAAAAAAAAAAGAAATTGAGCATAAAATGAATTCTCAAACTTTGTGGCTAGTACTTAAAGTACAGAGGAAACCCTCTAGGCTAACAGTTAAATATCAGATAACAAAGAAGTGAACAGACCACCACCCCCTCTTACAGCAGAGAGACACACAGCACACTATTCAGTGAAACAATCAGGTAACAGAAAAAATGAAATACAGTACTTTTAAAACTGCAAGTTTGCACTTAACGGAAGACTAAAATACAGTACTGCGAGTTTGCACTTAAATTCAGCTTCTAATGTAGGTGATTGTAGCCAACCAAGTCTCTGGCTAGCCTTATAGTTTTCCAGGTCCATATTTTATTGTGGGTCACCAGCATTGAAGAAGATGCCCTGACCCTGTGCTTGTAGATCACAAAGTTTAGTGGTATTATTTATGAAGACTGTAATACTCTCATTTGATTTGTTATGCATTTTCAAATTCAAGAGATACTGCTGAGAGAAGCAGAACTGAAAATGCTGGGTGAATATCTTGGATAAGGACACAAGGCCTGAATACAGACTGATGATATAATCTTGGCAGATGTGCAGGTCTACACAGAAAAGTCACAGTGTATGGTTCAACAGGGTAGGAACCAAATGCTAAAATAGACTCCTATTTGAGCTGTAAAAAAGAAACATAGCTGTTGCTTAAGCAGGGCACAGATATCTAACCAGCTGTATTCTAGGGTTGGTTGCTGAATGATGTATTCGTCTGTAAATGTCTGCAGTATAAATTTGTGTTAGAACATGTACACCATTGTCTCCACTCATGCTGTATGACAGACTACAATTTCTATAAATAATTTCATATTGAAATGTCTTTAATAAGCAGACTGCAATTTTTTCTGCATAATTTGGTATTAAATTTTTTCTAACAGACAGACAGAAATTGTTCTACACAATTTGGTATTAAAATGCTTTTAAATCTATCTTAATTATTCAGACTGCAGAATTTTCATTATACCACAGACTTCTAATTAGCCTATTACATTTTTATAAGTGAATCACTGATAAATAAGAGGAATGACACTTGTATGTAATAAAATTACTGAAAAAATTAATATAATACTTTTCTTGAAATACAGTCCTTAATAAAACCTCAGACTTGCTTTATTCATATTGATCACATCTGTATTGCTATTTGTTTGGGACATGGAATTACATTTTGTGTAATGGCATGTAAGAAATGTTACTTGTTTAATTGATTGCTGTTAACCTTTGCACTTAACCTCATCTATCAGCAAACTGTGGTTTGTGGAGTTTTTTTGACATTATACCATGTTAGTGAAAGAAGAGGAATCAGCATTAATAACCAACCATCTGATCGTAGCACCACTAGGTACAAAGGATGAGCATTTGCTGTATTCTATATTTTTTTTTAATTTGTAGTCACAAGTTATTCATGCTATCAAGCTGAACTGAATACAGCAATCCACCCAGACTATAATTATTTTCACCAATGCTAAAGGACCTGACATGGAGGGACGGGGTGTGTGGCATTTGCTATCTCATCTAGAAGGAGGAATTGATATCCATCCCACTGTAGCAGTAAAACTTGTGGGTTAGACCACATGTATGAACTCCATGCTATTCAAGAAATAAGGTAGCAGGGAATGAGCCTGTCAAAGACAATATCATTCACTAACTTATCACAGTGGGTATGCAGCAAGACACATCTACATAAGGCAGAGAGTAGTAGGCACTGTGCCATACATGCTGACCCACTAAGAGGGGGGGATTAGGAGCTGTATAAAGAATAGTGAGTCATATTGTCTGACTCTGAAGTTTACCTTCCTAAATCTGCTATGATTGATCTTGCACTTTTTTTTACAATCAGCCAGGGAGTTCGTGTTGTATCTCTAACATTCAGGAGTTACCCAAAGAAAATTATGATGCAACCTAGAGGATATGCAAAAGTATTTGTACTGGCACTGCCAGGCAAAGAATGCATACATTTGAGAAGTGATCAGAGACTGTAGAACAGATATTATCAGATGCCATTTTTCCATAATTAGGTATCCACCTTTGTTTTCCAGGATCTCTTCAGCTCACCCACCTCCTCCTGAAAAGGAACTGACATGAATTTACTTATATATATTGTTTATAATGTGTCTTCCTGAATGATCTGGCGGCCTAGCCTCCAAAAAACATTCTTATAGGTGATTCCGCTTTCCCTAGCTATTTTAGGAAATTTCAGGACCTCCAGCCTCTGCCATAGATCTCTGTATAGAAGCAACACACCGGTCATACTGCTCAAGTTGTTTTCTGTCAGATTATTAAAGCAAGCTCATCCACTAGTTAATCTAAATGTGGCTTCCCCTCAACAAATATATATCTCTATCTTGAGAGCCCCAACATTTTCCCTGAGAAATAAATAGTATCTGATTTTTCCAAAGTAAAAATTATATTTAACAAGAGTATTCTGTGTGACTTCAGGTAAGTGATCATATAATCTAGAGGCATTTCCCCTACCCATTTGCTTTTTCTTGAAGATAAAATGATATAAGCCTTTTAAACTTCTTGGTAAATTCAGAAACAACATTTCCCATACTTCATGTTGGCCACTAGCTAGACAGTAAATATATTTAATCTTAGCTGGCAAATTATAAATTTCCATATCAGATACCCCAACCCTAGCCTTCACTCTGGGTAATATTAATTTAGCCTAAGCAACTCTATTGGGCCAATGAGCTAAAATAAAATTTTGCATTTTCTTTGCTAAATTTTTTTTTCTTCAGATGGTGGAGCTAATACCACTTACAAGATATATAGCGCTTGAGGAAGGATAACTATTTGCATGATTTAAATATATTGCCCATAGTCAAACAAATAACTGTCTTAGAACTCTTATGTACTTACTACATGTTTCCATTTGGGAACTATATGTGTTCTTGGCTATATTATCTAAATCTAAGGTCAAATTGATGCCCAAATATTTTATATTATCATTATTCCATAAGTAGGGATACTCCACTTCCATTACAGTAGAAGGCATGTAGTTTACAGCTGGGGCTTCTAGTCTTACCCTGATTTAATCTACATCCTGAGGTATTACCAAATCCCTTAAATGTTGCCAAAAGACTGCAAGAGCTCAAATACACAGCCCAAATGAGAGACAGTGTGAGATAAATATAAAAGTAAGTCATTAGCTTACAGTGAAGTAATGTAGTTATTATTACTCCTAAACCCCATAAATTGCAGAAACTGTAACTTTAATACTAATGGTTTTAAATATAATAAAAATTGTATAAGGGGTGATGGATATCCCTTCCTATCTGGAACAGTTCCAGGACCTGTCCTGTAAGTTTTACCTGGCAGGTTGCCCCTTGATATATTTATTTTAAAAGATCTAACTTTGGTCGGCATGATGCCAATGAATCTTCTTGGGCTAGGCTTATATAGGCTTCAGGGCTGTTAGCCTAGTACACACCTATGAACCCATGAACCTATAAATACATTTTCTGGGAAGGTAAACTATGTTAAACATGGAACATATAAAGAGAAGCTAACACATTTAAATGTTTCACTCTGCATCAAAGCTCCTGATTGATTGGGGTATGCAATCCAAGGTAACCAAGCAACAAGTCAGTAGGCCAGTATCAGCATAAATAGTTTATATGCAGAATTCAGTACAGAAACGGGCCTATAAGATGTGGGTATAGTTGGGACATTATCAGGTTTCAAAATTACTGATATCAGAGCTGATTTCTAGGAGATGAGGATTACAATATCTATGATTTCATTAATGAGCATTAGATGTTTTTTAACAAAGCCATCTGCCATATTCTTACAAATCTCTACTAGTAACCCATCAATGTTAGAAGCTTTCCCATCATATGAGGTTGCTAGTGTTGTTTTTACTTCCTTCCAGGGCTAGAGTTGCCAAGCTGTGCTAGTCATTCATCTATGGGAGATCCACCCCCATTATAAAACTTAAGAACTCTGCATGGATAAAATCAGAATGTTGGTCTAATCTATATACATCTTAGCAATACAATTTAAATCTGTCCAATAGCTGATCTGCATAATTTACCTTTTTTTATTTTTTGAATGGACAGCCTCAGTTATCAGGCCATGCACTCTTCGGCACCTAAATATGGTGGCCAATAGTTTAAAAGCTTTTAGAGAATAAGAAAAGTATTTAAGCCTGAATAACTGACTTGGCTATTCTGCCTTTCTTTCCAATTGATCCATTTGAGAAATTAGAGATAACAACGATAACAAAATCTGATTCCCATTCTAGGTCCTAGCTTCTGGGTTGTCAGGTCAGACTCAAGCTTAGTTAGTTGTTCAAACCCTTGGCTTTGAGTATGGGAATACAGAAGTAACTCTTGCCTATGTTTCTTCTTCAGTGCATCCCGACTTTCCGGAATAATCTCATGGATCTTCTAATGGAGGTGTCTGTTATACTTTGCCAAACTACTCTAAAAGTCTTTACCTTTAAAGTAAGCAAAATGAATTTTACAGATCTTCTCAGAAAAAATCCAAGATACCATAAATGTTTGTGCTATTTGGGATATGGTCCGAAGGTGTAATAGATTCAACGTGCAATTTATGGAGATATAATGTGTGTTCCACTGACACTAAAGTTTCATCTATCTGAGAAAAAGATTTATAGCTGTAGGAGATGCAGATATGCTATGTTGATTCTAGGCCTTGGATTCTAGCCAAAAAGCTGAAAAGCCCATTGTACCCCAATAGTTCTAAGCATATCTATCAAGGGGGGAACTCCTCCCTGGGACACAAATGGACCTCATCTGTATGCATTATACTGTTTTAGTTCCCTGCTATAAATGTGCATTCTTCCCAGAACCATAGCATATTTCCAAAAATTAAAGCTTCTTCATTTACTGTGGTACTAGGAGGAATGCACAGAGAAATAAAAATACAAGCTATAAATGTATTTATCTCATCCACTATACTGCCAGATATTACAAAGGTTACTCTTCTACTTAGTATTAAAATGCTATCACCCCTTCTTTTGCCTCCAAGATAGAAAGAATGAATCACCTAATCAAAACTTCACTTATTTCTCATGTTCTAAAACTTGTAAATTAATTTCCTGTAACAAAACAAGAACAATTGATTATTTATTCTTGTAAAAATGTTAGCTGTTTTACAGGAGAGTTCAACACATTCACATTCCAAGAATATATTTCATATGCTGTACAAGGGGGGGAGGCACTGAATATTATTAATATGGCTTGTACATTGTCTCTTACTCAGACTCAATATATATCAAAAGACAAAAACTTCTTAAGGTGCTGCAATAACATGAAACCAAATATAAAACATGGCTAACAATTATCTTGAACATAAGAACTATTTATATTTTGAACAAGAAAACCATTCATAAAATAGATCATCCTAAGGACTACTTTTAAATAACTGTACCATAAACAATGTAGCTTATTTCCAAGAAAGAGGCCTCAGAACTCTTGAGCAATGCACAATTGCAGGATTCTTCTTCTTTATTCTAGTTTCCTAAATAAAATCAAATGTGTACAACATAAACTATTAGAAGACAGTACCTAAATATTCATTATATCTCTTATTTTTCCATATCTGTTTTTTCATTAGTTTTCCGCAGGGGGAGAGAGAAAAATAAGGCTGAGGAAAAGCTCTGGTGTTGGTAGGCTTAGAAGGCCTTTGAGGTTTGGGAAGCTTTCTTGTAGTGCTTCATCATAAGACAGTTTATGTGTGTGGATGTGTCGAGGTATAGTGTGTGTTTTTTTTTGACACTCTTGTTTGTAAATGAGATTTTTGCCTCCAAGGAAGTTGTGTATGTACATCTCTCACATACTGTGTTAGTTTCCTTAAGGATTAAAAGGCACATTAGACAATTGCTACATTGCCACAGGATGCCCATATCTACCAAGATGGCCATAGATACATTTGAAAATTACATACCCATGTTGGCCAGACCTGTATTAGGGTGGTCTATTGTGGTTAAAGGATGGGTGGTTTCTGGGGTTAAGGGCAGGTGTTAGCTAGTGCCAGGATATGATTTTAGTGCTGTTTGACTTGCAAACTAGCTGCTCTAAGCTTAACTCCGCATAATGCTTCACTGTGTCATAGGTTACAGTCTTAATACTAGTTTTATAGGTAAGATTTACTAAGTGTTTGCTTCTCTACAGGGCAATGTCAACTGCCACTGCATGGTGAGATGCTCCTCACAAATGTGCCTAATCTATAGCAAACAAAAAAGAAAGGTAAAACCTAACTCCTGTGCCCTCTGACACATAAATGACTACACTCTGAGCTCTCCTTGAGTGCTACCCAACTCAGAGAGACCAGGGAAACACCTTTTGCCAAAAAATGGATGACATCGGGCTTGGTAATGTAAAAGCACAGCAAAAGAGGCTCTCAAGTGCAAATCAATAACAAACAACTAAGTCCCTGGCTAGATTGTCCCTCTTGAAGGTGATTTAGAAAGAAAACAATTCAATAGACCAATATACATGGGAAAAAAAGAGTGTTTTCTCTGTCACAGAATTAATTAAATGCTGTAAAATGCAGTCAAACAGTAGTGATTGCAATTAATAGTGAGTGCAAGTGCAAAAATCAAGTAAAGTAGCTTATCTTAGCCTGGATGCAGTAAAAAATGGTTTAAACTCTCAGGTGAGGTTGTCAGACATTGCTGAGTTCTGTGGAATTGAGCAAAGGGCTGCTGAAATCTGCATAATTTGTAGCAAACAAAAATAAGCTGGAAACTGACTCTTGTGCCCTCTGACCAATAAATGACTACACTATGAGTTCTCTTAGCTTCCAAACTCAGAGATACCAGGCAAATACCTTCTGCCATAAAATGGATGATCCAGGGTCTATATTATGTGATCAAATGTTTAGGTGAGCAAACACCTAAATGTCGATCCGTAAATGTTGAAGTTTGACAATCACGAACGGCCATTTACACAATTTTTTTCCCAGGGAAAACATTTGCATAAATGGCCATTCACGGTTTTAAGGGTTCAGCATTTACATGTCGAAGTTAAGTGTTCCATCACCTAAACGTTCGATCACGTAATATAGACCCGATGATCGTAGTCTTTCTAATACAAAATCACAGCAAAAAGGACTCTCAAGTAAAATTCAGCAACAAAGAACTAATTCCCTGGCTTACAGTTTTCTTATATGTTTCCCAACACAAATAGGCCAGGCCACAACCTACTGCCACTAGATGGACTATCCCAGTCCTCGTCATGTAAAAATATAAAAAACAATAGCTTATGAGTGTAATGCTACCACAAAACAACTTAAACTACCTGGACAAGGTTATTTAGGTATTAGGGACCTTTAAAATTATTTAAAGTGCAAAATTAATAAATAAATAAAAATAAAGCAGTAGCACTCTAAAACTGTTAAGTGATGTGCAATATAATAAAAATAAATCTATTACTGGTAAGGATGGCTCAGGATTAATTCAGGACCATCTCAGAGTATGGCAGCAGTGCAAATCAGATGGTATCTCTGGGAAAATGAGCAGGGGACAATATGTAGTAAAAGAGGTTTACTCATAGGTTCATAGGTTGGTACTGGGCTATCTGCCCAAAGGCATATATTAGCCCAGCCATGTTGTGCGGTATTCATCACGCCTTTAGTAGTTCCCTAGACCCTTGTACTAGCAGCTAGTACCTTTGGCCCCTATCTAGTAGTGCTGTTGGTGTGATCCCCGGTGTGAACTTTCTGTTACCCATCCACTCATCAAGGTTCCTCTTGAAGAGTGATAGTGAGGGGCTCTGTCTTATGTAGATCGGGACCCTGTTCCATAGTAGGGGAAGTCTCTGCGAAGGGAATCTATCCCTCCAGCATGTTCTATTCATTGTTGTGTTGAGGTTTATATCCCTAGAGCGTGTAGCTCGAGTAGATTTGGTTTTGCTAAGATGGAGCATGTTCAACAATTCTGGGTTGGACATGGCTCTGTACGTTAGACAGAGATCGCCTCTGAGAAAATGGTATGCAACAGAGAACAGACTAAGCTTTTTCAATCATGCTGCATAGGGCAACTGTTTGAGGCCAGTAATTCTCTTGGTTAGGTACCTCTGTGGTCTCTCCAGCTGCTGGAGATGTCTAGCCAGGTACATTCCAATCGGTGCATTGTACTCAATAATGGGTCTGATGAGGGAAGAGTAGAGGGGCACCATTACATCCTTAGATCTTGATGCGAACCCTTTCGTGATCAGATGGGTCACATAGAAGGATTTTCTAACCACTTTGGCAACATGGTTATCAAAGGAAAGCTGACTATCTACTTGGGTCCCTAGATCCCTTATTTCTTCTTCAGATTTCAGGGGATTACCTCCTATGTTGTAGTTTGTGGGTACTCTGTTTTTCCAAAGGGGATTACTACGCATTTTTTTGCATTTAGCTTGAGACCATGGCTTTGACACCATGCATCAGTCTCATTTAGGCCCTTCTGGAGGATCTCCATGTTGGCCGGAGACTCTATTATAGCACCCAGTTTGCAGTCGTCCGCAAACTTAGTCAGCCACAGCCCTTCCATGCTTGCCTGTACTTCTGAGAAGTATATGCCAAACAGGAGGGGCCCCAGGACAGAGCCCCGAGGCACACCACTCGTTACTGGTCTAGATCCGGACATAGATCCCGCTACTCTTACTTTATGGGATCTGTCTGAGAGCCAGTTTGCGATCCATCTTGTGACGTAAGCAATACTGGTCTGCTGGGTGGGCACTTAGTTTTATGGATTTTTGGGAAACAATCTTCTTCTTCTTTTGGCTGTTCCCATTAGAGGTCACCATAGTGGATCCTCAGTTTCCATTTCTTCCTGTCCTCTGCATCTTGTTCTGCCACACCAACCACCTGCATGCCCTCTCTCACCACATTGATAAACCTTATCTTAGGCCTTCTTCTTTTCCTCTTACCTGGCAGCTCCATCCTTAGCATCCTTTTCCCATTATACCCTGCTTCCCTCCTCAGCACGTCCAATGCCTTATGCAGTCTCTCCTCTGGCTTTGTCTCCAAACCATCCAATCTGAGCTGACCCTCTAATATCCTGATTCCTAATCTTGTCCATCCTCATCACACCCAATGCAAATCTTAACATCTTTAACTCTGTCACTTCCAGGTCTGACTCCTGCCTTTTTGTCAACAATGTGCTGGGAAAATTATGTAAATAGCTTACACAGCAGACAATAGCAATTAAAAAAGGGAGGGGCAGACTGTGGAAGTCAGATTACCATAAGGAGCAGAAGCCAGGGAGACACAGTCATTTAAACCACAACAGGAAAAGGGAAGGAGGGTTCGGGAATTTTTCAAGCTGGAAGAAGCAGGCTAGCTAAAAAGGAATCTAATAAAATAGAGCAAATACTGAAGCTCTAGTCCTATGATTCTGAGACAGGCCTATGACCGCAGGTAGGTTGAATTTCAGAAACTTTAGCCTGGAATGTAAACAACTGTGAAAGCAATGAAGCACCAGTTTTGGAGCAAAATTTACAATGCTCTCATTACTGAAATTCTACCACCATCTAAGGCACCAGAATATGTAGAAATTTACCAGTAACACAGTTTATGGAAAAATGCATGTAATAAATGACTAATTATGTCTCAAATCTAGCAGTAGGTCACAATTCATCCACAACTTTGAATGAACCTAAGCGACTAAGGCCCTCAGGCAGGATTCAGAATATCTATTTCTGGACATAGATCTCCAGTATTATGTATATGCACAATCTTCCTACAACTGCAAATGAAGCTAAAAGACCAAAATCCCAGAACAAATGAAAATAAATGCAAACAGATAACTTTTTTGGCTAAAACATGGACAAAAGAAAAAAATACAAAACTTATCATCAAATAGGTCACTCTAAGCACAGCTTAAAATATTTAAGCAAAACTGAAAAGAAAGTTTTTTCTCATTCTGTTTTGTTGAAAAGCTTTGTTATTCACAGTTCAGGGCTTTCCACACCTCTGCAAATGTTGTAACTTGCATTACCACTTACTCAAATGCAAGTGTGTACTGGCCTGGGGATAGCTAGCACCCCTATCTGGTCCTCCACTGTGTCCTTGTCTTCTCAGATACTCTTCCATTAATGAATATTTCAGTTGATGGGGCTTAGTATCCAATGTATGAACTTTCTCCTCCCTGCCTTTGCTGCAGTGTCTTCCATAACATTTCCTGCCTCGCCAAAGCAAAAACCTATTGGTCAAAGAATTCAATTCCACCTTTCCTTTCCTGACTCTATTCCTCCCTATCCATAAGTTTTAGCAGATCCCAACTCTTATTTCTGCCTTCTTTCTGTTCTCAAAGGCATTATTCCCTGCCTGCATTATTTTTGGCAGTACTTCATCCAGTCTTCCTGCAAACACCTTTGCCAAAATCTTGATTTATACATTAATCAAAGAGAAAAGCCTATCATTTTCCACATCCTCCTTTTTTTTCCCTGTTTAGGCTTCATGGTTATCATGGCTCTCCGAATACTTTCAGATATTTTTCCAGACTCCTGTATTCTCAGACGTTCTTTCTCCATGACCTTCCTGGTTTCCTCACCTCCCCTGTAGAACTCTGGGGGATTCCATCTGACCCAACAACAAGCTGATCAGGAAAAACTTACAGTAATATTGACTAAAGGATTGCTCTTTTATCCCAATTACAACAAAGGAGCATTGGAGAAGCAGTTGTGATTGGTTTTCCTCTAAGCCTTTAAATTGGCTGTAATTGAAGCTTTCTGATTGGCTATGTCCCTTGCCACTAATTTGCATATGGATTTAAAATTAGTCTTAATTGGTTGTAATCGAAGCTCCCAGATTAGTTGTGGTTCTTTACTACTAATTTACATAAGGTTTTCATAATCCTTCTAGTTTAGTGTGTCTTCCCTCACCACAACAGTGTTCCCAGCTCCTTTGCTTTACATTGATCTGTATCTAAAGTTATACTTGGTTTTCAAGTGAATACAAAAAAATAATAAATTTGTTTTTTTCTATCTTAATCTACAAGCAATAACAAGTCTTATTGTCTGTACTACTCCATTGCTAAATAGGCCTACCTTTTTACAATTTTTATATACTTGAGATTGCTATCATTGCAGAAACTGGCTCTTTAAAAATTGTGTTGTGGGCCAAGTTGGTGGATTCAGATCCTTTGTCCACCATCCTGTTTGTGCTTAAAGTCTCTTGTCATTTCATTAGACCCATATTCTCGTAAACTAATAGTGTTGCCAACTATATTCTAATCTGCCATTAAGAGACCATTTTTACAGTGTGTCCTGTGATTAAAAATACAAAAGTAACAAAACTCAAAAAACATATGACAAAAGAGCTAATCCACAGGAAAAAAAGTTTAATGTGACTTATTTTGACAATCTGAAGGTATTTAATATGAAAAATTTTGGACCTTCCAGATAGAAGTAAGTTATCCTCTCCTTCCTGAACCACAACCTGCTCTCGAGATACTCTCTTTAGCAGCTATTCTGAGGCCTCTCAACTCCTCTAGGTTGGTTTAGCTTGGATTTGGCTGCTTCCACCACTTGGGACCTTTACTTCTATTTTTATGTGCTATACTATTAAGAACATTTTTCACTTTGCAATTAAATACCTTATAAATAAGTATTGTAAATTGTGCTTATATCAGTGATAGTGTGTTGGTTCTTTCCCATTCATTTTCATGGAGTCCTGGCTGACTTTCCCCAGTAGCCTGTACATTCTACACAGAGTTGTCTGATTGCAAGGGAATAGAGTGGCTCATTGACTTACCTGGCTATCAGCTAAATGCACTCTCCATGAAATATTAACTGAGGTCAAAAGTAGTATGCCCAGAGAAAGCTCACACAGACAGAGGAGGAGCATGCAAACTATACACAGAATGTGATAGGACCAACTAAATGCATTTAGTGTGAAAAGTTAACTGTTGCTTAAACTGGTACTCCCAGAGAAAGTCCACACGGACAGAGGAAGAACATGCAAACTCCACACAAAAAGTAATAGGACAAGAGTAAATTGTGGACCCTGATGCTGTGATGTAAAAGCTTTAACCACTGAGTCCTTATGCTAAACATTTCCTGCCTGCTTGGATGCTTCTGTATTATTTTCTATACTTTCCTGACAAAGATTGTCAAGTAACACCCAACCGCTTCCAAATGTTGCTGTGTTTCACATAAATATGTGATTTTTCTCTTAAAAAGTATAATTTACTACCAAAAGATAAACCCCAATATACTTCTGTATACTCCTATCTTCATTAAAAGTGTATTAATGCAACTCCCAATTTAGTTTCAGCTTTCCGCTTCAGTAGTACTAATTGTAATAATATTTTAAAAATGACCATGTTTTGGGTTACTTGCCCCTAATTCTTAAAACAAAACCCACAGACTGAGGCAGAACATGCAAACTCCACACAGAATGGGATAGAAGAACAGAAGTAAATTCTGGACCTGGATTCTGCATTCTTACCACAAAAATGTCAACAACTATACAACATAAGAACCAACTGTGTGAGTCACTCGATTTCTTTGCAAGCATTATTTTTATTTTGGTAAAACTGATATGCAATAATCTTTTCTCTCTAACTTGGAAACAACTGCTGCTTTTCCCTGATAACCCACCACCTACAAGCATCTACATCAGCACCTTATGGTATAAGAATTGCCTTTGCAGAAATACACATAGATATACTAAACTGTATGAAAATATTGTTCACTGTGAATATGCTTGTGCTTAGACTCTGTATGTTGTGACTTTCCTTTACCTAATTATATATATTATTCTTATTCTGTATTTTACATTATATGAGGACAGCTACTTAATAAGCCCAGGTCATGAACAAAAGGTCAGTGCACCATCCCACATATCTGGTGAATTTATAATGAACAAGCAAACAAACAAAACAAACAAAATAAATAGGGTTCTTCAGACAAACAAATAAACAGAATTCTTCCCACTTACCTTTAGATTTGCAAATCAAAAACAACTTCCATTAGTAGCAACTAGCAAATTCCATATGTTAGTGTTCTTACATACCAGTACATGTTACAAGTGTGTATTATGTCAGGTTGTAACTGTAAAACAATTTTCATAGTCCAGCTCTTTGACTTCTGAAATATACAAATACTTAACACTAATAAAAGTAGCATCCATAAACCTTAATTTTGTTTTAATATTATAATATTCTAAGGAAATAAGACTTTCAATGTCCTTGCTACCAGACTTTGGCACTGATAATAATGTAATTTCCAAGCTTCTGGAAAATTCAGCAGGTTTAACAAATTTGTACCTGTCTGCCTTATGGAAAAGCATTCTGGGCATAGATTACAGGGAAATCATTCTTACTAAATAATCATTTATGACTGTCCTTATTTTATGCAAATATATCAGGAGAACAGATTTGTGTTGCACTTTGTTGTTAATTTTGCAGTTACTTCACTTTTACTTGAGCTGTTTGTTTCAGTTCTTGAATCTGTGCTCTGACTGTTCATAGGTTCATAGTTTCATAGGTGTGTACTAGGCTAATAGCCCTGGAGATTTTACAAGCCTAGCCCATAGGATTACCCTGGCATCGTGCCACCCGACCTTAGTTCCCAGTGCCTCTGTCGAGTAGAGACACTGGAGTGATCCCCGGGGTGAATTTTATATTTCCCATCCACTTATCAAGATTTCTCTTGAAGAGGGCCAGTGAGGTGCTCTGTTTGACATGTATGGGAAGTCTATTCCATACCATGGGCAGTCTCTGGGTTATGAACCTGTCCCTCCAGCTTGTTCTGTTGATTTTGATAATGAGGTTGAAGTCTCTGGAGTGTGTGGTGCGGAGGGATTGGGATTTCTTTAGATGCATCATTTGTAACAGAGCTGGGTCTGACATGGCTTTGTAAGTCAAGTAGAGATCGCCTCTAAGTAGGCGATATGAGACAGAGAATAGTTTGACTTTTTTGAGTCTGTCCATATAGGACAAGTGTTTAAGGCCTAGGATCCTCTTTGGGAGGTACTTTTTCGACCTCTTCAGTTGTTTCAGGTGTCTAGTGAGGTACATGCCAAATGGGGTACTGTACTCGATGATTGGCCTAATGAGGGAAGAGTAGAGGGAGACAATGACCTCATTCTTCCTGGATGCAAAACCCTTAGAAATGAGATGTGCCACATAGAAGGACTTTCTGACCACAGTGGTAATGTGGTGGTCAAAATAGAGGTTGCTGTCAACCTGTGTTCCCAGATCTCTTATAATGCCTTCTGTGTTCAGTGGACTACCATCAATGTGGTAATTCATGGGAACTGGGTTTTTTCCAAAGAGGATGACGACACATTTTTTGGCATTGAGTTTAAGGCCATGATTCTGACACCAGTTGTTGGTCTCAGTGAGGCCTTTCTGTTGGATGTCAACATCACTTGGGGAGTTAATAATAGCTCCCAACTTGCAATAGTCTGTGAACTTTGTCAGCCAGAGTCCCTTCATGTTGGCCTAGACTTCAGAGAAGTAGATACCAAACAGGATAGGACCTAGGACCGAACCCTCTGGAACTCCACTAGTGACTGGTCGGCAGTCTGACTTGGAGTCAGCTACTTTCACACTGTGGGTTCTATCTGTGAGCCAGTTTGCAACTCACCTAGTGATATGGGGTTGATGCCTAGCTTAGTAGTTTTTCTATGATTCCTGAGTGGGGAATGGTATCAAAGGCTTAAGCCAGATCAAGGTAGGCTGTATGAACCACCTTGCCTTCATCCACAGCTCTGGTGACTGACTCAAAGAAGTCAACCAGGTTGAGCAGGCATGATGTACCCTTCACAAATTTAAACCTTGTGGGATCCAGAGTTTGGAGATTCCCTATATCCTTGTTTATTAGGTCCTTGATAATGCATTCCATAGCTTTGCATATCAGACTCGTCAGGCTAATAGGGCGATAGTTCCCAGGGTCTGTAGTCGCTCCTCCTTTGTGGAGAGGGATGACTGTAGCAATGTGCCATTCAGTAGGGACAAAGCCTGAGATGAGTCTGTGATTGAACAGGACACACAGGTGATCTGCTAGTTCACTCTGTAGTTCATGTAGAACACAGCCAGGGATATTGTCAGGTCCCATAGAAACTATATTCTTGGCCTTGGACAGTGCTGTTTTAACCTGTGCAGCAATAATATTAGGTGCCTGGCAATCTACTGGTATTGTGATTGGTCTTTTGGTGGGGGAGAGAGTGGTAAAGTTGGCACTGAAGCTGTCGGCCAGAATATTGGCAATATCTGTTGGCTCGGTATAGGAGGTACCATTGTGCAGTAGCTCAGAGCAAATCTAGGTATTGCTGTGGAGATTCTTTACATAATTATAGAAGACCTTGTGGCTGTCTTAACTATCTGCTGCAATTCTGTTTTCATAGCTAGCTTTAGAGGATTTGATGAAAGATCTCAACTTTTTGTTGAGGCTGGTAAGGGAGTTTTTCCAGTCTTGGGACTTCACCTTATTCCGCATCAGTTTCCTCCCTTCTGTTGTAGAATTTGTTTATGGTGGAGGACCACCAGATTGGCTTCCTTTTTTTGGAGGAGAGCGATTTGGTTCTATTGGGTATGGTGAGATCCATGCATTTTCGTACGTGTTTGCATGGTGCATTGGTGTATTATTTGGTGGTCATGCAACTATTCTCCATTTGTATGGGTGCCGTGAAGTTAGCCACCTCTGTTTTCAGGAGCCCAAAGTTAGCTTTGGAGAAGTTTTTCATGGTGGTTACCTTTGCTGGGTGGGTGGGAAGGATGTGGATTTCCAAGGTGATTAGTTTGTGGTCGGATCTAACCTGGGAGGAGTTGACTATTGGTGTTGAACAACAGTTGCCAATGTTAGTAATGACCAGGTCAAGGATGTTGCTACCTCTAGTGGGGGGTAAGAATGAGCTGGTCTAGGGAATTGAAATTAATGAATTACAGGAAATGTTAGGTAAGTTTATTGGTACATGATTAGTTTTCCCAGTTAATGGAGGGGTAGTTGAAGTCGCCCAGTATGAGAGTGTTAGGTTGGACCCTAATATTCTCCAGGGTGCTTAAGAACGTGGAGTGTGAATCTTGGGACATGCTTGGGGATATATAGCAGGCTACAACCTGAATCGCTGTCTTACCCAATGTTAGCTGCACCTGAAGTATTTCTGATGTGTTATGCTGGGCTACCAGTCTGGAGGTGTGTGCATCCTTTATGAATATGGAAACACCACTGCCTTTTGAGCTTCAGTCCAAGTTCTGGGGCCTAAAGGTATGGAATGAGTTATAGCCTGGTAGTGCAGGGGTACTTTCTACTGCCTTGAACCAGGTCACTGTTACAGCACAAATGTTGATGTTCTCCATTTTAAGAAGTGTTTTGAATGAGTGCATTTTGAGATTTAGACTTCTAGCATTGAGCAGCATGACCCTCAGATTGAATTTGTTTGCAGCTGTTTGCCTTGTGTCTTGTTCATAAAGATGATTAGGATTAAATCCCTTGCTTACAAAAAAGATTACATACATATAAAGGTCACCCAAGAATTTACTCTAAACATTTCAGAATGTGGTTTCTTACCACTTAGAAAACACATGTATCTCTCAATAGCAATTACCTAACTGTACCTTTGTGCATGATGATATCTATCTGCTAACAGATACTGGCCTAGTTAAGACAACTGTTTCTGCTGATAGCAGTACAGGTCTTTGGGGAATGATGTTCGGCCATGATCTCTTCCCAGGCTATTGCCTCGTAGAGAGTTTATGGAGAAAAACAAATTACAAAAACACTGCAGGCATGCTTGATATTGAAGCCCAAAAGCCATTAACCTAGCTGGACCTTTCGCACAGCATTGTGAGGGTTGTTTGCTAACAGGTACAGGGCACTACTTCTCACTGAAGTATACAGCCAGTTATTTGTCAACACCACTGTACAACAAGACAGTTATCTCCGAACAAATACTGAACTGTTGTTCTTACTGAATTCCTCACTTTAATGTCAAGTGTTCAAAATAATGCTTTCAGCAGGTGACTATGAAGGAAAGTTTGTTGTTTATGCCATTATCTTAGGATCAGGAGTTCTAAAGTGGAAACATCAGAAGGCAGCTAGAAAACAAAATGACAACCAATATTTTTATATGACCGTTTTGCCATATTTAATTCGGCACAGGAGCAATAGCTCTAAGACAATTAGATCCTTGCTGTCTCTACAATCCTGTGACCTATGTGACATGCTGTTAATTCATTCTATTAGTTTTGTATTGTGCATATTTTGGGACTACAGCCAGTGCCATTCATTTGATATATTATTTAATTCCCCTTTTTACATGACACTGTGTATTACCATAATACATTTGAACATTATTATTATGTTTTATGGTACCCACACCCAACTTGTCATACTGCAGTTACGTAAGATGCTCATCTGTTTTATCATTTGACTAATACCTTGCAATGAGCACATAATGGCTTTCCTACTATAGGGCATCATCTCATCTTTGGGTAGAATAAACAAATAAGAAGAAACTTTTAGACACATATCCATCCACTTTCAGATTGGTGTTATTTCTACAGTCACAGGAGTCAGGCTGTAGTTAAGACAACTGTTTCTGCTGATAGCAGTACAGGTCTTTGGGGAATGATGTTCGGCCATGATCTCTTCCCAGGCTATTGCCTCGTAGAGAGTTTATGTGCAAAAACAAATTACAGAAACACTGCAGGCATGCTTGATATAAGCAACACTGGTATGATTCTGTAAAAAGCTTTTAACATGCATAATTAAAAGTAAAGTCACTACAGATTGGATATACAAGTCTGAAATTGTGTTCTTGCATTCTATCAATTTACACTTCAGAATTCATGACGATGCAATTAGAAATAAAAATACCTGAAGATGTAGCACTTGCATAGTTCTCAATCACAACTGGGAAGTTAAGAAACAATCCATGCTTATCAGCTTATGCATTCTGGCTATGTTACTATTTTTAGTTTCTGTTGTCCAGATTGGCAGATATATGTCTTGTTTTTTCATGACTTGCCTAGCACTTTGTTCTGTTTTCCTGAAAATTTAGTAGACATAGATGATCTTTTTCACCCTGACACATTAATTAATTAGCACATTAAAACAGCACTTCTGCCTACATATGCCTCGATATGGTGTCTTGATATTATTTGCAGTTGACCTTCTTATCTATATGACTTAAAAACTAATGACAACTAACATGAAATAGGGCCTGTAATGAGAAATAGAATTACACAGAGGATGCCTTATTAAGATGCACTGCAGCAGAAACATTAACCAAAGCCTGGCAAGTGTTAAGAATATTTTTTTCATATTTTGTTCATGTTTTAATAATCAAGTAATTTATACATTATTGAAGGATATCCCTAAAAACATCATGGATGGTGGCAGAAAAATGTGCTGCCACTATTTATATAAACTGCAGTACATTTTCAGATATTGCTTCATGTTTGTTCGCTATCACTAATATGTTATTATTTTCATGATTACACAAATTGCCAGACAAACTGACTTAAAGTATCATCAGAAACAGTACAAGGTAATAAATCCAGCTCACTGATCACTGTACGTGACTGGTGTAGGCCGAGAGAGGCACTGTCTGATGTTTACATTACTAATTATGCAAATGACAATAATCTGCATATATGTGAAAAAAAAATTAAAAACAAAAATCTAGATAGGATCTTCTTGTGGCCAAATTAAAGCAGAAAACCATAGCTGAGCAAAAAATAGTGTTGCTGCTGTGCATATGGCTTGTACAATTAACAAGCCTGCCTAGGCTTTCCTTCTTTTCCTGCAAAGTAATTTTCAGATAAAGACTTGGACTATATCAATTTGATCATTGTAAATATTTGTTAAATCACATTACCATTGTTCATTTTAGTAGTATTAACTATGCACAATTTAATGATTCTGAATATTTTATCAATATTGAGGTGACGTGCTAGATTTGCCTTCACTTTTAAGGGATTTGACAAGCAATATCTTAAGCATAAATCAAAAATGTGCACAACTTGCTTTGGATGAGTGGTTAAAGTTAAATAGATTTCCAAAGGGTCTGAGCATTTCTACATTTCCTAATGGGATTAATGTGAATGACCCCTTGTGCGCTGAGCTCATTAACTTATTGTAACAAAATGTGACCTGAACTTATTTTGGTACTCAAAGAACATAATGGTATTCAGCTGGTCAGTCTATGAAAGGAAAATTAAGAAGTTAATAGTGATATTAAAACATATAAAGATTATCTTCTAAATATATAGGAAGGTACTATCACATTAGAAAGAATGAATAAGGATGAAAGATCTCTGAAGTAGAAAAAAATCTAAAAGGTCGGTGCATTGTAAAACTGAAGACAAGATTAGTTCAGTCCATTCCATTTTTTTAAATAAAATAACATAACATACAAAAAGTATAGTAACAAATAAGGCTGGTTCAAACATTGTCAGTGTTCTTTTGTTTATTTATTTCTTCATTAATTCATTCATTCATTCATTCATTTTTGCTGGACTAGATATCTAGAGATCAGCCTCCCAATGCAGCAATGCAGATCGCAAAGATTCGCAGCTAGCAGAAAGAACAGCGCTGGCGGTGGATTATGGAGGGCACAGGACTGATTAGAGCTGGATATGGACAAGAATCAACCAAGTAATCACAGACATTTATTTTTTTTCAGCAGCCGAGGACATTTAGCACACAGAGGAAAATGCTCTTTTCACAAGGGTTTGAAATAATATCCAGTGCAACATTTCAGACTTAAACTTCAACATTTTTTAGTTTCATCTGCACCATTTAGATTTATTAAACACATGGCTAACATCTGTTCCAGTGTGTTTACTTATGGTAGCAAAGATTATAATACAACTCAAGTCACTTATGAGAAAGTTCAATTTTGCTTTAATTCTTCGAGAATGTTATACCGATAGGGTAACTTCCACAGTTATATTACACAAAAGTACTTTATAACTCATCCCCCCCACAAAAAAACAAAAAAAAACAAAAAAAAGAAAATAATTAGTGCATTTGTACATTACACAATAAAGTATGTTTAACTCTAGAAAAATGGAGATTACACTACCCTTCAAAAATGACTTGTCAAGTTTTGGAATAAGTCATTAATCTGGATACTAAGAACTTAGGAAATATTTTCTCTTGGTACCTTTGGATGTTATAGCATTATACATGTGCTTTCCTGTGACTGATTACATGGAAAACACTAGGATTTTTAACAAAAGTTCAGTCTTTTATATCCAAGGGCATTAGAGTGTTGAGTTCACTGTTGCACATTGTTTTAGAAATGAATTATATCATGATCAAACACAAAATTATTTCAACAGAATAAAGGAATGGCTATATTTGAGAAGCAAATATCCACTGTATATGCAAATGGGCGTAAACTGTGTTGTACAAATTGGAGGTTTTTTTAAAAGTTAAATCTTATGCACACTCTATAATTGATGTTTCCCCTATTTGGACAGGCTCCTTATGTGAATTTAGCATTTTTTGAATGAAATAAACTAAAGTACTTCCTTTCTTGATTTACTAACATTGTTCAAACTGATGTCTGTTTTCAAATAGGGTACTATGTAAAGAAAATTTTAGTCACAAGAAATTAGGAAAGTAACAAACTATCTTTTAAAATTATTCTAGAAGGCAACACTTAGTATTCTAATAGTTTTAGAGTGGAGTTCCTGCATTCTGCTTTGCATTTTCTAAGACTGAAAACATAGTGTTAATATAACATTGTGCTTTGGTAATAAGTGCTCTTTTTAGGGAAAGGGTTCCTGAGTAGAGCTGCAACATTTTCCACAGTACCTTATAGCAATGGATAATTAGCATATGGGGATATTCAAAGACAAAAACAACTGCATGAAGCATAGGGCTATCACAGGGGGTCGGGCAGTACTAAGCTCTCCCATTGCCATACAGGTATTAGTGATAGCATATTCTTCTCAGATTATGGACTTTCCTGGGTAAAATAAAGTTTTGTTGCCTGTCCCTTGAGAACAGGATCCACTTAGGTAAAACATAAAATGCCCCGGTGCAGCATGATATATTTTCTTAGATCATTCTTCCATGGAAATTCATCAAAGTAAAACTAGGACAACATATAACACAGTCTAATTTTCATATCACTGCACCATGGCATTAGCACTGTTGTGTTTTATGTTTCCATCCATTTCCTTCCTCTATCATCTTTCAAATCCTTTTTAAAGATTTCTTCTAATGTTTGTAGCCCTGACACAGTTGTTGAGTTAATAAAGTTACTAGGTTATGTCAGCTGCTAACTTACCTAAGCTCAAAAAGAGGTTCCTTGCCTTTTTACTCACTGCCTTTATCATACTGACTGTCTCCAAATGGATGTACTTTTAAACACCAAAATAAACAAATCTCAAATGGCTAACAATCAGTCCCAAAAGAGTGAAATCAAAAACAATGACAAAACAAAAAACGTATGTTTCTTGGCAGGGTGCAAGCCCTCCTGCACTCCCCACACCCCCTGCTAATTTATATATATATATATATATATATATATATATATATATATATATATATATATATATATATATATATCAATATATATATATATATATATATATATATATATATATATATATATATATATATATATATATATATATATATATACACACATACATACATACATACACCAACACTGAGCTCACTCTACAGCTCTATAGCAGGGACAGGGCAAAATTCTCAATTTCTCAATCCACTATGCATATCTTGCAGGAACTTAACACTGGCAGAAGCAATCAAATAAGTTATACACATTTGAGATTATAAACATTTGATTATATGGAGTTTTTCCCTCCAAAACATATGAGGAAATAACACGTTTCCTTTCTAAATTAACGCATATTAACAGATTTAAAAATCTACCGTGTACAAGTTTGCAAAGTTAGAAAGAATGTTTACTTTCCTTATATTTTCTTTTCTTTTCCTTTCTTTTATTCTCTTTTTTTTAATTCTAGCTAAAAGTATTCTACCTTATATAACATGTAAAAAAGCCATAGCAGTGTTAACTGTGTTGTCAGAAACTTACAATTAAGTTCAGTAACTCAAAGTACTTCATGCTTAACAAATTTTGCAACTTTTCCATCACATTCTTCAGCTAATTTAATTGCATAAGTATGTTTATATAACTAGTATTAAGTATATGCATTTAGGTCCTTCATTCACCACATCCGCACTAATCCTTTACTGCAGTATAATCAGTGATTAGACCTGTATGTTGCACATCTTTATATATCTCCAAGGACAGCAAGCTACTAAATGACACCTTCTTTGTACAATTCACTTGTCATCTGGCTAAGACTTACTAGGAAATGTTACTGTTTTCAAGGGCAAAGTGAGACCTCAAATCTAATTAAATGATTTGCAAAAGTCAAATAATATGCACGTGGAGACAGAACCAGATTGATGTTCATTAGCAGCACAGAGCCTTAACCTTTAATGCTGTATTCTGAGACACTCCAGTGGCATGGAGGGATAAAGCCATGAGTATAACCCAGGTTCAATTAGCTACTTGGGGGACTGATGGAGCAGCAGGGAGGGATGGGCATCTGTATCCCAGGGGAGGGTAGTGAGGCGGGTGTCTCTCTGTGACTATCCTTGGTGGAAGCTGAGGACACCTCTAGGAGGAGGCATGGTCCAGTAAAGGGTGGGAGGTAGACCTGACTGTGCTGTCATAGAGGCAGGATGATACTCTGCTTATTTGCAGTGTAGGCTCACCCTTGGATGTAGCCATGTTGTTATGAGGGAGGAAGGGCAGTGAATAGGGCACAAGTAAAAAACATGGATGCAGAGAAAGCTGAGGCCATGAGATGCCCTTAGGATCCATGATTGACCCTAGCAATATGAAAGCAATCTGGAGAAAGGGGGTAAGCTAAGAGCTGGTAGACCTGAAATGGACATGTGGCACTTGAATGCTGGGCCAGTGATTTTGATGGAAGTGAGAAACTAAAGAACTCTGTGCTGTACTGTTAGACTAGTTTGTCATTCACTTGCCATGTAATGCTACATTTCTTTATTAAGTAGGTAAGCCCTACTGAGCACTGCTCTTTTTCAGAAGGAATCCAAGGAATTACAATCTCAAATTCAAACATAAATTTATATTGCATTACTTAATTCAATATGTAAGAATACGATATTTGCAATGAGAATATCCAAGTCATTTATTTAACAAAAGTTTCAGTTTCTGTGACTCAAAGTACTATATTTTAATTCAACTGCCATAAACTTTGGTTACTAAAAATAAACAAGTTGCACAATGGTGATTCAAAATATCTTAATTCTGATTTTTAAGGCACAGACATTGAGAATCAAACTCAGTATTGCAGGATGAAAATCATTATATTAAATAATATCCACTCTACTTGCTATATAACACTTTTACTGATAAATGCAAACAAAAATGCATGTTTGGTCTGTGATTAAACATTTTCATTGCCCTGTTCTTTGAGACAACTTGCACTTATATCCACTTCTAATGACAAATCTTTCTAATTTGTGCATGTACACTATTGCTATTAGATTCAACAAAATTACTGGTTGTAAGAATGAAATAATGTATTTTCCATATCCATTGTGAGTATTCTTTGGAAGTTTTTCACCTCTTGCTGTTAAGCATAGAGAATTCATGTAATACATGATTGAAAGCTTTATCCTTTATTTTTTGTTGGATTTCTTTAACCTGCCTTTACATACTGCATTACTATGGCCTAGATGATAACCAGAAACTACTGCTAGGTTATCCCTAAATATCTACACATACAGACAGGTCATACCATTAACTAATACTTAAATGTAGGTTTTAAACTTAGAGCTTATTTTACTAAAAAGCAAAACATTATTTTAAACAATATTCATAACCATATTATGCCTTTTACTCCTTTTTTTCTGAGAATAATATTTATTTTAACAGCAGGATAAAGGATATTTAACCAAAAAAAATGTCAAAGACACTTCTGAATGAGATAAGCAAATGCTTATTGTACCAGTGTGACTGTAAAGTAAGGCAACAGATGAAAAAAATGGTCTTTGTTGAAAGTCTCCATTTTTATTTTAGAGGAGAGATAAGGGGGCAGATGACAGCAAACAAAAAATAAATATATAGGATATGTGTTTGCACATAGACCAGTAAGTTTCTGATGAAGAACTCGTAGCTAAGAATCACTCAGTGTGGCTTAAGGGAACCCTGATTATTCCCTGGAATTCACATAAGTGATGCCTTTGCCAGATTTGATTGAATACACTGATAAATGATTTAAGGACTGTAGCCAGCACATTAAAAATGAATGACAGAGCAGAATTCATACATAATTACATCTTCAAGGCTCCCTGCAGTTGCTGAATATGTCTATTAACTGTTGCTTGTGGCTGTTAATAAAATTATATGCAATGTTCAGAATACAGATTTACTAAGGATATACACCTGATACTTGCTAGTAACAAATTCTGCTATTACACTATTAAGGAGCTTATAGTACCAATAAGGTTATCATAGGTACAGAGCATTCAAACATTCAGGCAGAAGAATGCTAGTGTTATACTTGGCAGACCCAACTAACAATACTGGAAAATATTAAGAAAAAAAATAATATATAGGGAGGTTTTTAGAACAAATAGTGCAGTGTGTTGTTATGTAAAATAGCATGGCTAGTGATGATACACAGGGAGAGCAAATTCAGAAACACATAAAACTTGATCACACTGTGGGAGACATAGTGCAGTTCAAAGGATGAAATCAGACTTCACAGTATGATTCAGAAATGTTTAAAATGAATGCAATGAGCTGCAAAAAAAGCTATTCTGAACATCAGCAGTGCATAGCAGCATCTGTTACACTAAGATGATAGGATTAACTTCTGTAGTAAGCTGGTCAACAAGTATTAGTGACTGCCTTGGGAGCTAATCTCTGCAATATTGTGTATCACCACTCTTTGCATCAGAGATGGTTCCTACAGCAGCTGACATACCATCATCCCCACAACTGGAACATTGTTGACTTGTTACTATGTGGACTTAGACAGCACACTGGTATTAACAGACACTGCCACAATTAACATAGATTCCAGAGAGGTTGTGGACTCCCTATTCCAGTCCACATGAGGGTTTGTGTGTCATTAACCATCATTGGTACTGGACATTTTCAGCTATAACAGAGGTCACTTTAGGATTTTCCCAAGTATTAGACTCATGAATCCTAACCCTGTTCCTTGACATGATGCTGGACAATGTGGAGACACATACTTGGTTTCTGCAAACAGCAGAGGAGAAGAACACCTCTATGTCAACATTCTACAATGTAGACCTCTTTCCTGAGGTCCTGTGGGCCAGAGGAGCTTTTAATTCTATCAACTGTTAATCATCTTTTTAGTGAAACATTAATACAGTCAGACAGATGTGACATTAAACTGAAGTACCATTTGCTTGATTTGGTGGTAGCCCAGGTGGATATAAAGGATCCCATAGCACCTATGAAAAAAGTGGAGGAAGTTCACTGATGCCCTGACCAAATTTTAGCTAGTGGTAAAAATATTACCTCTGGTTCATCCCGAAAAGAGGCTACTAACCTAGTGGGACTAACCTTGTCAACAAAGAACACACAAAAAAAATGACAAAACTGCTAGGCTATTTGCAATGCATAAATTATTATAGACAATGTGTTGTATGCTTCCCAAACGGATCCCATGATTGCCACATCTGATACACATGCAAGCCATATAAGCTTTGTGTGCAGAGTGACTTCACCCAAAGTTATGTATTTTGTAGGTGCAAACCTTGCCTCCCAAAAAGTCCCCAGTATTCTGTTCCAAAAAATGTAAGTAGCAGATAATTTATAATATAACGGTGTCCACTATTGTGCATTGCAGGTGATAAATGGATATGCCTTAGAACCATGGCTGATAACGGCCCCATCCACAGTCCCTAGATTATCACAGAGATGGTCAGAACAACTCACTATCACAGATGTGTAACATCACATTGAAAAAGTTGCAGACCCACTTCTGCTGCTTGGACATATCTGGAGGCACACTGCAATATGCCTCATCGACTAGCAGCAAAGCATTTGGGGTCTACACCTGATACCTAACAAATGCAGTTACATCTTAGAGATGCTGTAGGCTTAGGGATACTGTAGCATGGTCTCACATACCTGTGGCACCAATGGGTGAGGAGTCATTGGATGAACCAGCTGTTGTGGTACACCATGTGAGGCAGAGGTGGCAATAATATGGTTTGTCATTAGTAAACAGGCAGTGTCTGGTTCACAACTATGGGCCTTGACAAGACAAACACAGAATTAAACTGAATCATGAAATAATGCAGCCAAGCTATGCATTAGAATGCATTAACTGGCCATGCTGTGTGTCACATATTACCATACCCACACAGGCCATATGCAGTCATCATCATTTGCATAGGTAACAGGGCACAGTGAACACCCCCCCACACACACACACACACACACACACACACACACACACAATCACACATGCACACAAACACACACACACACACACACACACACACACACATACACACACACACATCCAAACCACACACGCACGCACACACACACACACACACACACACAGACACACACACACGCGCGCACACACACACGCGCACACACACACACACACACACCACACTCACACACACACACACACACACACACACACACACACACACACACACACACACATGCTCCTTGCTGAGTTACTCCAGCACATTACATAATATGCTTTGGATACTGACTGGTTTGTAACTATTTGGTGTGTAGAAAGTCCTGTGCTGTTGATTGGGCCACAGTAGTTGTCTTCTAGATATCTGGGTCACAAAAAGTTTTACTGATCTCTTAAGAATGTGCATAGTGGGGCATACAAGGCTCCTTGTGATTGCACAAGTTAAGCTTCCTGATATCTCACTGGATCCTGGGGAACTGATGTTTTTGACCTTACTGAGGCCAGAGGTGACTATTTTGATATAATTTTTGGAAGAAATGTGTTGCAAGGAGGAAGAGAAGATGGAGTTCTCCTTTGTGACCTGAAATTTGCTACAAATCTTTATGCTAGTGTGTTATCCATACCTTTTGTCTCTGTTATAGTGATGCCATGCTGTTCTATTAAATAAATATTCATGTTCCTTTCTTCACCTTCATTTTTCAGATATAAATGCAGAAAACTTTATTATTGTCATATGGTCTGATGGCAAGTTTTACCTTGAATAAAGGTTTGCTCCTCTTGACTGTTGAGTGAGCTATTTTGGAATGGAGTTTACCTTACCCTTGTTGTACTGAGCTGAGTAAAGCCTGAAGGTTTTACATACACTTTTATTTTGATTGAATTAATAATTTGTTGATTTTATAACTCCACCACTTAGGTTTAAAGTAAAGTCCAGAATCTTCCATTATATCTATGTCTTACATGGAAGAATTTATCAATGCAGTAATTTGAAATAGTGTAGAAGGTTGTGAATACTTCATCATGAGGTTGTGGCAGGACGTAAGATGCAGTCTTAGATGGCTGACACAAGGTGGCCATTCAGGACACTAGAGTTGCCATCTAAAACATCTTATGAATGGTATAATTGTTTTGTTAGCCTTGGCTTAGTGTATACAACTAATGTTACCAGTCTCACTCCTTCTTAACACAGCACCAACGTTACACGTGGAGTGGGCAGTGCTCTGCTGTTGTCAGAAACATAAAGTGCGTTGATATGTTTACTACTATTTCTATTTACCAATCCTGTACAGTAAGTCAGATAGTTAAAACTTAGGGAGTTGAGGAAATCCAATATATAAATACCAAGGCAACTAAGAAAACTGTATATTTTATAAAAGGCAAAAAAATGCAGCCACATGGGAACCTGAAATGATCTGTAATAGTAGTTCAGATATTAATATATTCTCATGATTGTTTAACAAAACCATTAAAGAACATATGAAAAGGAGTTCTTCCCATTTCGTTTGATGTAATTATGCTCTCTTTATATAAAGTAGGCTTTCTGAGTCTAAAATATGTAGTTTTTACTTTAGATTCTTCAATGGGACTATATTAAATTTAATAAACTTTGCATTTCCTGTATGTTGAGCAGGTGCCAGGCACTTCTTGATTCTGAGTCATGTGGTGTTGCATTTTGTGTTTGTAGCTGGAGTAATAAACAGCTTGTAGCAAACTGGCATATTATCATTCATCTGCAGCAGAGTCCAGTGCATAACTGATGCAGACTGCAGCACAGTAATTCAGTCAGGAAATTGGACAGTAAATCAATAACAAAATAAGTGAATATATATTCAAATAAAAAGTAATAAAAGAAAAAGGATAGGATTCATAGTAAAAGGTATAACGATTTGCATATAGTGCAATAACAGATATAACCCAGTAATAAATAGTTCTCTTGCACAGGATGATGACTCATTGGGAGAAAACTAGTGTTATGTGAATAACTACAATAACAGTCTTTAATAAAGTATCTTTGTGTGTGTTATACACTGACTAGATTAGTGCTGGAATAAAAAAATAAAAAAGTTCATTGAAGTGAGGTTCATGGCAAGGTGGGAATCACCTGTTCTGGGACTAGATACTGTAGGCTGTACCTGGTGGGAAGTCATTTATATATGGAACTGTTCTAAATGCCTCAAGAGTTGGGGGGGGCAGCCTGGATCCATTCACATGCATGACTTAGTACAGTATGGAAATATCCCCCAAACTACTGTGCAGATGGCATACATGTGTTCTATTTTCAAAAATAATTTCAACTCCATGGTGAACTAGTGGCCCCACAATCCCATCCCTTGTCTTAGACACAGAAAATGCATTTATGACAACAATGGCAACCATCAGGTAAACTCATTCCTCATTCTACCTGCCAAGTTACTGTAGCAGTTAGCACACACAATTAAGGCTCTGAGGTGTTAAAAAGCTTTTTTTTCCTGTAGACCAGAATGCAATATTTGATTCCTTCTAGCTCAGTTTGATAACTGTGGTATTCTGACTAAGTCATTTAAACAGATAGTCCACCTGGGTAGTCACATAAAAGGGGAACATTGTGCCTAAAGTGTCTGTCTGTTTAATTAAGAAATAAAATAAAAACATAAATAAATACTAATCAGTGTCAGTGGCATAGCAGGTAGCACACTTGCCTTTAGTGTGTCTGTGACCATTTAGTCTGTGAGTTATATGCCCACTACAGGTAGACAGATTGCTAACACTGTCTTGTAGCATAAGGGGTTGCTGCACTCCAGGTGGTTGTCATCCTTCAGATGAGACATTAAAATGAGGCGTCATCTGTTTGAGTCGATGGTAGTTCAGGTGGATGTGAAATATCCCATGGCACTTATCGAAAAGAGTAGTTTTTTTTTTATTTAACACAACATAAAAAAATTTACATATTTACAAAATGTGCATATTTTGAGGCACATATATACATATTTCTACTTTACTATTTATAATTTTTTCTTATAGCATCCTAATTGTTACTCATCCATAATTGGTCCCCACTCCTTCCACAACCATAATCTAATTTTTCACAATAAATCTCCCAAAATCCATTTCCCATTAAACAAAATTCCATTCAGTATTTCATTACAAATAACCCATATTACATAAAAAAATGTATCTAGTTTTCCCACATATTCTTTCTTCTAGCTTTTATAATATACGTACATAATCATATTAATTTCTATATTGTTTGTGCCATTAATATTCTCAAAACAATTTTCTTAGGTTCATAGGTTCAAAGGTTGGTACTAGGCTATTGGCCCCATACAATCCTAGCCATAACAATTCCCTGGATATTTCTTCCCACAATATTTACTTCCCTGGACCCCTGTCTAGCAGGGTGACTGATGTGATCCCTGGGGTGTATTTCTTATCTCCCATCCAATCATCAAGGTTCCTTTTGAAGAGGGCCAAGGAGGTGCTCTGCTTAACATGTATGGGCAGTCTATTCCAGAGTATGGGGAGTCTCTGGGTCAGGAACCTATCCCTCCAGCATGTTTTGTTCATTGTGATGACAAGGTTTAGATCCCTGGAGCGTGTGGCTCTGAGGGATTGGGATTTCTTTAAGTGGAGCATGTCCAACAGCTCAGGGTTTGACATGGCCCTGTATGTTAAGCAGAGATCGCCTCTGAGTAGACGATATGCCACAGAGTATAGCTGGAGTTTTTTTAGATGGTCAGCATAGGGCATCTGCTTTAGGCCTGTGATTCTTTTAGTGAGGTATTTCTGTGGCCTTTCCAGCTGCTGCAGATGTCTTGTGAGGTGCATACCAAATGGGGCTTTGTACTCTATAATGGGTCTAATGAGGGATGAGTACAGTGGGACAATGACCTCCTTTTTTCTGGATGAAAAGCCCTTAGTGATGAGGTGTGCCACATAGAAGGATTTCCTGACTGTTGTGGTGATGTGGTTATCGAAAGTGAGACCACTGTCCACCTGTGTCCCTAAGTCTCTCATCACACTTTCAATGTTTAGTGTACTGCCACCTATGTGGTCATTCATGGGTACATGGTTTTTCCCAAAGGGGATAACTATACATTTCTTGGCATTAAGCTTGGACCCATCACTCTGGCACCAATTATCTGTTTCTGTAAGGCCCTTTTGTAGAATATCCACATCATTTGGGGATTCAATAATGGCTCCCAGTTTGCAGTCATCTGTGAACTTTGTTAGCCAGAGTCCCTTAGTGTTGGCCTGTACTTCAGAGAAGTAGATGCCAAACAAGAGTGGCCCCAGGACTGAACCCTGAGGTACTCCACTTGTCTCTTGTCTAGAGCTGGATTTGGAGTTGGCTACTTTTACAGTCTGGGTTCTGTCAGTAAGCCAATTGGCAACCCATCAAGTGATGTAGGGATTTTTGCCCAACTTAGTAAGTTTATCTATGATTCCAGAGTGGGGGATGGTGTTGAAGGCCTTGGTAAGGTCCAGGTAGGCTGTGTGGACCGCCTTACCCTCGTCCACAGCTCTAGAGACTGATTTGAAGAAGTCAGTCAGGTTCAGGAGACAAGATCGGCCCTTCCCGAACCCAAACTGGGTGGGGTCCAGTGTTTGAAGGTTGCCAATGTCTTTGTTTATAAGTTCCATGATAATGTGTTCCATGCCCATGCAGATCAGGCTTGTCAGACTGATGGGACAGTAGTTCCCAGGATCAAAGGTCAATCCCCCCCTTGTGGAGTGGTATAACTCAGTGGGCACAAAGCCTGAGGTGAGGCTATGATTAAACATGACACCTAGGTGAGGTGCCAGTTCATTTTGTAGTTCATGTAGTACATAGCCCAGGATGCCGTCTGGTCCCATGGATGATCTGTTCTTAGCTTTAGAGAGTGCGGTTTCTACCTGTGTGGCCTTCACACTTTTTTCCAGAGTTTCTCCACTTTTTTACATTAAAAAAAATGGTCTGTTGTCTCTTTCTCCCCACAAAATAAATGCACTGTTTGACTTTCTTTTTATATGGCATATTCCCCATTAATGGTAAATTATTTATTACCAGTCTACATAGGAAATTATAAAATTCTAGTATCTTAGTACTCCACTTGTTCCTTACTTTAATGGCTTTAATCACTTCTTGTTAATTTTTAATTTCTTCACTTACATATTCTTTCACTTTTTCTTATTATCATCATCTCCTAGAATGTTTTGCACTTATATTTAAACATTCTCACTATTAATTTATCATTCCCTTCCTTTACCCATTTTAATACTGCATACAAATTTAAAGAAATAGATTAAGCAACTGGATTTAGTAACCCCAATTTCCCTTCATCTTTACTTATATACAGCACACTTCTTACTGACTTAATCTTGAACCCCGTATAAAGGAAAACGTAAACTATACAATTTCCTTTTCATATTTTCTGGGATCATATAAACATTTGACAGATATGTTATTCACATTAATAAATAATTCACCAGATAAACATTTTTCCTGAATGCTAAGCTATACGTCCTCCACAGAATACGTTTCTTTCATTTTTTTATCAAACCCTCCCATTGCATCATAACTACCTAACAAAGACTCTAAATTCTTTGAAAAATACACACCCTCATTGTACACCACATCACCCAACCCCCTATTATTTCTCTATTCAATGTCATTCCCATTTCATTTAAACATCTATTCAGACAAACCAACATGTCCCTCATCCATATTATGTTCTTAGCCACTAGAGCTATATCATCTGCATATGTCAAAACTACTGCCATCACCTCCACCTTTTGCATGACATATCTAGCATCTTTCACTTTATACATTATACTTACTTTAGCCACTATCCCATTCATTACCAGTGCAAACAATATTCCACTCATGGGACTACCTTGCCTTATACCACACCAGTTCTGTTATCTGCACCTCTTCAACAAACCCACTTCCTTCTGCATGGAGACAGCCAAACATGGTTTGTTTGTAAAATCGACCACATATGAATCTTTACTTACATTTTCTTGCTCCAGATTGAACAAATTTTTCTCCAAATTTTTACTTTCCACCGCCATGTTTTTTTTTCCTCTCTTCCATACTGCTGCTTCTCGTAGGGCTCCTTCTTGCTAGCAGGAGCTCTACACCACCATCTAGCACCCCCCAAAGATTAGGGGACGTTCCCTAATGCCCTTGCCAAATTTACCCTAGTAATATAAATACCACATTGGGTCTTCCCTGTAAAGAGGCCACCAGACTAGTGGGACTTGGTCCACAAACAATAAAATTAAAAAATATATGCTTTTCCAAAGTAATGATGTCAAATTCCCATTCTGTCATAACAATAATCTGTACCCCTATCTTGAATGCTTCTAAAACCCTCCTTTACTCACTAGCTGTTAGTCCAAGCTTGGACCATAGTTGCCCTTTGAATCTCATTATTTTTGATCTCACCTTTTGATATACTATATTATGTTAAGACAAATATTTCTGTTTAGGCCATCTTTCCATAGAATAAGTGAAAAGTCACTTTCTAATAGCTGTTGAAAATTAGGGAGATGTGGCCAATATTTCAAAGAATTCAATATTTAAGCAATAACAGATGAGTGGGTGTGGGTATATTGAGGATTTACCCACAGTTGGTGAAGTTTGATGACAAGTATGAAGCCAGAGTGATTAAACAAAGTCATTTGTAAATCCTCATATACCCACACCACAAGTCAGTTATTGCTGTTCTACAATGACATTATTTAAGAAAGAAATTACTTACTTTTCTTAAATAATGTTTTTATATAATGGCACCATGGTGTTCCTCTGAATTGATTCCACATTCTTCCACATTCGTTGATGTACCACACACATTTATGGGACTTAAATTCCCATGCTTTCACAGTACATCAGTGCTGTGGAAAACAAAAAGCAACAGAGAAAGGAAGATCTCTATTGTTTTTATTTTTTTAATTATAAATATCTGTACAGTTTAGAAGTGAAAGAGAGACAGGGCAGAAATGCAAGGAAAAATCAGGTATGTTTCTTTAGTTTTGTTTAGTTTTGCAGAACATACTTGATTTTCCTTGTATTTGCTCTGTTCTCCATACTTACATCTCAGCCCCTTAGGTCAAGAAATGTGGATGAAGTCATAAGTAAAGGGGGGAACAAAGGCTCCAAAATGGGGACTGATTGTAAATGTTGTTCTTGCAACCTTAGAAAGCTGCACGAATAATAAGATTTGTGCTGTTGTGCATTGTCTGTAGGATACAAAGTCTGAAACTGAAATGCGTGTCATTATTCAGTGACTTCATTACTCAGTAATTGGTTGGAAAACCACACATATTATTTGGAACAGACCAAAAATATGAGTCAAAAGTCTGCATAGTTGAGATGTATGCTTCTGTACCATATATTAAAAGAAAAAAGTCTGTCCACTCAATGGTACTTCAGAGACTAGACTTTTTTCTATTGGCATATGCTGAATTTACAATGGGCTTGCTGGTTGGGCTGATGAATAATCTTGCATGTTTTTGAATACTAATGAGCTATCGTATAATAAAGAACTAATGGATATGTAATGTATCTTCACATGTATGAACTCCTTGTATTTGTGCATTGTCAGAATTTGATACATTTTTGTGGTACCTGTAATATGTTCTCCCATATTTGGTAAAACAAGTTACAAGAATACAAAGAATACAGAAATATGTTTTTTTTTAAACTACCTTCAGATGCTGCAAAACACAAAACAGTTGGCATTGAATTGTATTAGCTCTGTGATTCATGTTTTGTAGATAATCTCCAAGAGTATTGAGCAACAGTATCAAATGAGGTACACAGTAGCATCTCACTCCTGCAGCCCTGATGTGCTGTTGTCTATAGGCTATCAACTTTGCCCACACATTTCTACAGCAAAGGCATGATTCATAGAGGCTATTTATGCCAAAGCACAATGGCTGTGAATATGTTTAAGCAAATAAAGTCATAATGAGATGTAAATGAGTAGTGATGTAAAATGGCATATGCTAATGATGCCTTCTCTTTCCTTCTTGTTTTCATTGTCAACATTTCACCCATTTCTGTATTGTCTGCAGATTCATAACAAAAAGCCTATCAGCACTTTTACTATCTACTTTGAAATCACTTGCTGCAAGCCTTTCTATAACCTAGTGTGAACTGCTTGTCTTGGCTGAGTCAAAACTGTTTTTGGCCAATGGCAATCGTGGACCAAGAAGGCAGAGATATAGGCAAAGAATAACTCACTATAGTTCTGTCAATCAGGAGATACTTGATAGATTCAAAACGGATAGGGATATTGTAAGGATCTTAATAAGTATATATGTATGGCCCCCACAGGGATATTGTGGATGTATCACCTTCCTATTCCTGTAGATACAGATGTATAGCCCTCACTATAGCTTCCATTGGGACCTTCCAGTGACAGACTGGGGGCACTTTGGATATCTTATATGCTTCTGCCTAATGGATACTTCTACAATTCCTTGATATGCTCTTGGCACATGTGGATAAGTGCATCTATTTCCCAGTGTCATCTCAAGGGTGAGCTCAGATTATGCATGCCTTTTATGGAGTGGCACATTTCCCTGAGGTACTTGGTTTGATAGATTTCACCCATGTTGCAGTTAGGACCCCATCTGGTCCACAAGGGAGTGGTACCACAATAGGAAGGGCTACTCTTCCATCAATTGCCAGGTAGTGTGTGATGCAGAGTGGTGCACCAACAACGCCTCTGCCCAACATCCTAGTAGTGTGCATGATTCCCATATCTGGCACACTAGTACCTCTTCCTGCATCTTATTGGTAAGTACAAAAATATATATTTTTAATTTTTTTCTATTTTATTTATGCAGTTATTCATGGTAAAATGTACCGCTGAATATTAAAACCTTTTTTCTTTATTTTGCCCTTTTTTCTCTCTCTTTCTTTTGGTTCATGCTGGATATCTGCAGGAGCCATGTCTCATGACACCAGTTACAAATCCAAGTGGAGCTGCTAAATGCAATTACAGCATGCCACTGTCCCAGACTTGTATTGTCATTGAGAAGGTCCTTGGTTCTTGAAGGGTCATTTTAGGTGCTTGGATGAGCCTGGGTGTGCCCTTCAGCATGGCCCAGCACTGCATACAGAATGTTTACTGCATTTTGCACATGATCACGCACCAGTCTTCAGGTGACTGTCACTGCAGCTCCCAGGTATATTCCTGTTATGACTAATGGTGATCAGCCAGCAGTAGTAAGGGACTCTACACTGCAGGCTCATGCATGACAAATAGCTGTGCAGGTAAAACAGTGGCATCTAATCCAGAACTATGGACCATGGCATTCAGGATACTGTTTTCTTTCATAAAAAATACAGTATAATTAATGCATGCAGTGATACACGTGGGCTATGCTCTGTGGTGCATGTTCTACTGTCACTTTTCATCTGACATTCCCTCTCATATTTAAATAATATTTTATTTTATTTCAGAACAGGTGCTTATGTAATTGTTTGCAAAAGTGTCATCCCCGAGTGCTTTTCATATAAGGAATAATTACATTTTTAACTGTTTTACACAATGCATTCTATGGAGGTGATGTTCCTACATATGCATGCACTGAATGTCCTCAAGTGGTACAATTAATAAAATGTGTTATTTCAGTATTTAACATGAGTTCATACCTTGCAACTGAGTAAAAATGTATAATTTTTTTATATTATGCAACATTTCCTCAGTTATTACATATTTCAACTGACTTAATGCTATCTGTTAAGACACTGCATATCAGATTATCTCATTTTGTCAAGGACAATAATTTGTGACCTCAGAGACAAAATACATTTTCATTTGTGCAGTGGTGAGGGTGAAGTGACAGCAGTATTTGCTTACATGGCAGGATAATCACCTTAATCTTTAACTTTCATTTTAGTGTATCCCAGAATACTTGTGTATTATTATTTTTAAACTGTAGCTAATTGCCGTCTGTAACAATGGTAATGCATGGAGCATTAATGGTGTTAATCACTGCAATTGTATGGTATGGCATACAGTTTTCTTTCCACAGTTCATTGAAGTTTTAAGCAATACAATAAGAGGAATTTAACCATGCAGTTAAAAAGCATGCTAAATTTTGCCACTTGAATCACAATGGGTCAATGTCAAATGTGTCATACACATCTCCTTAAGACAGACTAGGTGTTGGTGTAAGTAATTTTAAAGAGGGGCTGTCATGAGAGTTGGATGGGGAGTTGGTCCGATGTCATGATCTGCCTGATGCAGGTGATCCTGCAGATATTGATACGACAGTGTTGCCGGACCATGACTGGAACCTCAAATGAGAAGTTTTGTTAGCTGCAGATGAATGATGATATGACCTGCATCAAATCTGTTGTGCTTGTTCCTCCCTACTAATGTAGTTTTTTGCTGAGAAGTACTTGTTATCGTATGTGCTCTGTCCCCACATGTCTAGACAGTACGTCATCTTCTTCTAAGACTGATCTTACCTTGAGTTTGGAAAGTCCTATGTAGTGTGCAAATATAGGTGTCCATGGATGCTTGGTGCGTCACCACACAATGCATCGGTGTGATTGCGGCATTACCCCTACTCTCTGCCATTTCTATGCACTGCTGGAAATCATCATGAATACACTAAAGGACTCTGATCATTTCTGGCAGACACTCTGTGACCATGCACTGAGCTGTCACAATGTCATGGCACATTTGCTGCTGGGCAGCCAATGCTTTACATGTTTCCTGTGGTAGCTGTGACAAATTTCTGTGGCTGGAGTCCCTTTGTAAAGGTGTTACTACAGACACTGTCACCTCTGAATTTCTACCATCATCCTGAAAGTGTTTGCCTACGGGGTGCAGAGGTGCAGGGGTTTTCTTCCTGTACAAGTGTGGGTATAATGTCAACATTGGCTTGACTTTGTGTTGCACTGTCACTTCCTGCAGGGTTACTAACATGATGTGGGGTGTGAGATCCTGACATGAAACTTGGGGACTCACATTTTTCATGCTGCCTCATCAATATAACTATACTATCATCTTCATCTTCAACAGCCATTCTGCTGCCAATATCCTCCAAATTTATCGGTATAGTGAAATTGTTCATTTTCACTGCTGATACTGTAAACCATTAACTGAAAACATGTTCTTTAAAGAACTAGCATGCACTACTGTGTGATGAGTAAATAGGAGTGGAGCACACATTCCATGTGCACTGCCATCATTGATATTATGCAAAGAAGTGGAGGGTTAACCTGTTAATACTAATTATTATGTGTTAAATGGAATCATTCCATGTGAGCATTCAGGTCTCTATTTAAATATATATTACTGTTTTTAAAACAAACGTCTAGAGTTGGCATGTATTGTTGCTGCAGATGTTGGTAATAGCCAGTGTCCACAGCGCCTCTGATTATCGCAGTCCCATCATCTTCTGTGTCACAGTCATCCCATGACTGGAGAGGAGGTATTCCTCATCTAGTGTTCAACAGATAAGTGTGGGAGGTCCCCCCCTCAATACTGGTATGATCAATTGTATTCTGCCTCATCTTGGCTCAAGCATTTCTCAGCATTTCATTTGCTCTCTTTTTGCACTGTGTTAATGTGTGGTTCCTTCCACTGACAGCATTTTCATCCACAACCACTTGATTCCAGGCCTTTGCTCTCTCAGCTTGATTGGACCCTCCTTTTCCAAAAATGCATTTGCCCTCTGTCTTAAGGGTATGTCAAGCACATGTGATTCTCCTCTTGGTTCAACTTATCCTTTCTTTCCTTGACACCTGGTATTGCATCATTACTGCACCTAAAATAATATGCCACAGTCATTCATAAAAAAAAAAAAACTGTTGATGTAATTATCAGTCAATCAACACAACAATGGAAGCATGCTTGCTATCATCACAAAACATAATAATAAAAAAATTAGGTGACACAAAAGCCATAATTATATGTACATGCAGAGTATCAATCCAGCCAAGTAAGGTTCTATTGAACTAATGTTTCATTTAGCAGAGACACTCAGAATACCTCTCAGTAAAGACACCTGTATGTTGAGCCAATAAACATCTTTGACAATTCAGTACTTCACAATTAAATCACTGCAATTCCACCATGTGTGTACAGTCACTAAATGGAGCAAAATAAATATATCTTTCTCATGCAATTCCACTTCTGCTGTAATAAAGTTCCATTTAGGCATGACAATTTTACAGTATTTACTTAACTTATGCTAGTCTGCCCATCATATCTGTAAAGTAAGCATTTCATTTTTTACTGTTTCATATCAATTTGCAATCCTTCTGTTATTTATTGCTTATTATACAATGGAACATCGCAAAGTATGAAGAATGTGCACACTGATTGGTCAATCCAACCAGTGTGCTCTTTATAAATCCAGCATAAACTAAAAAGAAAAGTCCAGCTACTAACGTATCATAGAGCAGCTGTTTCATATCACCAGACAGAAAAAAATTGTCTCTCTAATAAAAAGCATTTGAAGTAGTCATTGCTTCCATGCTGCACAGATACTACATGTTTTTCTTATTTCTAGACAACTCCAAATTACATCGGCAACCACAAATGTCCAAAACATCAAAAGTGTGGAAACTCCAGCTGTAAGTGCTATTTTTTGTAAAAGGGAAATCACCCTGATTCACTTACTCCCAATTACATGGACAAATGAAATTTCTGATTTCTGACATACAATTTTCTAACAAAACTTTTAACAAAGCAGATGTTAAGCATAGACAATACAAAAAAACATTCCTTAGGAGCAGCGCAGTTATGTACCTCTCCCAGGTCAGGCAGCATTCATTGTCTTCCCATCTAGGGGTGTTCTCACAGGGTCAGGGTGGTGACAACAGTCCTGTAAGCACCGTGACACATGGCAGCCTGGCATCCTTCACTGAACATTTGTTTCAGGACTTGGTCGAGGATATGATGGAGCAGGTATTGGGCAGATGCTTTTAGCCAGTCCAAGATTCTCTTCAATGGGTAGAAGATTCCCTGCCCTGGATGGCAACTGCCACCATGCCACCATAGGCCTCTGCCCCCTCAGCATCAGAGTCCTCCACTGCAACACCATCATGCAGTGAAAATATTTGAGGTCTTGTGAACCAGGGACTGTTGTTGGGCTGGAATCCTCTTCGCCCTTTCTTCTTACCTTATCCTCTCTCCTATACTCTATTACAAATTTCCCATCCACAATACCCTCTTATATAAAAATATTTGAAAAAATAGGGGCCTATCTCCACAATAAATGCATAGCACCCCTCCTCTCTCACCTCCTCTAGCCCAACCCTCTTGATGTTTTCCTTCTGTGTTCCCCTCTTTGTTATGTCCTCCTTTTTCAGTCTTTCCTATCCCCCTTTACATTCTTTGAAGCAATAAACCAGGGGTTCGCATAAGGATGCTCTTATAGAAAAAAGTTAAATCCCTGTATTTTTAAAACATTAATAATAAAAGATGCACTGTCTAACTCTTGCCTAAAGTCTTTCATGTGTTACTGCATATAGCTGCATTCAACCTCAGTGTCTGAGTATCTACAAAATCATAGTGGTGGTGCAGTGGTAGCATTGCCACCTCACAGCAAGAGGCTCTCTGGTTTGATTCTTGGCTAGAGTGCCTTCTTTGTGGAGTCTGCATGTCCTCCCTGCATTTATGGGGGTTTCCTCCAGGTGCTCTGGTTTCCTCCCAGGTTAACAAATGTTAAATAAATACAAAGCCTGTTTTCACATAATCCTTCAGCTGTTTTACCTTGCCTTTGCTGTGATTGGCCATGATTCTTAAAACTCCTTTGCATTTACTTAGTGAGACTGGATAACCTGCACTTACTGTATTTACAAATAGCTCTAGTGGCTCTCTTCATGGCTAACTGTTACACAAGTGTGAAACCCAGGACTATGAATAGGCTGGTATGAATTAAAACAGATGTAGCTACTCCTTTTATCTATTTCAATTTACAGTTGGAATACTGGACTTAAAAATACTTCATAAATTCTAATTTAGACTTAGTGACTGGTTTAATAGTACATGGGAAAATGTAAAAAGTCCTGGTGAAGTTTTGTATACAAGTTAGATGTCAATTAGCACATGGGGTTTTAAGTTCTACTTGCAGCTTCTTTTATAGGTTATTTTTAGAAGACTAACAGTGCAAACTGAGTAGGGCTGTACATGATAGCCCTGGCATAAATTTGTATCTACCCGTCCAGTCATCAAGACTAGCCTTAAAGGTAGCCAAAGTAGTACTTTGACCTGCAGTGGTAACTTATTCCATAGTTTAGGAATAGAACGAGTTGGAAAACTATCTCTCTAGCAAGTCTTGTTTATTTATTGGTATAGATTTAGGTCCTTAGTGTGGGTGTTTGTAGAGCCACTGGTTTTGCAATGAAATAGGAGAATAATAGGACTGGGTCTTTCATAGTTCAAAAAGTGACACACCTCACAGCGACCTGTAGGCTACTGAATATAAGGAGAATCATGCTCATCTATCAGGGTACTTGAAAAATTTAAGGCATTTTATTTTGTTGGTTAGAAATCTTTGGGGCTTTTCCAGTTGAGGAATATGCTTGGATTTATAACATACCAAAGGGTGCACTGTATTCAGTGAGGAGTCGGATATGGGAAGAGTGGCATGGTAGGATAGTTTCTTTTGATCTTGAAGATATTCCCTTAAAAATTAACCAGACAGCTAAAATGTGAAACAGGATGATCAAATGAAAGAGAATGTGAAAGAGTGTTATTTATGTAAGTACCTTGGTCTCTTATGACTTTACCTGTCTGAAGGAAGGTATCATTTATAACATATGAGGAGGAGTAACTTTTCAGCCAAACACTACTATGCTGTACTATTTTATTTCCTTTAGTTTGAGTCCATTTTCAATACGCTATGTATGTGCATATTCTAGCCCTTATTGGAGCTGTTTTGTATCAGTGGATAAACAGATAAAGGGCCTAATTTGCAGTCATCAGCCAACTTGGTCAAACACTATTCTAGGATATTGACTTGGGGATCTGCAAAATAAATGCCAAACAGGAGAGGGCTAATAACTGTTCCCTGTGGCACCATACTAGTTACAATTTAACTTTTAGAAGGAGAACTAGCAACATTTATAACTTGGCCATGCCAAGATAACCAGTGTCCACAGAATAGCCACTGCCCATAGCCCCTTAACCTTCTCAAAGTTTACAAGGTTCAGGAGACAAGACCTGACCTTCACAAAACCAATCTGATTGGGATCTAGATATGTTCTATGTTTGCATAAATAAGTTAAGCTATGATAAGTACCATGACTTTGCATATAAGGATGGTGAGGCTGATGGGTGTATGATTGTCTAAGGACCACCCTTTTGTAGGGGGGGTGTCACAGTGGCTGTTCCACAGTCATCAGGAACTAACCGTGTAAAGAGATTGAGAGTGAACAGTTTAAGTAGATGCTCAAACAGAACATACTTGGTGCTGAACAGAATGCAACCTAGTACAATGTCTGCTCCCATGGACATGTGACCTAGTACAGTGTCTGGTCCAATGGACGTGCAACCTAGTATAGTGTCTGGTCCCATGGATGTGCAACCTAGTAAAATGTCTGGTCCCATGGACGTGCAATCTAGTACAATGTTTGGTCCCGTGGATGTGTAACCTAGTACAATGTCTGGTCCCATGGACATGCAACCTAGTATAATGTCTGGTCCCATGAACATGCATCCTAGTATAATGTCTGGTCCCATGGATGTGCAACCTAGTATAATATGTGGTCCCATGGACATGCCAACCTAGTATAATGTCTGGTCCCTAGACATGCAACCTAGTACAATGTCTGGTCCCATGGAAGTGCAACCTAGTATAATATCTGGTTCCATGGACATGCCAACCTAGTATAATGTCTGGTCCCATGGACATGCAACCTAGTTTAATGTCTGGTCCCATGGATGTATTATTTTCAGGCTTTGTCAGGGTTTCTAAAACTTGTTCCAAAGTGATTTCAGGGGAAAATAAGTTCTCAGAGACAGTGAGTGCAACAAGGTGGTTAGTAAGGGTAAAGCTGGCACTATGTTTATCTGCTAATATATTAGCTATATTCTTGAGGTTAGAATGGGTGATATTATTATGGATGAACTCAACACATTATTGGGCATCATTCTTTAATTGTCTAACATAACTGGAGATAGTTTTGCAGTTTCCTTTGGAGTCTATAACAACCTTAAATTCATACTCTGCTGTACTTTTTCTAATAGTATTTTTAAGTTCTTTGCTGGCATTTTTCCATGTGGTCTTGAGGTGGGGAGATATGGAGTTCTTGCAACTTTTTATTACTTTCCTTCTTTTGCTGTACAGTTTATTAATACAGGTGTTCTACCAGAGAGCCTTATTCCTGAAATTACCAATATATTTAGGATGGATGGTTACTGACTTTTCTATGCAACTGTTCAGGTGCTGGTAGAAGTCATGGGTGAATGCAGCACCCCACAAAGTTGGGTCCATTTACAAGGTATTGCTGGGAATTTTACATAGGTTTTCTACAAGCTGATGTAGGTTTGCCTTGGAGAAGTCCCTAAAGATATTTTCATTTGGCAGGGGGTGGTGCCACTAGATGTGAAAAAGATTGCCCAGTTAGGTGACAGTGGAATCTGTATATCTAATATAGAGTCACCTATGATGAAAACAATTCCCTTTGTGAAAGCAGACTTATTGGGCCTTATGGGCAAAGGCCTGCTTTAATGATGACTCTTGGGGGAGCTCTGTGGATTTGTGGTCAGATTTAACTAGAGATGATGAAATGTGAGGTGGAGTGTAGGCAGGGGGCTAGGATGTTATGGACAAGTCAAGGATATTAATAACACTAGTGGATAATTTTACAATTTGCTCCAGTGCATTGGTATTAATGATGTCATGGAAACACTGAGCATAACTATATTTAAAGTTGTAAGTGGGCCAGTCAATGCTTGGGTAATTGATGTCTCTTAGTAAGAAGACATTTGGTTTCATCTTTTTACATTTGGTTTAATATTTGGTTTAATATTTAATGCCTCCATGGTGTTGAAGTAGTTCTGTAATGTTTGGGTGACATTGTCAGGACCTGTAGCTAGAAATGAAGCAATAGTTGGATTTGTTTAGTGTCTCCAGCACCAAATAAGGGTTGTGGGTAACTTGATGTGATGTAATGACGTTTCCAACAAATATAGATACTCACCCACGGTCGCCCCTTTAAACAGGGAGTGCTGTGATTGCACTGAAATCATGTCTCAATAACTACACAAATGTGAATGTGTTTGAGTTGCAGGAAGGCCTCGAGTTCTGCTATTTTTCTATTTAGACTCAGCATTCACTAATGTCACCTTGATGTCATCCAAATTTGAGTTTGAATTTTTTTTCTTTTTTTTATGTACGAATTAATGCCTATTATCAGGGTGTCTTAAACCTTTCATATAACAGAGGGTTTTATAAGATTGTGATGATATGAGGTAGTGCCATCTGTGCCAGGGAGAGTAGGGCAGTGTATGTGTAACATATACCAGCATAGCTGGCAGGAGTTTTGTAAAGAATTTTATGTCATTTGACTATCACACTGACTTGTACAGATGCTTGTGTTAAAAATGTGTTTGTAAAGTTGCTTGTGCTAAAAATACATCAACAGTGGGTCCTGCTATACAGAAAAGAGATATGCATGTATGTCAGACAGTATTATTATATCTGATTAAATTTATATGTTTTAACAGAGAATTCTGGAAGGGAAGAGGTTAATCTCAGTCCAGCTAATTTTGAAAAATAGGTTGAAAATTAAATGGGTTGGTTTAGGCCATAATGATTTTATCTTACAGGTCTGATTGCAGCCAAAGACAAAAAAGTCTGGGAAAACCAGGACTAGGAGTCTTACTATATTGTCCTTAGGAGTGAACTAATTGCTGCCCTGGAAGAGTGGAAGTTTTTGAAATTGTTTTATAGCTTTCAGATGCTGCAACAGATCTTAGCAAAGCTCTGGGTGTGTATTGTACCAGAGTTAGGTGACCCGATGTGATGTCATTCTATAACCAGCACTGAAATGATTTTCTAGATAGGGAGCAAGGCATCACTGCCTCTCAAAGGCAAAAAATTACTGCCTCCATGGGACCCAATAACATCCCAGGCTGCATCTTGCATGAACTCAGGCTGGAACTTGCAGCACCGTTAGGCACCCTATTCAACCAAAGCTTGAGTACCTACTTCACCCCATTCTGAGTGGAGGACAGCCACTGTCATCCCTTTGCACAAAGGTGTCTTTCTTACCTCTAACACAAGCATAGTAAGTTCCATAGTAAGTACCATCATGTCTTTTTGCATCTCCCTCTGGATATAGAATTTCAGGTCATTCACGCTACCATGGGTCACCACTAGGTCATAGTTGTATTTATCTGGCTTAAGGGACCTTAGGGTCCTTGCAACATTACAGATCATAGGGCCAGAGAAGCAGCTTGCAGTCACTCTTTTCTTGTCCAGTCTGGTGAGTGTGGAGTTTATATAACTAACTATAAAGTCACCTATGACTAAAATAATTCTCTGTGTGAAAACAGACTTATAGGCTTAGGCCTGGTTTCCTGATGACCCTTGTGGGAGCTCTGTGGATTTGCAGGTTGTTTCAGTGTAGAAGGAGAAGGTGTTGTCTTGAGTGTTCAAGGCTGGAATATTTTACAGTGAGTTCTAGGAAGCTTTACAGTATCAGCATAGTTTGCAGGTTTAGTGGTGTGTTATGACTGACGTGGTGTTGTGGAAATATGATGCTTCCCAACAGTGGGCTAATGTGAGAGGTCTGCCTCCATCTTACTTAAATATTTACATCTCTTGCAGCCTGTACTATCAACTGGCTGAAGTAGTGCACAGTCATTAAGCAAAAGACAGTTGCTCCTCTATCTTAGAACAGCTAATGCAATCATACTGGCCAGAGATGAGATGAAAGGTGATTGTTGAACTATGTTGCCAAACAGTGGGGGATTGGGGCTTGCATAGTATTTGAATATCTGAGGGAAAGTACAGTAGACTCCAATGTATGAAGTATTTTGGGAGATACTCTGAAGTTAGGTTAGACAGCAACTAATCAAGCAGTACTTACTGAAAAGAAAGAAGTAGCTTTGTCACAAATGATGAATAATGGGTTTCACCTGATTAGCTACTACCTGGGTACAGTAACCATTTGAAATGCTGGGACCCCATAGACTGAGTCCTGAAAAATGGAGACTGAATGGCTGAAAGGTCAGACTTGTATACACTAAGTCTGAGATACCATTTCTCAGGATATTCTCTTTTCTCCAAGGTTTGCCAATCTCAGAGTTGGTACATATAACCTCACAGGGTGTGGGGGGTTGTTATCCCCACATGGGAGAAGCGGGGCTTTGACTTCCCCATTCCCACAAAAAGAAGTTTTAAGTAGAAGAGCAATCTTCTAGATTTCTTCTTCTCCTGTGTTTTCTTTTTTTTTTTTTTTGACATGTTGGCCCTTTTCATTTCGGGTGCTGACATTTCAGTAGGGAGCCCCTGGCTACTACTAGTGCTGGTCTCAACACTGCTTATTCTCCTTTTGCTTCTTCTTTCACCAGAAGCAACACAATAGCACTCATTTCAAAGATAGGAATCAGGACACTGGCCCTTTTCTGATCAGCAGTCACTTCCGAGATGATACAGGGGTCTGTAGGCTTATTGTAGCCTTTACCTGTTAGATGTCTTGAATAGCACCCAGACCAATCAGGATGGACCCACAAAGACTCACACTGTCCAGGCAGAAACAGTTAGGAAAGTGTCCCTATGCCCCTTCCTTCACCAGGAGCAAAACAATAACACAAATCAAAGTTGACTCCTAAGAAGCCTGTATCATGCAATGTGATCACTCTGCTCATTCTCTCACCAGGTGCAAAACAGAAGCACTAACCCCAAGATGACTATCAAGATGTAGTACACAGACTCTACAGTGATTTGTAGTCTTGTCCTAGATATGCAGATTTTAAAGGAAAGATGTAATAAACATGGGTTAATATCCTAAGAACTGCAGTGTGCACCAAGTATTTAAGAAGATTTGAAAGAAGGGTTAACTCGAGTTTTAGCAGACTAAGGGGAGAGGTATTAGTTTTAAAAGAGTAAGATGGATTGAATGGGGGGACAGTCAGTATTCTGGCTGTGTGGAATACAATGGGAAGACAAATACATTTAAATAACTTAAGGGGAGGGGTGACTTCCCAAAATGATAATTTTGTTATTACTGACAATGCCCAATGAAAGAGTAAAGAGAAGGAATTATGTGGTCAAATTAACATAAGAGACAGGCAACTAGGGAGACAGTGAATGTAGGAACACAATATCACCAGGATAGGATGGTGGGGAAAATTCAGTTTCTTTGTGACTCACAAGACACATAACTTTGGTTTCTTTCCTAATTTAAATATTGAATAAAAGCAGAATGCAACTAAAATAAAGTGCAACAAAAGTACAGCAGAATATACAAAATAGAAGAAAGAAACAAAGTAATGCAAAATACCAGAAAGCAATATAAGGCAATAGAATACACAACAAGCAATATGCAGAAAAATAGACTAACCTTTCCCTCACAGTGGTCTATGGCAGAGTCTGAGTGAGCTTTTCCAGTAATGCCTTGAAATGTTTCAATTTCTCCTTTAAATATAAGGTTTAGCTCCCAGCTCTTCACTCATTTCACAGGTGACTAACTTTATTTATTTATTTATTTTATTTTACATTTGTTGACCGGGCTAGTCTAACTGGATATAAGTCCATTTTCAGTAGAGGCCAGGGGAGACAAGCTCCAAATTTTAATACAAAGTAAGAAATCAGTCAACCTAAAATTTAAGACAGTCCAAATCAGCATGCAGATATAAAAAATATAATAAAAAACTAGAAACGATACTTTTTTTTTTTTTTTTTTTTTTTTTTTTTTTTTTTGAGATGAGCAGAGAAACAATATTTTAGATGTACTTAGAATAAAAGAAAGGATAAGTGAGAAAGAGGAGGGGAAAAAATAGGAAAGGTATTGGAGATATAATAGGATGAGTAGAAGATTAGATGATTTTCATAGAGCTAAGAAAGTTAGTTTTAAGAAGGCAAACATGCATCTAAGAAGAGAGGAAAGAAAAGAAGCTTTTGAGTACTTGTTCAAAGGGTAAGTTTCCTATCTTAAGGAGTGGCTGTGGAACTTTAGAAAACATTTATTGGGTTATTGGGTAGAGAAGGGTAAGAAGGAAAGGGAGATGGGTGAGAGAAGGGCTAGCTAGTCAGGGTTAATACAGGGGCAGAGCCATTTGTTATTAAGGTACAATTTGAGATTCTTCTTGAAAATGGGAAGAGAAGTCAGGGATGTGATATCAGCAGGTAAATTGTTCCAGTGTTTCCCAACTGAGTTGGAGAATAAGCCATCTCCTGCAGTGTTTTTAGGTGTAATAATGTTGATCAGAAGTTTGTTAGAGGAGCGTAGATGTTTCAGGTTATGATAAGGGGTAATAAGGCTGGTGAGTATTAGAGTTTTGGTGGGTTGGTACAGGGTTTTGTGGGCTATTACCAGTTGTTGAAGTATAATCTGATTAGGAAGTTCGAGCCAGCCAAGTTGTCTAAGATTAATGCAGTGGTGGGTTCCTATTTTTTTGTTCACACTTTTTATAGTAGAGTTAATGTGATTCTCAAAATTGAGTTTATTATCAATTGTAATTCCTAGTAGTTTTGTGGTGGTTTCGGGGGAAATACTAGTATTGTTGTTTGAAGTGATTGAGAAATGTGGGGGTATTTGGTTACGTGTTGGGGAGAAGAGTAGAAGTTTTGTTTTCTTAGGGTTGAGTAGGAGGCAGCATTGGGAAAACCAATGTTCAACTGTGTTAAAGGCTTTTTGTGTAAGAGACTGAAGTTCAGCATGAGAGGTAGCTGTGCAGATAATAGTGGAGTCATCTGCATATTGGATACAGTTAGAAAAAGGGATAGCTGATTGAAGGTCATTGATAAAGATGGAAAAAAGAAGTGGACCTAAGATAGAGCCTTGTGAGACACCTAGGGAAATAGGAAGGTACTCAGATATTGAGTTTTTCCAGAGTACTGCTTGTTGACGGTTTTTGAGGTAAGATTGAAACCAAGTTAAGCTGTTAGGATCCAGTGATAGAGAATTGAGAATGTGGAGGTGCATTTTGTGATTTACCATGTCAAAGGCTTTAGACAGGTCAATGAATAGTGCAGAAGAAAGATTGCTTAAGTTGCGGTTAGTGTTGATGGTGTTTGTGAAGGAGAGCAGTGCAGTGGTAGTACTATGGGAAGGTCTGAAGCCATGTTGACAGCTAGCAAGTAGGTTGTTTTGGAGAAGATGATTTAGTAATTGTTTATGGATACATTTTTCTAAGATTTAGTAGCCTGTTCTAATTCCTGTGTGATTTTCAAGACACACAGCTTTGTTTTTTTTTCATAGTTTAAACATGCAATAGAAAACACACTGCAGCTATAGCATAGTGCAATGAAAATATACCACAATATACAAAACAGAAGAAAGCAATAAAGCAGTACAAAATACAAGAAAGCAACATAAAGAAGACAAACTAATCCTTTCCTTACAGTAGGTTATAACAGAGTCTGAGTCAGCTTTTCCATAAAAGCCTTGAAATATTTATTGTCCCTTTTAAATGCAATGTTTAGTTCTTAGCTCCTCCCTCAGTTTACAGGTGATTAACTTTAAGTGACCTATTGTAATTTCTGTATGATTCACAAGACACAGAGCTTTGGTTTCTTTCCTAATTTAGATATACAGTAGAAAACAGAATGCAATTTAACCAATGTGCAATGAAAGTACACCACAATGTACAAACAGAAAAAAAGCAATAAAGCAGTATAAAATACAAGAAAGCAGTATGAGGAAAAACAAAACTAACCTTTCCTTCATGGCAGTATATAGCAGAGTCTGAGTGAGCATTTCCAGTAAACGTAGTTATGCAGTTAATTCAGTCCCATTTCATCAGCTTCTAATCATTAGGGTGGCTTCAGGGAATGGTATCAAAGTATTTTACATGAGGAACAAACCACACACATGGCACCAATGTCAGAGCAACGATTTGCTTTGTGACAATAAATTTTCTATTTATTTCAAGATTTAATTGTTAATTTTACCATGTGTAGCAAACTGACTTCTTTCGCCATAGCTTCTGCTCAGCTTGATTTGAAACAGGCCATTTTTATCATGTCTATAATCACATCTTGTGCAGAAATTATAATATGTTTCAAAATCATTTTCTTATCTCTCATGACTGATGTCTCATTTTTATACAATTTTTGTTCATTTTCTTATTTCTGTTCTCACTTGAAACCATAACTTTCAATGATTCATGGACAAATTTCAACAAATCAAGGACAAATCCTGAAATAATTAAGGACACTTAGGGACACTTAAAATATTTCTACTCTTAACTTAAGACATTGATAGAATAACAGAAGGTGAATTCATATACATTTTGGGAAGTAAAAGAAGTCTATAACTATAGTTAGTGTCATTACTTATTAAATGTAATTCAATACACCAGTCACCAGTTTTAGGAGGTATTAAGAGGGACAGATCTCAAATCTGAGTCAAATCAGGGAAGTCCCTGAAAATCAGGGGTAGTTAAAAGGTATGCATGTACCTTTGTGTATCTTTTCTAATTCCTTAATAACTTCTTCAAATTAACCAAAGTCATTTCACTCAGTAGACAGATATCAATTACTTTACTTAAAGTTAAATCTGTTTCAAGCATTAGTCATCTTCTCGTGATCATCTCATATGCCACACTTGGTTCTATTATTGTCTTTTCTTTTACATGTGTTTATTGAAGTAGTACACAACTGACCATCTACAGGTACTGATAGGTTGAAATGATTCACAAAGAATAAAAACAATGGAACATAAAGGCAGTAAGCTGTATATATCAAAAAAGAACAGGATGTAACAGTGCATAAAAAACTGCACAGCACTAATTAATAAATGTAGCAAAAGTTAAGAGAGAAATGTACATTTTACAATTTACATGATTATACTTCAAGTTTAAATCATGGGAAAATATTGTGAGGTAAAGAAAGATGAGGCAAGAGTGGTTGGGGGAGTCAAATTAAGAAGTGTTATTAGTTGAGAGACAGTAACAGTGGAAGTTGAGAGGCCCTTAGGTGATGTGCCCTACTGTGTGGCAAGTACAGCTTGATTTGGTGTGGAAGAATGATTAAATTCATTTCTTATGGTACGGAGGGGGGATTGTAGTTTGTCTATGTGTGTGTGTTTGTATGTGTGTGTGTTTGTGTGTAGGGGATTCACATAGTTTAGGAGCAGCAATGGAAAGAGAGTGGTTGGTGCAGTGTAAGTTGTAACCCAGTTTGTGATGGGTGAAGTGTGGGGTGTTGTTTGGGAGCAGCGTCTTCATGTGATTCATTCAAACTAATGAATCAGTCAGCTCAATGAGCTGATGGTTTTGATTTAGTTCTCTAGTTCAGTGAAATCAGCAATATTTCCCAACTGCTAGATATCCTGAACTTATCTTCTTACAACATAGCATCTTAGTACTGCAAAATTGTTTAACTTCCTCAACACTAAGATATCTTAGTATTCAAGGAGTTTCTTCCCTTGACAGATACTGATATATAACACACTGTACCTCCTTAGGGTTTTGGGTACCCTACTTACACTCATGAATAAATACAGGTTTTCAATCCTTACATTTTAAAATGTTCAGATATATTCTCTTGCAGAGATAGAGAAAAAGAGAAAGGGGGAGAGATAGATAGAGAGAGACAGAGAGAGAGAGCGAGAGAAAGAGATAGATAGAGATCCAGACAGGCAGGCAGAGTTCCTGGGGGTTGCAGCTGCATTATTTCTTGATAAAATATTAAACAAACGTATCCTACTTCACTCATGATACCATGTAACATTTGGTACTTGAAACATGGAAGAATAAGGGTCACAGTTTTTGTTCTTCCTACTCTGTAAAGCTTTACTGTCAGACTATGCAGCTGTGTATAGAAACCCAGACTGTGTGACTTACATACTGGTACACTGAACAATGCCATGGGTACCAAGTCCTAAAAAAAGATATACCCATGTATTGCAGGTAACCATACGCACAATGAAATAGGACAGGGTGTGAATGTTAATAAAAAATAATAATAAATGGAGAAAAAATGTGCTGCCTGAGGGCGGGTACTGGCAATATGGCAATGGTTATGAGACTCAGTGGCCTTGGAATATCTATAAATCTGTGAGTCTGTAAATGTGTGCTTTATGCATCAATACTAAATCCAACCCTTTCAAAGTTTTTATAAGTGACACTGCTGAAGTTGGAAATGAAAATATTAAGCTTTTCCTGACGACATAAAAATGTACAACAGGGCTGTTATAAAAAAGAAGAGAAAAAAAATGTTACCTAACAAAACTGAAAGAATTCTCTAAAATATTTCAGCTTAAATATAATGGCAAAAATGAAGCAATGCCCCTTGAGAGCAGATATCCTACAAGGAATTACACTCATGTAAATGAGAAAAAATATCAGTAATAAATGAGAAGTGGAAATGAGTATCTCAGAGACCATAAAAGTAGGCAAGAAATGTAAGAGATAAGCAAGGAGAGGTGAGAGAATATAGTGATACACAGGAAAGGAATCCCAATTATTCCTGTATAAAGACATCTACTTTATACTGAGCAGTTCTGGAGATGCTTTCTTTATAAATAACCAGATGGAACCGAAACAGTTCAGGTGAGGAAACAAAAATTGTGTAAGTGAATAGCAGTAGCCAAATAACATCAAAATATGAAAAATTTACATCACAAAGAAGAAAATAAAGGATTAAATGATGGAAATATATAAATACCACAAATAAATTAAGGCCTATGATCAGGGTGTCTTAAACCTTTCATATAACAGAGTGTTTTATAAGATTATGATGATATGAGGTAGTGCCATCTGTGCCAGGGAGAGTAGGGCAGTGTATGTGTAACATATACCAGCATAGCTGGCAGGAGTTTTGTAAAGAATTTTATGTCATTTGACTATCACACTGACTTGTACAGATGCTTGTGTTAAAAATGTGTTTGTAAAGTTGCTTGTGCTAAAAATACATCAACAGTGGGTCCTGCTATACAGAAAAGAGATATGCATGTATGTCAGACAGTATTATTATATCTGATTAAATTTATATGTTTTAACAGAGAATTCCGGAAGGGAAGAGGTTAATCTCAGTCCAGCTAATTTTGAAAAATAGGTTGAAAATTAAATGGGTTGGTTTAGGCCATAATGATTTTATCTTACAGGTCTGATTGCAGCCAAAGACAAAAAAGTCTGGGAAAACCAGGACTAGGAGTCTTACTATATTGTCCTTAGGAGTGAACTAATTGCTACCCTGGAAGAGTGGAAGTTTTTGAAATTGTTTTATAGCTTTCAGATGCTGCAACAGATCTTAGCAAAGCTCTGGGTGTGTATTGTACCAGTGTTGGGTGACCTGATGTGATGTCATTCTATAACCAGCACTGAAATGATTTTCTAGATAGGGAGCAAGGCATCACTGCCTCTCAAAGGCAAAAAATTACTGCCTCCATGGGACCGAATAACATCCCAGGCTGCATCTTACATGAACTCAGGCTGGAACTTGCAGCACCATTAGGCACCCTATTCAACCAAAGCTTGAGTACCTACTTCACCCCCTTCTGAGTGGAGGACAGCCACTGTCATCCCTTTGCACAAAGGTGGAGTATGCACCAATCCAGGAAATTATAGATCCATCAGCCTAACTAGCCTGATCTGCAAAGCAATGGAATGGATTATCATGGACCTCATTAACAAGGACATCGCCACCCTCCAAACACTCGCTTCCACACAGTCGGGTTTCCCCAACAGGAGGTCATGCCTGTTACATTTGGTTGACTTCTTTGAGACAGTCACCAAAGCCATGGATGAGGGGAAGATGGTGCACACCACCTACATTGACCTGTCCAAAGCCTTTAACTAGTTAAAATAGGGGAAGCCACCTCAGCCAGTAGACCTGTAATAAGTGGTGTACCCCAGGGATCAATCTTGGACTGTGTGTTGTTTGGGATATACTTTTCTGAGGTGCAGGTCAAAACCAGTGGACTATGGCTAACCAAGTTTGCAGATGACTGCAAGCTGGGCACTGTCATCAATTCCCCTAGTGATGCTGATATGATCCAAAAGGGTCTCACCCAAACAAATGACTGGTGCCAGAAACATGGCCTCAAATTGAATGTCCAAAAACTGCATCATCATCTCCTTTGGGGAGTGTGAGGTCCCCACAAATTATCTCATTAATAACAAGGTTCTAAGCATGCAATCAGTCGTGAGGGACTTGGGCACTCAAGTTGATACCAAACTGACTTTTGAACACCATACTGCCTCCATTGTATGAAAAGCTTTCAACATGGCCCATCTCATTAGTAAAGGTATCTCATCCAAGGACAAGAAGAACAACTACAGGAACAGATAAATAGACCTAGTTTAAAATGTCAGAACAGTATAGACAACATAGAAAATATTAATAGACTGTATGATACAAGTGAAGATGATGAAGTCAAAAAGGCTGCTGACAACCTAGATTATCTTGAATCTAATAGCAATGAATCTTGCATTTTTATGAGCATTATTAATGATTCTGTATTGTTGAATCAAAGCAATGGGAACACTGATTTTTTATCCATGCATTGTGAAATATCCACAGAGGGGGGTTTTTCAGTTTACAATTATTCTGAAAAAACATTAAATTCTGACTATATATCGCTTTTCAAAAAAGGTTTTAAATTTATTCCTACATTCAAGCTTGACATTGGCAGAGTTCTAGTTAACCTTAGGCTATATACAAGAATGTTGAATCTAAAAATATTTTTTCACAATCAAGAAGAAGTATGGAAAAAAGACACACGTAGTTTTACTTTAAAGAAAGCGAGTACATTTATACCCCCGAGCAACCCAGTAATTCATTTATTTGAGATGTTATGTGATATACAAATTAGAAAAGTTCTAAAAGCAAAAGACATGGCAAATGAAAATTTAACAACAGCAGAGAGGTTTTGCCTTAAAGAACTTTGCACCAACAGCAAATACAGAATTATGAAACCAGATAAGGGGGGTGGGGTTGTGATTATGAGCAAAGTTGATTATAAGAACAAAATGATGGATATGCTCAATGATGAAACCACGTACGCTCGATCTTCAAGATATGACATGGTTAAAGCACAAACAAAAATTGATTGGCAGTTATACGAGCTATTAATGGATGGTTGTATTAACAAGGTTGAACATGATTATTTGGTAGTTGTACACCCGCTTACACCAAAAGTGTTTGGGATACCCAAAATACATAAAGATGTAAGGAACCCCCCTTTTAGACCGATAGTGGCAGCGAAATTTTCCAAAACAGAACCTATGGTACATTATATTGATATAAGCTGTAAAGAAGTTTTGAACAATATAGCCCACATATTAAAAGATTCATGGCATTGCTTGGAGAAATTGCACGAGAATAGGGACAAAATTTCTAGAGATACATATTTAGTGACCATTGATATCATTAACTTATTCTCAGTTATACCCCACGATACAGGACTGGATTTGTTTGAAAGAAGTTTAATAAGGTATAGTAACCATCATACTGTTAAAAGAAAATTATTAATTGATTTTATGGAAATGATTCTCCATAACAACTTTTTTCAACAGGACGGTGAATATTACAAACAGGAGTCAGGGGTTGCGATGGGAGCAAGGTGTGCACCAGTTTATGCCAATTTAGTTTTGGCAGAATGGGAACAACAATATGTATTTAACAGCATTTTTTGGTCAAAAGTGGTTCTTTACCTCAGATTTCTTGACGACATCTTAGTAATTTGGAAAGGGAGTATGGAAGAAATGCATGATTTCATCGACTATCTTGGAAATACAACTTCTTTTTTAAAATTTACCTACAACATAAACAAGGACAAATGTGAATATCTAGATATTAATATTTATAAAAAGGATGAAACAATAGAATCAAACATATTTCGTAAAAAAACATTTTCAAATTCATATTTGCATTTTAAAAGTTGTCACCCTTACTTCCAGAAAAGAAATCTGGTAAAAGGGCAAATGATAAGGTTGTCGAGAATAATAAGTGAGGATACTAATTTTATTAAAGAGCTGAATTTTCTATGTCAAATGTTTACTGAAAGAGATTACCCGGATCATCTCATAAACAGTTTAAAAGAAGAAATTTTAAAGAAAAGAAATGAACAGTTCAAGCCCATATTGCACATAGGTAAAGAGGGGATGAATAACAAACCTTGTATTGATAATAACATGACATGCACACTAACTTTACCATACAATGATGACACTAAAGTCATAGTAGAATTAGTAAAGGAAGTTTGGGAAAGCGTGTTCAGTAATGACAGGGAAATAATTGATCAAATAGGCAAAACACCCTCCATTGTATATAGTAGGGGAAGAAACTTAAAAGAAATATTTGAACCTCAAGAAACGAACAGTAAATCCTGTATGAAAAAATGTGGATTTTGCAAGACCTGCAGATATATAAATGATGGGCCTTATGTTGCCATAACAGGATATAATAGAGCTATTAGATGTCCAGGTTTTGCGAATTGCAACACGAAACAAGTCATTTATTTAGCAACCTGTTTATCATGTGACGCATTCTATATAGGAAAAACAATCAGAAAATTGAGGGAGAGGATATGTGAACACAATAGAGATATAAAAAACAAAAAACCAACAAATGCTCTATATATGCATAGTACAATGTGTCCAAATTTAAAAAAAAATTTGTTTTTCGTACTAGATAGAGTGCCTGAAACTACAGTAAAGGAGGGTGATGTCAACAACTTGTTGGAGATGAAGGAATGTTTATGGCAGTTTAGGCTTAATGCATGTAAAAAAACAGGCATAAACGAATATACATCTATTAGCAGCTTCTTGAGAATGAAATCATGTATTATTTAAGTTTATTATTGGCTTTTTATTCACGTACATTATATATACAAAAATGTTATTAATAACTATTTATTAAATTATTTATTAAGGATTTCAGATGCATAAATTGTTTACTTTATTTATTTATTTATTTATATACATAGGTTTTTAACATACACATGTATTTAAATATCAACTTTTATAAAAAATTTTTATTTTTTATTTTTTTATTTAGAGACATATCTTATGTATATACGTTTTATATGTCAGAAAGCTAGACATTTTGTGTTTACATACATCCAACTATATTGTTTTAGAAGTAGAAACAAAGTTATATATGTTCTATATTATCTTTATTGACTTTCATGTAGTTTGTATACATATATAGGTACATATCCAGTTATACATATAATATAGGCCTTTTTTATTTTTTCAAGACAATTTTAGATGTGTTAAATATTTATACAGAAAGTTAATTTATTTTACACTAGATATTAATTTTGGATTTCTATGTCCGGGGTTATACAGTTTATATTGCATTTCTATAAAAGTTTATTTAACATATGCAGATTTTATTACTTGCTATACCCCTTTAAAGGTTCAATTATATAATTAAATAATTGTATCATCAGCACATTGATTGTAACAATGGAAATTGTTTATGGCAAAGTATTTAAAATGAACTGCTCCATATGCTAAAACACTCTGATGAAACCCGGTATAGAACTGGGTGAAAGCGCTAAGTACTATTTGAATGTTTTGTCCGTTTATATTGTATTAAACAAGAATTTATTTTTAGAGTGTTGCCGTGTACTGTTGTGTCTTCGACAGACCATCATAAAATCCCTGTATTTTTCCCTTATTAGACCAATTATTGAGCACTATGCCCCTTTCGGCATGTACCTCATAAAGCACATGCAGCAGCTAGGGAGACCACAGAGGTTCCTTACCAGGAGAATCCAGGCCCTCAGACATCTACCCTACATAGATAGGCTAAAAGTCCTGTCCCTCTACTCAATCTCATAGAGACTCCTGAGAAGTGACCTCTGTTTAGCATACAAAGCCATCTCAGAGCTTGCCATCATGGGACTGCTGCTTATCTGGAAATCAAGCTCCACTTGAGTAACCTGAACACATGACCTCAAACTGGTCTGTGACATCAATAGGAGTTGTTGGCTGGACAGATTTGTGTCCTAGAGACTCCCCCTTCTGTGGAACAGAGTCCCTCTCCACATCAGTCAGAGTACCTCATTAATCCTTTTTAAGTGCAACCTGGCTAACTGGATGGGGAACAAAAAATACACTCCTGGGATTCCACCTGTGTTCCTGCTGGATAGGGGCATCAGGTACTGACTTATCGGAACATGAGGTAAGTTCTTAACTAGGCATGTAAGGGCCTCAGGGCCAGTAGCCTAGTAAATTTCTATGATCCTATGAACTTTCTATATGATGGAACTCTCACAGTGGCACTTTGTTTTTCAGAAGCTAACAGGAAAGATCATTTACAGATATCACAGACATACACACACTTTATCTTGCCTTGCTGTAGCAAGCAACTCAACACTCATCACCTTGCCTTTCTGTAGTAAGTAACTTAATTAGAGAACAGTAATATTTTAGTCAGTCAGGAAAATATTGTGAGAATAGTTAAGTATTATTTTTCCTGCATCTGCGTGAATCTATCCAACTGTGTTATTTTTTATATCTGCTGTGATTGAAACTCTGGTGTTTATAGGTTCATAGGTGTGTACTAGGCTAATGTCCCTGGGGCCTTTTCAAGCCTAGCCATAGGATTACCCTGGCATAGTGGCACCTGACCTTAGTTCCCAGTTCCTCTGTCAAGAAGAGCCACTGGAGTTATCCCTGGAGTGAATTTTCTGTTTCCCATCCACTCATCAAGATTTCTCTTGAAGAGGGTCAGCAAGGTGCTCTGCTTGATATGTATGGGAAGTCTGTTCCATAGCAAGGGCAGTCTCTGGATTATGAAACTGTCCCTCCAGTATGTTCTGGTAATGAGGTTGAGGTCTCTGGAGCGTGTGGTGGTGGAGGGGTTGGGATTACTTTAGATGTAGCATTTCTAACAGAGCTGGGTCAGACATGGCTTTGTAAGATCTTTGTAAAGATCTCCTTTAAGTAGGCGATATGAGACAGAGAATAGTTGAAGTTTTTTGAGTCTGTCCATATAGGACAAGTGTTTAAGGCCTAAGATCCTCTTTGTGAGGTACTTTTGCAGCCTCTCCAGTTGTTGCAGGTGTCTAGTGAGGTACATGCCAAATGGGGCATTGTACTCAATGATTGGCCTAATGAGGGAAGAGTAGAGGGAGACAATGACCTCTTTATTCTTGGATGCAAAACCCTTAGCAATGAGATGTGCCACATAGAAGGACTTTCTGACCACAGTGGCAATGTGGTGATCAAAAGAGAGGATGCTGTCAACCTGTGTTCCCAGATCTCGCATAACACTTTCTGTGTTCAGTGGACTACAATCAATGTGGTAACTCATGGGAACCGTGTTTTTCCCAAAGGGGATGATGGCACACTTTTTGGCATTGAGCTTAAGGCCATGATTCTGACACCAGTCATTGGTCTCAGTGAGGCCATTCTGTAGGATGTCAACATCACTTGGGGAGCTAATAATAGCTCCTAACTTGCAATCATCTGTGAACTTTGTTAGCCAGATTCCCTTCATGTTGGCCATGGCTTCAGAGAAGTAGATACCAAACAGGACAGGACCCTGGGCTGAACCCTGTGGGATTCCACTTGTGACTAGTCAGCAGTCTGACTTGGAGTCAGCTACTTTCACATCGCTGGCTCTATCTGTGAGCCAATTTGCAACCCACCTAGTGATATAAGAATTAATACCAAGCTTAGTTAGTTTTTCTATGATTCCTGAGTGGGGAATGGTATCAAAGGTCTTGGCCAGATCAAGGTTGGCTGCATGAACCACCATGCCTTCATCCACAGCTCTGGTGACTGACTCAAAGAAGTTGACAAAGTTGAGCAGGCAATGATCTACCCTTCACAAAACCAGACTGTGTGGGATCCAGAGTTTGGAGATTCCCTATATCCTTGTTTATTAGGTCCATGATGATGTGTTCCATAGCTTTGCATATCAGACTCATTACGCTAATGTGGAGATAGTTCACAGGGTCTGTAGTTGCTCCTCCTTTGTGGAGAGGGATGACTGTAGCAGTGTGCCATTTCGTAGGGACAAAGCCTGAGGTGAGGCTGTGATTGAGCAGGGTGCACAGGTGAGGTGCCATTTCACTCTGTAGTTCATATAGAACACAACCAGGGATATTGTCAGGTCCCATAGAAGCTGTATTCTTGGCCTTGGATAGTGCTGTTTTAACCTCTGCAGCAGTAATACTGGGTGCTTGGCAATCTACTGGTATTGTGAATGGTCCTATGGGGGGAGAGGGGTAAAGTTGGCACTGAATCTGTCGGCCAGTATACTGGCAATATCTGTTGGCTCGGTATAGGAGGTACCATTGTGCAGTAGCTCAGAGCAAATCTGGGTATTGCCATGGAGATTCTTTACATAACTATAGAAGGCCTTGTGGCTGTCTTTACTATCTGCTGCAATTCTGTTTTCATAGCAAGCTTTAGAGGATTTGATGAGGTATCTCAACTTTTTGTTGAGGCTGATAAGGGAGTTTTTCCAGTCTTTGGACTTCACCTTATTCCGCATTAGTTTCCTCCTTCTGTTGTAGAGTTTGTTTATGGCAGGCAAACACCAGATTGGCTTCCTTTTTTTGGAGGAGAGTATCTTGGTTCCATTGCGTATGGCGAGATCCATGCATTTGTGTACATGTTCGTACAGTGCATCTGTGCATGATTTTGCCATCATGCAACTGTGCTCCATTTGTATGGGTGCCGTGAAGTTACCCACCTCTGTTTTTAGGAGCCCAAAGTTAGCTTTGGAGAAGGTTTTCATGGTGGTTACCTTTGTGGGGGGGGGGGTGGATTTCCAAGGTGATTAGTTTGTGGTCAGATCTAACCAGGGAGGAGCTGACTATTGGTGTAGAACAACGACTGCCCATGTTAATAATGAGCAGGTCAAGGATGTTGCCACCTCTAGTGGGGGTAAGAATGAGCTGGTCTATGGCATTGGAATTAATGAGCTCCAGGAAACGTTGGGCAAGTGTATTGGTACATGAGTAGTTTACCCAGTTAATGGAGGGGTAGTCAAAGTCACCTAGTAAGAGAGTGTTAGTTTGGGCCCTAATATTTTCCAGGGTGCTTAGGAACATGGAGTATGAGTCTTGGGACATGCTTGGGGACCTATAGCAGGCTACAACCTGAATCACTGTCTTACCCAGTGTTAGCTGCACCTGAAGTATCTCTAATGCATTATGTTGGGCTACCAGTCTGGAGGTGTGCACATCCTTTATGAATATGGAAACACTACTGCCTTTGGAGCTTCAGTCCAAGTTCTGGGGCCAAAAGGTGTGGAATGAGCTATAGCCTGGTAGTGCATAGGCACCTTCTGCTGCCTTGAACCAGGTCTCTGTTACAGTACAAATGTCAATGTTCTCCATTTTTCAGGAGTGCTTTGAGTGAGTGTATTTTGAGATTTAGACTTCTATCGTTGAGCAGCATGACCCTCAGATTGCATTTGTTTGTAGCTGTTACGGTAATAATTTGGTCTTTGGGACAGCACCTAAAAAAGGCACTATAGGAGTGGCAAGAGCCTTGACCAGTATCCGGAAGCCCAGGGGTGACAGATGCAGGCCATCTCTGGAAAAGCATCATTGTAACTAGATATTCTGTATTCTCATATTTTCTATTTATTATTTAAATATTTCTAGTGGAGCCACACCGGGGGGTGTACTTATGACTGTCCATACTGCTGTCCAGATAAAACTGTAAAAGAGATATCAGGCGTCTTCTCTTAACTTTTAATGAGGAAAGATTCCATAAAAGAGTATTCTAACCCCTAGTTCTATTTATAGTTTGGAGGAAATTTAGGTCTCTTGAGCAGATGTTTAATTTTCTGGATGTTTAGGAGATTACAAAGGACTAGATCTTTCACTGCTCTGCTAGCAAAACATTTAAGGCAGTCAGGGTAAACCAGGGAAGTCATGGCCTTGATTTCTTTGAAAATGAAACATTGTGACAATGTTGAGTTAATTACATTTAGCTGGATGAGAGATGGACACCTACAGCTGAGTTAAGCCTTTACAAGTCTTGCAGATAAGAGTTCTTTGTGTTTAGGTGGAGTTTGTTATCAGTGAACATGTGGCAGCTAATTCACTGCCTTAGAACATATTCCATATGCTATAATGCTGACAATAGGGGAGGGGTTTGTATGTTTACTTTCTATGAATGACCTTTGTTAACAGAGTTAAAGTAAGTGAGGATCTAAAGAGGGTCTGGGGATAATATTACAGATGTGGAACTTTGGTTGGCTGGTTATATGTTCAGGGTAAGTCCATGCTGTTCAGTGTAAGTGGTACTCAGGCTGTGCAAATCAGTTAAGAGGATGATCTCTCAATTCAGAACAAGCAACTTAGAGAAAGCAGAGCTGGATAAATAACTCACCAATGTTATATGAAGGCAGCTCTTCTGTAGTACAAGAAGAAAGAATTACACGTGTGTACTTATGCTATGCAAATACTACTGGAATGCAGCTGAGATTTGATCAGCACTGAGCAGTAAATCTGACAGAAGGAAACAAAATAACCAATTAAAACTAGGTATTATCTGTTTCCAGGTGACATAAACCACCCAGAACATGTATCAGTCAGTGTAACTCTCACTTATATGACTCACAACTGATTCTAAGAAGGCTGCCACCCCTGACCAAGCAGATTCGTCCAAGGCATTGATTTAAATACAACTAAACAATATTAAAGCAGAACAACTCAGAATGGCCAAAGTGCAACTAACAATATCAGTTAAGGCAGAATTAGCTAAAAATGACTTAAAAATAGCACAGGCAAGGCAAAAAACACTCCAAATGCCTAAGACAGTAAACAAAATAGTAACAGGCAATGCAAACAGCTAAAATAGCTATGCAAGTTAAGAGCAAACAAATTAAAAGGACATTCATGCCTTTTTTTCTGTATTTTCAGATGCAGACCTTGTTAAAACAGTGGGGTCACAAAAATAGATATTTGACTTGAAGGGTAAAATAAAATCTCTTCTTCTATTTTGAACTGCTTGCTTCATTTGTACTGGAGTGATAGAGCTGTTCATTTCCCAAAAATGTATTACCAGCGTTGATATCTCAGCGCTGCTAATGCCATAAAATGTACTGAACAAATGACTGGTATCTGCCCATTGCTCCCCTTAACAATTTGCTCTGACTGCCCCCTTCACCCACCCTAGCTATGGCTTTAGAGCAGCAAGTTATACAATGTGGTCACATGGCTTCCTACAGTCTTTTTAGGAAAATAAAGGCTGATCTGGGCCCACACAGTAAATCTTGCTGAATAAAACAAAAGAACCAATGAAAAGTAAGTGTAATGTGTAGCCCCAGAGCTGTAAACCACATAGAATATGTGTCAGTCAGTCCAACTCTCACAAAGATGTTACTCGTATACACTGCATATGTAAGTTCATCTTCACATTTAGTATAGTATATACACTCTAGTCTGTCTGCTCTGCGCCATATATGTCTTCCCAGTCTGGAATATTGGATTAATCCTGACAAATAACTTTTCTACTATATTTAAACTGATTTATAGGAAACAGATTTGTGATTCTACTATACATTAAATAATCACACCTAGAGTAGCCTGACAAATAGACATCTCATACTCATAAATCAACAGATAAAAATGTCTACATTAGAATGGGATAAAATAAAGCATGGTGTCACCCTGTACTAATAATAAGTGACTTATTACACCATATTAAGTGACTTATTACACCATATTCTGGGAAAGTTAATTGACATTATGCTAAGTTCATCTGATGGCACATCTGCTTTTGCATTTTGTTATTCCACATGGCATGGAGCAGGTTGAGTGGTTCAGCTGCCAGAATTCATTCACATGTCTCAGCACACTCTTGACATATGGATACAAAACAATCATTTACTCAGACAGATACTCTCATTACTGTGTGGCACAGAACATCTAAATTGTCATGTGTAATGGTGTATGAACTCAGCTTTGCTCAAGCATTATTCAATAAGTAGCTGAAAAGAACTCTGTATATCCCATTTAAAACAAAAATGGCATGATGGAAAATGTGCTGTAAATAAAAGTGTGGCTTCCATCTTTAAATAGTGGTCTTAAAATGTGCATGCATTCCAGCAGCAGTAATTGTAACAGAACATTGTTCAAGCCTATTTTGCAGGATAATATAATAGATAAATCAATGTCATATTTACTGACAGAGACTGACGGGCTGTGTAGCTTGTGTCACATTTGTTGTTCAGCCACCAGATATTGCCAGCCATTGGGCTGCCCTTCACTTCTCCCTAACAGCTGCAGTTTATTGCTGTGGCTCCCCGAAGTATGACCCCCCATACTCATTCAGTTATCATGATGACTGCTTCATTTAGATCATGTGCGGTAAGCAGACTAATGCACCAGTATAGATCATAGACTGTGATTTGAATGTCCCTCACCCTCCTCCTCTCTCTGCCCATCTCTCTCTCTCTGTCTCTCTTACCCTCTCTCTATGTGTGTAGATATATATATATATATATATAAAACCAAACTGATATCAATAAATTATTTCATAAATAAAATGAAGTATAAATAATATTTATAACTACATCATGGTTTGTCAGAAGGACTACAAAAGTAAATATGTGTTGTGATTCTGTAAATCAACAGATAAAAATATCTAAATTAAAATGTGATTCTCATTGTTACTACATACTAAATATATAGGTTTTACTAATCCTGATTCAAATTCTACTTCTTCCAAAGGCAAACGTCATCAAATCATTTGTTACAAAAGATGTTTATGAGTTTCTTTTTAATTTTTTTTTTTTTTTTTTACAAGCTTTCTTAACCCACTTTCAGTTTTTTTCTTGTTTAATCCTGACCATGGCATCAGAAAACACTGGGAAACAGAGTTAAGATCTAGGGTTCATGGCTATCACTTAGTAATGTTGGATTTTATGTATGCATGTATATACTTTTTTAGTGCTTTCAACTCATTCATTTTTGGCCAGCCAGTGTTATGCAATAGATGTTATTATACAATGCCTCCTCTAAAACGTGCACGCTGATTGGCCAGCCCAACCAGCGTGCCCATTGTAAATCCCTCAATATACTAACGGAAAAAGGTCCGGTCGCCCGGACTTTTCCGTTAGTATAAACTAATCTCGCTATGTTAAAAGAGTTTAACATAGCGACACAGGTTTAAAAAAAGCAACGCAGATCTCCGTTGCTTTTTTTAAAGCTGTCTCGCTATGTTAAACTCCTTTAACATAGCGACACAGTGTGTAAAAAGCAACGGAGATCTTGTGATCTCCATTGCTTTTTTTTTAAACCTGTCTCGCTATATTAAATGGGTTTAACATAGCGAGACAGCTTTAAAATAAGCAACGGAGATCTCCGTTGCTTATTTTAAAGCTGTCTCTCTATGTTAAACCCATTTAACATAGCGAGACACTAAAAAGCAATGGAGATCTTGCGTTCTCTGTTGCTTTTGCCCACAGCTCTGATGTACTGCGTAGGCATGCACAGTACATCAGAACTGCCGCGGAACACCAGACAGCTGCGGAAGGGCAGCAAAGAGGCATTATACAATGCCATTATTTAAGAAAAGTAATTATTTCTTTTCTTAAATAATATCATTATATAGCAATAACCACTTCTGGGTGTGGGTAATGCTGGATTTACCCACGGTTGTCTTTGTTTGGTCCCTCGGGCTTCGCCCTCGGGACCAAACCACGCCAACCGTGGGTAAATCCAGCATTACCCACACCCAGGCGTGGGTTATTGCTATATTCTGCGCCCATGTGAATGTATACTTCTTCACACTCCTGATGTTCAGCTGGAGAGCAGACCATACTTTTTGGCAGGCTTACACCCCCCCTAGCCCAATATGCATTTGGACCTGTACTTCTGGATCATCCCCCAGATGGGGATCCTACAGCAGGACTAGCCACCTCTGTTATGGGGAATTGGCATCAGGCCATCCTCTTGCATCTCAGCTTTCTCCTTCAGTCATCAGGCCATACTCTTCCATCTTAGGTTTCTCCTCCGGTACCTGGGACTCTAGATGAACATGGGTTATGGTGAGTGCAGTCAGAGCCAACATCTCTGTACTGTCTTGCTGACAAATAGTCCTAAGATTATTTCAAATTAAAGATGATTCAAAGCATTTTACAGAATGCAGCTTTGTAGCTCTGCTTATTACAAGTCTTTGTAATTCCTGTGTGTAGTTTATAATATCAGTTTAAATAATAACCTTCTAAATAGCAAACCATATTCAGAAAAAGAAAACAAAGCAAAAATGATTTTCACCTGATTTACTTGTACACTGGCAGTATCTAAGAGCAGTTAGCCAACATGTTTTTTGTGTTTTTGCTTCTGTTCACTTAGCACTAAAGTTTAAAGGGCACAAAACAAAGGCTTTCTGAAATTTATCCATTTAGCATTTGATGGCTGGAAGTTACTAAGCACAACTCTGATGTCAAGGATGATGCAAAAGCTATGGTATGGTAAAGTGACTTGTTCAGAGTCAGAGTATGTTAATGGAGGCTGTAGGACTCCAAAACAGGTCTAAGCGGCAGAACCCATTAACAAATCATGACCTTAGTTACTCTGCTAAAGTGACACTCAGTAATGAAACAAGTACATGCTTAAGAATACTTGTTATATCCAGGAAACAAAATGAGTTATTTTTCTACATGGAACTCTCACATCTTACATTGACAGAAGTATGCATAAAGTGACCCTAACCTTTCCACTCTAGTGAGTTCAGTAATAGTTCTGCATTTCAATTATATATTTATCTGGCAGTAAAAGATAAACTACTGAGACACAGATCCACAAGTGATCTATCATGCCAGTACCATCTCACTGTGCTCTCTAATCATAAAGTGAGCATATGGAACACACTTTTCTCCTTCTTGCAAACAAAAACTTTAAGAACTTGTCTGAGAAGGGCAGCCATTGACCACACTGTGGTTACTACCTTCATCAGATACAGAATGATGTAATTCCTGTAGCTTAAATGTCTACTTCATCTTCAGAATTTTTGCCATAAACAGGTCCTGAAGGTGCCACTGATTAGCCATCATACTACTCTGTATAGGTCAGATATAATATATTTTTTACCTGGATCACACAGGGCTGTGCTTTATTCAGGTCACTGAGTTTTACTGATGAATGCTGTGTAGCTTCTTATAATCAGTACATAATGATTGATGCCTTTATTAGCTTGATTAAAAATGCTTCTTAATCAAGCTGTCAAATCTTTTACTTGGTATGCGGCCATTATAACATATTAAGCATCACATTTTATTGAAGCCCCATTGATTTCAATAAGGACTAGTCATACATGATTAGAGTAATACATAATTAAAAGTCTCATTCTTTTGTCTTTACAGGTGTTTTAATTCAGTATCTGTGGTATTACCTGCCTGTCTTGTGTCTTATATATTTATTTTTCTAAAATATCTGAATAATTTTACTTTCTCTAATTAACTAACTGCATTCCAAAGACAATGGCAGATCCGTGAAGTCCAGACCTCCCTCTTCTTCAAGAGCACTCATATAAAAAGTATCTGTAAATAATTCCATTAAGTTTATCGACTTGTACATAATACTATTTATCCATTTATTTTTAATGTTTCTCTTGTATATTGGAAGCAATCAATAATATATCCTTCTGTCATAGAAGTTCCTCAAATTTTTTCCCTTTCTCTTGTCTTTCTTATATGTTTACATAATATATTATGCTGTAAACATGCATTATGATTTTCACTGTTTGTGTTTGTCTTCTCATATAACTTATTTGCTTTTCACATGGTCATAAGTTGTTTTCTGAGATCATTATAGCCATTTTTTCCTTGACGACTCATTAAAATCCCTTTTCAAAGAGACAGTTTCATTAATAATTTTTTTTTCCAAAATGTTACAAAATTTTTAGTAGTCATGTGTTTAAAAGAAAGAATCTAGTCACAAGCCCTAATGTAGTTATTTGACATTGATGTCAGTTCAAGTTCTCCATTTACAACATGTACACATTAACTGCCTAGGAATATGTCATATAGTGCAAGTAATCGTATTCTGTATTCTGTATCTGCTACTAGTACTGATTTCATAAAGTGGAAATTCCAGTTGCTTTTAATCAACTAAACAATATCAATGCATAAATCCATATCAGTGTTATCAGTAATCAGTAGCTAAATTCCTATTCATTAACAAAACAGTCAGGGCTATCCTTATTAAGAGCTTGTCAAACCTGTTTAATTTCTAAATTCTGCACATAGAATTTGGGATCACTAACAACAATTATTTTCCTGGCATTGAAGGACTTTGTACATTCATCCATTATGTGACCCATTTGTTAACTTGCTGGTTTTGTGAATCTGTGTATACTCAAAACAGTTTAACTTCACCCAGTGATTTCCACCACCTCAATATTTTTAAGGTTCTGTCAATACTAAAAGCCCTGAATCTCCTCTTACTGCTGTCATAAACCCAGTCTGATTCTATGTCTCCGAGACCATCATGGCACATACTATTGGAATGTGAATAATAAAGTAAATACATTCCGATTTTTGTTAGCTAAAATTCGGACTTTCATGTGAATCAATTTAAAATATTATTCTCTTAAACAACTACTCTTTAAAAGTACACTAACTTGCTAATCACAATTTTTTGTCTGTTAACTTTTGTGACATACTATCACAAGGGAAGGCCATAGGATATTCATCAAAAATTGGTCCTTGAGACACAAGGATGCCTATTTGCGATTTATATTTCAAGGTCATGCTCATTTCCTTGTAATGAAATAAAATTTTGTATCTAAAAATGGGAACACACTGGATGAAACGCAGACCAAACAAAGAATCACCACTCTTTTTTAGCTCTTTCATTCTAGTTATTTTAGAACTTCATATAAACAATAAAGACACTCCCCCATCCCACTATATAAATACATTCCAAGACAATCACATAATTCCAGTCTACCAACGAGAATCATAGTTATCAATAAACAAAATGCCAAAATTATATACATGCATTATAATACAATGAAATAATATAATGTAATGTTGTTGTTATTGTGTCTTTCGGCTTTTCCCGGTTAGGGGTCACCACAGTGGAACTCCGGTCCGCTAATGATTGGTAGTTGATTTTTACGTGCAGAGTTACCAGCCCTGATGCACAACCTTCAATGAAGGTACGCCCATTCATGCATGTCTCCACGCAGAAGACGCTCTAGCTGAGAATCGAACTGGACAGCGTCTTACTGTGAGGCGACAACACTACCGCAGCACCACCACTGCGGACATAATATAATGTAATAAGTATAATATAATATTATTTATTTATTTGTTTTTATAATATACAATATAAGTATTGTGTTTTTTTACAAATTTAAAGGATTTATTAATTATAAAAATGTTTTATGATTTATTACATTATATTATTTCATTGTATTATAATACATGCATATCATTTTGGCATTTTGTTTATTGATAACTATGATTCCGGTTGGTAGATTGGAATCATGTGATTGTCTTGGAATGTATTTAAATAGTGGGATGGGGGAGTGTCTTTATTCCTGATAATATTCTAAATTAAATAGAACAAAAGCTCTAAAAAGAGTGGTCATTCTTTATTTGGTCTGCATTTCATCCAGTGTGCTCCCATTTTTAGTCCTTGTATTTAGTTGCTACATTGCTTATATTTTGTATCTTATACTCTGAAAATATGTATAATATTACCAATCAGAAAGTGAAAACTAGGAGGCGGAGCCTAGAAGGCCAACTGAGAGCTGTGCATTTTTAGAGCTCCATAAACTAGTATAATAATATAGGAAAATGTTATTATTTTCAAGTTTAAAACATCAGAAATATATAGATAAACTACTAAACCACATAGATATCAATTTTGGTGGAGATATACAAAAATGTTCCTGTCAAGTAACTTGGAGATATATGAGTCACTGAATATGAACAACTCAAGGAATTATCATCCAGATGCTGCTTTGAAAAAAGAACTGCAATTGATGACATCTACCTTACAGGAACTATCTTTGAAGTTGGATGGCTTTAAAAATGACTTAGAAAACCTCAAATTAAATCTTCAGAACCAGACTGATACTCTTAAGGAACTATTACAGCAACACCATACACAAATAACAAATATAGAGACTTCTGTAAATGACATTGAAGGGAGAATCAAATAGGAAGAATTCCAAAAAGAATTTCTGCTTAAACAGAATACATGGCTGCTTAACAAAATAGATGACTTAGAAAACAGGGAAAGGAGAAACAACATAAGGATCTTTGGTCTGCCTGAAAACACTGAAGGAGAAGACATTATTTCATTCTTAACAATCTGGATTTCTGAATGTTTAGATTTGAAAAAGGGACTTTCATTTGGAATTGAAAGGGCACATAGAGCACTGAGGAAAGCTGCTTCTAACTCAACAACTACTCCATATGGATCCATAGTTATAAAATGTCTTTCATTTCTGGACAAGAAACTAATATTAAAATCTGCTTGGAGAAAATCATCCTTAAAATACAATCAAAGCCTGATAAGGTTTGACAATGATTATGCTTCCAGAATACTAGAACAAAGGAAAAAAGTCTGGCCAATAATAAAACTGTTGAAACAAAACAACATTAAAGCACAGCTGGCCTTTCTAGCCAAGATAAAAATACTTTTTGCTAATGAGATGAGAACTTTTAATGACTTAGAAGAAACTATTCATCGAAAACAACATAGTGTCTATCCCAGAAGAAATGGAATGGATGGCCCCTACTCTTAAAAGAATAAAAGAAACAAATCCTTAGACTGATGCTAGAAAGAAGAAACAAAAAACTGATTCTAAGATAGCTGTCCCAAAAAAATAACTCTTACAACTACATCTCTCAAGAATCAACGGATATGATACATCACTTGTCATCTGTTCTTATTTGAAAACAAAAAGGAGGGTTTTTTAAACAACCGAGAAACAGTAATGATTTATTCAGAATGTTCAAAGAGTCCAATAATTCTTCACAAACAAAGGTAGGTCAAGATGGGCTACTATTTACATTATATATAAGCCAAGCAAAGCAACATATAATACAAACATAGAAGTTTCTATTCCCTTACTTGAATTCAATGAATACTTATCTTGTTCATTTTTCATTTATTTTGCTTATAATAATTTAAGTAATTAATTCATTAATTCAACAAGGTACCATTCATCAGAGTTCAGACTCAAATGTAACAAATTAACATCATATATAATAGCAGTGACAGTAGAGTGTTTTGAAAAAAATGCTTTCATGGAGACTGATGCCTTCTACAATTAAAATATGATTTAGAAATGTCATGTATATCCTGGTTAAATAATAGTAGCAAGCTCTTAGTATAAATGTCATTGTTATTCTGTCTAAATATAGTTATTATCAATTATGGCAGGTACCACAGCTACAAGGGCTGTTTGATCAATCCTGATATGGTGTGCGTGGATGCAGCTGTGTCTGGCAGCTAGTACAAATGTCATTATTATTCTGTATAAACATAGTTAATATCAGTTATGGCAGGTATCATAGCTTCAAGTGCTGTTTTATTAAGCCTGATATGGTGTGTGTGAATGCAGCTGTGTCTGGCACCTGTTGTATGTTGCCGTTTTTATTTCCAGGAAGCTGTGGGTGATCGAGGTTTACTGATGCTTATGTATTAGGAATAGACATTTGGTGTTTTAGCCTGGATCCAGGGAAAGGGGGTGGATATAACTGTGATTTGGGATATTTTGACAGAGAATAGTTTGTTGTACATCTGCTGAGTGAGAGGTGGGAAGGCTGTAAGAGTGCGTTATCTCTTGTGGTGGCTTGTTGGGAGTTTTCTTTTTTCTTTTTATCTGTTTACTCTCCATTCTTTTCCTGGCTGCTGCCTTGCTGAAAGGGGGGGGGGAATTTAGGCTTGAAGTTGCAGTGAAGTGAAGCTTTGCTTCAGGCACATCTTGAGCCTCTGGTATGCAGTACACAGACACACTAACAGAAAAAGATGGTCCCAGGTTGCTATGGTAATGGAGCCAGAGTGATGATAATACTTAACGGCTCTGAGGAGCCTCCAAGATGATTCTCAGCAATTAAGTTTTTGGTTTAAAAAAAAAAGAAAAGAAAAAATATAATAAAAGGGCATTTTTTGAGCACATGTACATATATTGATGGTCTCCCAACACTTCGTTTAGCTCATTAAGTTGATCCTTGATTAAAAAAATAAATAAATAAATAATAAGCGCAATTTTATATTTAAAATGTATTTTGGTCCAAACACATTAAGGACTTACATAAGAGTGGAAGTCTAAGTTAATGTGAAAGACTAAGCACACTTGGTCTTGTGCAGTACCCTTTGCAGTGGTCTGGGAGGTGAGCTTGCTCTGACGGGTAGGATATATGGGGATAGCTGATTCTAGGGGTATTTGGGGTTGCTGAGAAGTGCTAGAGAGTCATCAGATTCCCTTTGTGGAAATATCTGTGTGAATGGAAGGTGTGTTGAGTGGTTCACTAGCAGAGTGACCACTGCATGGCACAGGCTGGTAAAATGGAACAGGATAAATAATGGTTTGGATATTTTAAAAACAGCCTGGAAACACACCACATGAACTAGTTGATGGTATTCTGGCAAAACTGGATGGGCATTGTTGCCCATTCTTAATGTACTGATATCTGTGTATGTCAGGATGGAAATATACTTATAACAATTAAGAAACTAGAAGGGTCTCTTAATTTAAAGTCTATGGACTGTATAAACATGCTTGGAAGGAGCTAATAATAAGAATAAGCATTACAGCTTGCGGTCTCTCAAATAACTAAGCAACAGCCAAAAAAAAAAAAAAACACACACACACACACAATAGTTATGTAATGTATGATTTTAAAATATATAATCCCCATATAAGATGAGGCAGTCTGCTGAATTTAGATAGTAATGATAGGATTTAATAACATGGGCTTGTGTATAATAACACTACTGTCTTAACTTGTCATAAATGACATACACTACATTGAACATCAAGGGGAAGCATGATGATTTTCTGATATTAGTAAATATACATAACAAGTCATGTAATTGCTTTAACTTGAATTGTTGTTTTTATAACCCATCTTGACCATATATAATACTTAAGTGGTTACCAACGTAACTAATGTTTCATACATGACATCAAACTGACAAAGTTGTTCAAGGGAAACAATAGAAGCCTGAACTTGCAATGTCATAGAATGTAACAGAATGTAACAATCACATTTTGAACAAATAGTATTAAATTGGCAATAACCACTCAGTTTAACCTTTGCTTATTATGCAAAATAGAATGTTGCCATTTAAATCTAAATACTTTCAGTATATGCCATAAAATGGCAGTTTATGAATATGGAAAGGGAACTTGCAATCATTAATCACAATAAGTGAATTTGTTGTTTTTAACCTATAATTCCACTAATTGTATAATAAGAAATGACAGCTATGAAAATCCTTATGTGTAGGAAATGGGGGAAGAGGGATGCACTCATAAAGAGATTACTTAAATGCTAGCAAACAATGAAATATAACTTCTGATATATCCAGTAAAATACATTGTATTATAAACATTAGGTATAAATATTATTACCATCTATTTATATTAAGTAATATGTTTTGAAAGACTTCATCAATTAGGGTGAATATGTTTAATAACTGTATGCTATCATCTTTTACTGAGATTTTATATATGATACATCCTACTTTACTATGATTGAATTGCTTTTCATCTATCTTTCATGTAAATATTAATTGCTTATACAATAAGTAGACATTTATATTGTATTAGAATTCTGTGTAATCTACAAAAGTACTATAACTGTTCAAAATAATATCAATATTGCTTATTCCTATTACAAATATTCTCCATATGATAATTCAATTTATGGAGCTCAGATGTTCTGGATTGTCAAGGTGTGAGTGATAATCTGATGGACTTAGGTTTCATCCATCAGATTAGGAATGATTTTCATTCCATGGCTAGTGTGGATCGTAGTTTTGTTAACATTTATTAATTTAAATTTGATATTTCACAAAAAACATTTTTAGTATGCCTGGCCAAAACATTACTTTATTGGTATACATTCAAAGTATAAAACTGATAATTTCCTTTAAAATCTCAAACATATACTTTATAGTTATCAGAGAAAATTGTTTAATAGCCACAATAAAACAAAAATGCATAGTCTAAATAACCTAAGGTGGATTTAACTTTATTATCTTTAAATACCAGTGGCTTAAACAATCCTAGCAAGAGATCAAATCTACTGAAACATTTAAAACTAAACAAAGCACAAATTTCCTACCTTCAAGAAACTCATTTAAAAACAAATGACAATTACAAATTGAATTCTAAGAAATATATGATATTGGCACAAAAACAAATGTGATTAACCCAGAAATCATTTATAAGTATAAAGATAAAGAAGGCCTTATGGCATTAGTAATAGTTAAATATAATAAAAGAATATGGACCCTAGCCAATCCCAGGCATTGGAACAGGAACTGTTAAAAAAACACTTGGATTTCATTTCAAATAATTATAAAGGGAACTTAATATTAAGAGGAGATTTTAACTGTATATTTGATATTTCTGAAACTACAAATAAAAGACCACTGTGAACATCTACTGTATCAAAAGCTTTAAACAAGTGGGTAGAATCATTTCATCTTGTAGATACTTTCAAATTTAAAGAAGATAAATCTTTGTTGTTTTCTCATCAAGATCACAGATGTGGTACCCAAATTGAAATAGATAAAATATTTGCTGCCCATGACTTATACTCTAAAATCATTAATTTCTCAATCACTCCCTGCCCCTTTTCAGACCACAATTCATTGATACTAAAACTTCAAAATGGGTACAAACCATTAATCTTTAACTCCAGAATTCCAGCATATATGACTAAAACCAAAGAGTTCAAACCCTGGTTATTATCTGAATTACAGTTCTTCTTAGATATTAATTATGAAAAAGAAAGTAGAAGTATTAAACAATAAATACAACAGAATTATAACACATAAAACTAGTTTAGCTTTAGAAAAACTAAAAATGAATACATTGGCCACTTCTAACAAATATCTACATAATTTATCCACAAGAATCAAAATACAATCAAAAGCTAACAACATTAAAAGTATCTTTCATGAAAAGAAAAGGAAAATGTCTTGGATATAGGTGACATTCTTGATGCCTATTGAAATCATTATATGGAACATTTCCAAAAAGAAAATATACATATTGAGCAATAAAATCTAGATGAAAAATGTTCTAATATGAAAAAAAATAGAAAAATTAAAACTAGATCTGCAAGCACCCGTATCCTACAAAGAAATTACAGATGCAATAAAAGATGGTAAAATTAATAAAGCTCCAGGTATAGATGGCATAATTATGGAAATATATAAACTTTTTCCTTCAAAGATACTATCCCTCTTCCATAAAACTCTATTACAAATTCAGTCACAAGCTTTAATACCACCCTCTTGAGATATTCCTTAATCACACAAGTCCTAAAGGAAAACAAATCCCCAAAACTCTGTACCTCATATAGACCTAGATCATTATTAAATAATGACTATAAGATATTTATGACAATATTAACTAACAGAATGAAAATACCACTATCCAAAACAATAAATAATGATCAGACTTGATTTATATATCATAGACACACACATGACAATAGTAAAATGATAACTTCTCTTATAGATTATGTTACTAAAGAAAATAAAGAAAAACATAGAAAAAGCCTTTGATTCCCTAAACTTGAACTATTTATTCAAAATTCTAATGCTATTTGAATTTCCTCCATCCTTTGTTCATCTACTAAAGAATATATATTCAAATAATTTAGCATATGTCAAGTTAGGTCATTTTACCTCTGAATCTATACATATAACAAAAGGCACTTAAACAAGGATGTCCCATGTCACTGATTCTATTTGCTATGGCCACTGAAATATTGGCAGATTCAATTCATAACAATATAAAAATCAAAGGGAGAGATGTTTATGAACAATACAATTCTAAAGTAATGCTATTTGCTGATGACATATTATTAACATTATCTAATACAAAAGAGAAATTAGAAGAATTAGATTAATTGACAAATTTCACATGACTTCAGGACTCTATTTCAATAAATTAAAATCGAAATTTTTATTTTTAAATTAAAAAAAGAACTGCAGACTAAGTGGAATCACATCGTATGAAAACAGGAATCTACCTTAAAATATCTAGTAATTGAGTTGTGCAAGGATAATAATCAATTAGTCTAAAAAAACTACAATAATATCATCAGTAAAATTAAAATCTCTGTGGAAAAATGGAACAAAATAATATTAACATTTGAAGATAGACTACAGTTAATACAAAAGGTTTTACTGCCCAAGATCCTATATATAGCCTTGGCAATACAACTGTTACCAAAAAGGAATATAGTTAAATAAATGAATTCATGCCTAATAAAATTTTTATGGTTTCCCAAAAGAAACAGAATAGCTTTAATATATCATATCAGACCACGGAAACAGGGAGGATTAAACTTTCCTGATATAGAAACATATATAAAAGCATCAATATCTAAAACAATCTCAGATTGAATAAGTCCATATTACTCTGAAAATTGGAAAGAATTACTAACTGTAATATTAATAAATGAATTTGATTTACAAAAAAAGTTAAATAACAAATAAAAACAATTTGCCATGGTACATATTATGTATTAGTATGGAATATAACATAACTAAACCCACTAAAACATGTATGATTAATTATTACATTGACTCATTTAGGAAAATTATTAATGTAAATATAAATTTAAAAATCTGGTTTGATCTTTTAACACCATTTATAGTCACAAAGAACTTTCCACATAAAATATATAGAGAAATTATTAATTCCTGGGAACAGAAAGGATTTGTTTGCTGGCTACAGTATATCAAAGAACTAAAAGTTTTAGATATGCAAGTAATAAAAAGAGCATACAAAATTTCGCAACAGGACTGGCTAACTTTACAGAGTATTCTGTCATATTTGCAAGATTTAAGTAGAATAATTAACAATTCTTCATTTAAAGAAATACCTAAATTTATGAAAAACACATATGAAATCATATATAATGACTTTGACATGGAAAACAGTATTCCAAAATTGTATTAAATATTGATAAACTATAAAACAACACCCAATATTGGAAACATATAACAAAAGGACACTCAATACAGTTAATTGAAGATATTAAAACAAATATCTTATTATCAATAAAATATACATCCTTTACACAATACTGGAAAGTTTTTAATTGGAAATGTTTGCACAGAGCATTCTTAACCCCGGACAGAATCAGTAAAATTAGTTCTTCCATAAAAGGAATATGTTGGAGATGTGAGCAAGTACTCATTGCAGACTGGAACCACATTTTGTTTGACTGTGTTAAAATTAAGCCATTTTGGAATGGTATTAATAACTTTCTACAAGCTTTATTTAATGAATCATTTTTTTTTAAACTAAAGCTCTTGTATTATTAAATTACTAGCTTGTGTTTCCTTATTTTGTTAAACAGTCATCTGTAATGACTATTTCTACAGCTCACGTTTAGTCTAATATTTATTTCATTGTATTTCCACACCTGGAAATCCCTCCATAAGTTTCATAGCTTTTCCAGGGCCAGTAAGTCTGACAATCATTCATGCTCTGCCAGTACCCTCCCTCAGTCTGTATCTCCTTCCAACAGGAGGGCTATACAATCCTAGAGTAAATTGTGGATACCCATCCAGTTGTCAAGTTTATGCTTAAAGGGAGATAGTTCAGCTGCCTAACATGAAGGGGATGCTGGGTTGAAAACAGTAAGTCCAGAACAATCAGGCCTCTAATGGCATGATAAACATGATAGATATCTCTCCTCAAAAGACTTTAAGATGCTGAATAAAAGGTTTGAGATTCCAGCATCTTTTTGTAGCTTAGGGGCTTTAGACTTGTGATCTTTTTTTGGTTAACAACCCCTGGGATACTTCTAATTGTTTGATATGTATAGTGAGATACGTCCCAAATGGGGATGTTGTGCTCAATAACTGGATTGATTATTGCTAAGTATAAGGGAGCAATTACCTCTTTAGACCTTGAAGATACCCCGTTTGCTATTATCTGGGATAAGTAAAAGAATTTATTGGCACTTGTCACATGATAGCCAAAAGAGAAGCAATCAACCCAAGTTCCCAGGTTCCTGACTGCATTTTTGTTTTTAGTAACATGTTAGCTATACAGTATGATGAGGAAAGGGGTTAGCTGTAAAATGTGATGATACTACAGTGTTTAACAGTTTGTTTAATGCCACTTTAATATACTGACACCTCTCTTCTAAAGTACAGTGTCAAAAGCATTACAAGAAACTGAAGAATAGTATCAAGTCCCCTAAAGGAGCCCATTATCTTCATTCTGGAGGGTTCTGGTGTCACATAGGTGTCATAACATGCCCCAGTTTGCAGTTATCTACAAATTGTATTAACCTGGAGATCTGAGCAGTAAATAACAAAAATCTAGAGGTCCCAACACTAAGCCCTGGTCACTCCCATGCTTTCTGATAAGGCACCTGCAATTCATACTGTGTGGATTGTTTCAGCCAGTTCTATCCATCTTACCACAAGTGGATCAATTTTTAAAGCATTTAATGTTCGTGTGATGGCAGAATGGGTTATAGTGTCAAAGGCCCTGGCAAGGTCAAGACATGCCAAGTGGAATGCATCTACAGCCTCTGTAATCTGTTTGAAGAATTTTACCAAATTAAATACACGTTATCTTCTCTTTCCAAAGTCAAACTGTTGAGTATGAAGCCTAACATGGGTCTTGATATTACAGTTTATGAGCTCGGTTACAAGACATTACATGGTTTTGCAAATGAGACTTTTAATACTGATAGGGCCATTATTATCTGTGTTGGTTGTAAGGCTCTCTATTTGAAGGGCTATCCCCACTGCAGTGCGCCATTCATCAGGGACAAAACCGGTAGTTAAAGTTAGTTTAAACAGTTGAAGGAATGCGCCTGCTAGGGCATGTTTAACACCATTAATTAAGAAAAAAGGAATATTGTCAGGTCCCACTGAGTAAGTATTTTTAGTCATGGTTAGCACTTTCATTAAATGATTTTTAGACATAATTGCGGAAGTAAAGTATTCAGATATTTTGGGGCTCTAAATAGCAATCTTGGGGGGAATCACCATCACCATCATCATCAACCCCCATTTTCCCATTTTTTACATAGGGTTGTGGTGCCATGTCATCTGTCGCCATCTCTCTCTATTCAATACCAGTCTCCTGCCTTCTTCAACATTCATGCCTGACAGTCACAGGGCTTCTCTCACACAATTCATCCATGCCTTTGCTGGGTGACATTATTTCCTCTTGCTTTCTTAATGTCTGTCCCAAATCTTCTTCACCAGCTTGTCTTCTGATTTTCTGTGCATGTGCTCAAACCAATGTAATCTGTTCTCTTTGAACTTTTATGCAATTGGAACTATTTTGGTTTCAGCTCTTATGTCCTTATTTCTTCATCTGTTTCACAGTGTGCATCCTATCACCTATCTCAGGCACTTCATCTCCATCACCTCTATCTTCCTTAACTGCTCTGCCTTTACTGCCTAGGTTTCTGTACCATACAGTAGTACTGATCACATCACTGCTTTGTACACCTTACTTTTCAGCTTCTTTGACGTTTTTCTGCCATATACTATACCTGACACTCTGTGCCAGATGGCTGCATCCCCTCTGATTCTAGCTTTGACCACCACATTCAGACTTACCTTCTCCTCAACTATCCCTCCCAGATACTTTTCCCTTCTATCTCAATTTACAGCATCTTTTGATTTCTGACATTTGCTGTCATTACAACTGTCTTATGTGTACTCAGTTTCATCTCATGTACTTTCAATTTTGAATTCCATTACCTTACCTTTGCTGAAGTTCTTGCTCAGAGTCTGCCTGTAATACCACTTCCTCTGCAAACAGCAACTTTGTTGATCTGTCCCTTCAGCCTATGTGCTAATGGATTCCATTACCAGAATGAAAACATTCGGCTTAGAGGTGAACCCTAATGCTCACCCACTGCCACTGGGAATCCCTCTGTGAGACCAAACATTGTTTGTACTTGAGTCATTGGGTCCTTCTACATAGCTTGCACAGATTCTAGCAATGTTACTGGAAATTCAGACCACAGCATGACTGCCCAAATCAAATTTCTTGGGACTTTCTCATATACTTTCTCCATGTTTAGGAATGCCCAGCTGGACCCTTTCCTCATCTCTAGCTTCTTCTCAACTATCTGCCTCACTGCAAACATCAGGTCAGTTGTGCTGCATCATGATCTGAATCTGAACTGCTCATCTCCCATCTTACTTTCTACTTCTCTGTGTATTCATTTATCAATCACCACCTCCAGAACTTTCATGCAATGTGACAGGAGTTTGATATCTCTGTACTGCCCACAGTTGTGAGTGTCCCCTTTGTTCTTGTACACTGACACTAGTATGCTTGATCTCTAGTCATTTGGGATACGTCTTTCTCTCTGTACTGCTATGAGTACCCTCAGGAGCCATTTTTCCCCCTTTCTCACCCAACATCTTTATCATACTTAGTGTGACCTCATCTGAGTCTACTTCTTTCTCTGACTTCATTTTCCTTAGTGGTGTTCATACTTCTAAGGTGGGCTCCTCTTCTTCTCTCACTATAGGCTGTGTCTGAAACAGTACAGCTTCTATGGGGTTTTCTTCATACAAAAGCTGAGGGAAGTACTCCTTCCATCTACCTTTGATGTCCTGTGGACTGGTGAACAAGTTGTTGCTGGCATCCTTTATGAAGGGTGTCTGACTATCTTCTTTATCTTTCTTCTGCTCAAGGGAGTTAGTGTTAAGTCTAGAAATTGTGGGTACATTGTGCCTTAGACATATAGGTGTCCCAGTTTACTGACGTATAGTTAATATCACCCAAAAATAAGGGAGGTTTTGCTGATAGGAAAATCATTTAAAACACTGAAGTATATTGCACAGATATCAGGAGACAAATAAACTCTTCTGTAATAAACAGCTAGTCGACACTTAATCTTATCTAGAGTCATCTGTCATTCAGTGAGTTCTGTTTGTGAGTCCCTAGGGATCTACCTTGAGGGAATATGCTACTTGACAAATGCAGAGATTTCACAGCAGTTGTCACTGGGTCTGAAGACATGAAATGTGGAAAATCCACATATAGAATGTGTACTGTCTTTGTATTTAAGCTAAGTTTCACTAACTAAGCAGATATGGATATTTTCAAATTGTAGGAGATCAAGTAATTCATTGTTTGGGCTTCTGGTATGGAGGAGAGGCACGTTAATGTGATCGGACTTCAGGACTGACGTGTTAGCTACACTGGAATGGCCATCAACTGAACTTTACATAAAGAAAATGCACTGGGGGTAGCAAAGGCTTTAGCCTGTATGTGAAAAACTTGAAACAATAGGCGCAGGCAATCCTCATTGAAGCCAGACAAGACTGTTGGCCCTCTTGTCCCATGTTGCATGCTGACATATACTGAATCCTTCTGGAATTATACCAGCTATTGCACCAAATACTGAAGACAATTATCTTTTCATTGTATCTAGTGAACAATAAAGGTAAAGGAAAGATTCCACACAAGGCTATTGTCTTTCATGCATTTGTAACATACATGTAAGGTTCTGATACGTCTCTCTGTATATTCCATAGGTTTTTACATCCAAGGTCATTCAGTCCCATATGTACTATTACCATGCCATAATCATATCTGTCAGGAATTAGGGTCCTTATGACCCATTGTAACTTCAGAGATCTTGATGCCTGAAAGAAAACCCATTGTAACTCTTGTATTATCCATCCTTATGACTGATGAGTCAATGTGTTTGCCAACAGAGCCACCTATACCTAAAGCAATTCTGTTGCTGTTGTAGTTCAAAGTGATATATTTGGAGTGTTTGCCCTCAGGGTGCCTCATTATGATTGATATGGATGAGGAGGATGCGTCACCTGATTTTTTTCTCTGACTTACACTTTTTATTTATTGGAAGCTCTGTGACCGATTCTTTTACCGCCTCATCATAATACATTTTGATGTGATTAGAGAAGGTTTGTGATGGAGATATATGAGATTCACAGGTAAAGTTTATAAGTGAAAGTGAAGCCTGCAGATTAATTATTACATTACATTACCTGTGTCTATAAGCCAGTCTGTACACTGCCTTAGGAGACCTAATGCTAAAAGACTAGCAACAGAGGTTAAACTAGCAGTTTGGTCTTTCACCTTGTGCAGTATTTAAGTGCTCAAATATGTAAAGAAAATGCAACTAAAATGCAACTATAAACAGATATGATGTTATGAAAGACAGTGTATCTCAAGTTTTAGCAGTGAAAGGGTATGAACTTCCTGTTTTTACCTTCCAGTGCTCACTAGAATGAGCAGATGAGATGAAACCAGGAGGAGCTACCAAACATAATTTTTTATTATGGACAGGCAGCTCAAGAGTGACCAAGTTTAATAAGAGCAATGGAAATTGTTTTGGTGGGTACTCTGTATTCTCGTTCTATGAAACGCAATGGGAGGCCCAGCGAAAGGATACTGAGCTTACAGACAATAGCCAATAAAAGAAGACAAAGGAGGAATTATTTGGTCAAATTATCACATGGGGTGGATAAAAAGATAAACTGGTTTTAAAAACACAGGAAGAATAGGATGGCAGGGTGAACCTACACACTTAGCTCTGTTACTGACTGCCATACCTCTCAGCCGCTTTGTATAAGAATTATGGACAAAGCCAAAATTTACAGGGCAGAGGGCAACATTCTAAAATTGGAAACACATTTTAAATATTCTACTTATTAACTTAGAAGGCAGATAGAATTAATAGGTTTTGCATCAGCATACATTTTCCGAAGGATATGAAGTTGTGTCTTTCGACTTTTCCCGGTTAGGGGTCACCACAGTGGAACTCCGGACCACTAATAATTGGTAGTTGATTTTTATGTGCCGAGTTACCAGCCCTGATGCACAACCTTCAACGAAGGTATGCCCATTCACGCATGTGTCCACGCAGAAGATGATCTAGCTGAGAATCGAACCGGACAGCGTCTTACTGTGAGGCAACAACGCTACCGCAGCACCATATGAAGACTGAAACGTAAAAGTCTGTCATCTTTTTAAAGTGACTAACAGCAAGAACAATCTTCAGTCATGAGATTACAACCAAACCATCACATCTCTTGACTATTTAGCTTTGATGTGTTATTCACAGAATACATAAAACTTTGTCTTTATTTTCACTTTTTCATATTTTGTTGTAATTTTATTTTTTTAAACAAGTAGCATCTTTATTACATTATCACATATGACACAGGCAATCATACATTTATATAAATGAAAACAAACCATACTGACATAATTTTAGTTGCAAACATTATACAGCACAAACCATGTTAACACGATTGCAGTTGCAAACATTATACATCACTTATAATCTATCCAGTCATTGGCAGTCAGACATTACATAGCTCATTCAGATCTTGTCTTCTTTTAGACCTCGTTCCTCCTCTGCATGTATTGTTCCCACAATTCCCATTTTTTCCAATGTAATGTGCTCCTACTATTTTCTAAAGATCCCAAATCCAGTTGTTTTATCTCTGTTAACATACTCAATACTTCTAGCAAAGTTAGTTTAGACTTTGATTTCCATTTTCTAGTAATTACTTTTTTGGCAGCCAGCCTAATTAGACTCAGCCTTATTATGTATAGACAATTCTGATTCTATATCATAGCTCAAAAAATCATTTCCACAGTTACACCCAGTATCTCAGATAGAGCAGAATTTGGTTGTAATGTTAATGCATTCACTGAATATGTTTAGAAATTAATCTGTTATTCAGTGGATTTAAATAAAATAACTTTTTGTTACATCCATCTCTTGCCTTGGTTGAAGCTAATACTGAAGGCTTTATTGGTTCACTGCTGTTGAAATTAGTCCAACTAAAGTAATTACTCTCTTGCATAGTAATTGATGGTATTCACAGTTGTAACAAATATAATTTATCTTTGCATTAGTTTGTTGAGTTTTTAGGAAGTGAATTACCTAGACTCCACATATGCCAGGGGACAGGGACATGAAGGACATTGCAACATGATACAACTGTCTGTTACACAAAGCAACATCAAAACTATTTTCCATACTGAAGATGGCCCTTGTGAGTATCATTAATATGGCTGTCTGAACAAAAGATTGCAATGAGCATAAGCTCAGCTATAACTGCTTTTGATACGTACATTCTAAACAGTGGATGATACAAAGTACATTCCTGCGTACTTGTGCTGAAACAAGTTCTACTAACTTCTGCTAAATGGATAATATAGCAATCTAACTCCATATTTAGCAGAAGGAATAAAAGTACTTTTTGACCCAACCTGGTTAATCAAGTGTTACCATACTCTTAAGTTATTAACCATCATGCAATTAGTGACTCACTGAAAGTAGGGCCTTTATTTTATACCCACAACCTATCAATCGATGAGGCTTCCCTATTAGTTAATACGTAAGGCCTGAAAGATATGGATATGTGATAATCTTTGTTTTCAGTCAAATTAGATGAACATGGAAATGAAAAACACCAATAAAATTTAAAAACAAATAAAAAAGCATTCCTGGACTTCTACAGCTGAAAAAAGATCCATATAGTACGCTGTTTGTGGAGTGAAAGTTGTGGCTTCTTGTTAAACATTTAACCTCTCTGGTTATTGAAAGAACTGATGGGATAATTCATAGTGTAGCCCAATATCAAGGCAAGTGAAGCATTTAATTGTGTAATGTCTTATTATGCCAAGGAGGTGATACTGAATAGACTTGGCTCAAGTTTTTTCCAGGTATCCTTAAATGACTGCCTCCAGTAAGACAAATTCAAGATTATTCATGCCATTTTGGGCCACCAGAAGGAAACAGTTTCTGCATTACAAAGTTTTCAAAACTGTTTACATAAAGGCCACTTGTGCTGTACATTGACTCTACATGTCACAAAAGACACCTAATGGTGATCTAAAAGAGGTTCCTTACAATGTTCCAGACTATTAATAAGCTAAATAATCCATTTTGACCTCAACCATTGAAAAATAAAATCTGCTTTTGAGAATCCCAGAATCTTACAGTACCTCTTAAATGTGAGAGGGATAAGACAGATCAGATTTTAACACTTCCAAGATCCGAAATCCAAGCTCAGACATTCAGTCTTTTATCTCAGAGACCACAGCTCCTTTTGATGCCATAAGTTTTCTTTTTCTACTCTTCAGATTAATTGTAGATCACATTTGATGCATTTTATCTCAGAGATCACAGCTCCTTTTGATGCCATAAGTTCTCTTTTTCTACTCTTCAGATTAATTGCAGATCAGATTTGATGTCTTGGTTACCAATGCTTCTGACTTCCTTGACAAAGGACTGCCTTGTTTAGACAAGAGTGAACGTATTTATCAGGAAGATAGTAACTCATCTGAGGATATTGCATTTATGGACTAATTTTGTGCAAAAATTTGATTTTTGTATTCACTGAAGAAAAACTTGTCTGCGGTTCATCTTCACTGACTTCAAATGTTTTGCTAAGCAATATCTTAACCTTTTTTTCTCATTCAGATGGAATTATGGAAGTTCCATCATGATCTACATATATGGAGCATTAATAAAAGTAAATTGTGAATTACTAAATTTAGTCTGAAATACCAAGTGGTTAATGTATGCTACTGTACGTTTTATGTTGGAGGCAGTACATTTCTCATTACCATTTAATTCTACAAGGATCAAACAACCTTAATGTAAATTGTGTAATGTCTGATGTGGCCTGTTTCTCCTAATACATTACAGCTCAGTTTTCGATGCTTGTTTTTCATGTTACTTGGTAATTGTAGTGCTTTCCAGTGTGCTACTTATCAATATTTTACACAAGCACATTGTCCAGGATTATTAAACCGAGGCAGTAGATACATTAAATACAATTTTCTTAGGGTATTTATTTAACCTGGATTGTTTAGGTGTGTACCCCAAAAGGGGTTTAGCATAACAACTCATTGTGCCATTAAGTGAATTATGCAGAGGTTTGTATCCCTTAGTTTCTCTAAATCCAGTCCTGAAATTACTTAATAATTCACTTGTTAGTAAGGAAGTATTTATTGTTTGTACTTAATCAGGCAAGGGTATGCTTACCTGTATTTTTCTGTATACCCTTTAGGAAAGGCAAATTTTTTTTCTTTCTTTCTTTATATTTTCTGCCATGCTATTTTGTTCTTTGGTAATGTTGTCCCTTTTGATACATGTATTTACAATAACAGACATTAGTCAGTTAGTTAGTTACTGAACATTTATAGTGAAACGAATTCCTAAGTGGACAGTACAAAATATTTTGTCTAGATTTCCAAATATATTAAGGGGATCCTGTCCTTACATTGTGTTTAGTATGTTGAACATTTTGTTTTTCTGGGCTATGAGATCGAAATCTCACATGATCAAAAATGCTGGTAGCCATATCTGTGAAGTCCCAGAACAGTGGGAAGTGGGAATTTTCCCTTTCCCCATCATTGTGTGATGTTGCAGTTGGTAAATATAACTAGTAATTATCTGGGGGGTGCCCCTACATAAAATAGATTTATATTTTTTAGGTTTGTTGACATGGTTTTGAGTATTAGTCTTTTGGGATCAATATTTTGTGTACAAGGATGTAGACAGTTGATATAAGGCCATAGATCCATGGTAAGTTTGTGAAGCAATTTACCAAGGTATTAAAGCAAAGCATTTAAATACCCTGGAGAATTGCTTATTTACTTGACTTGTCTTAACGCATAGATTTATAGATATTCCAAGGCCACTAAGTCTTATGGTCATTTTTGTCAGTACCTTCCTTTAGGCAGCACCTCCTTTTCATACCAATCAATCCTAGAGGAAAATTTGCAGTCATCTGTGTACTAATATAAAGGGCTTTGCTTCCCCTTGAGAATGTTTCACTTTGAGTACAGAAAGCAGGCAGGATTATTCTTTCTTTGATATGACCACTTTTGATTATGTAAACTCTTATGTAAACAGACCCTATTTCTCAACTGACTAGAAACTCTTTTTTTGTGATATATGGGAAGGGTTCAACTCATGACAGCTACCTTTGAAGACTAGACTCAATAACTGCAAAACTAAGACATGTTAAGACAGTATTTACTCTCCAGGTACAGGTTAAGGGAAGGCAATTGTAGAAGTCTGGTCTACATTAAAATATCACATAAGAGAAACTATCAAAACTTCTGAGAGAGAAGTGAGGGCTCAGTAACACAAGATGCATAAATCCTTAATAAAGCAAACTAACTGCTATACCCTTTGGCTTTATCAAGGCATATCTATCCCTGAGACAGCCTCAGTGTTGCAGCTAAATGAATTTCACAGGCAACACACTTACTTAAAGCAAAATCAAATTAGCCAACATACAGAGGGGGCAACATTGTTTTATAATGAGCCTGGGGAGAAACTTCAAATTAATGCCTGACATACTGCTTAATGAAGCTCAGAGAATACAAATGTATTCATAGCCTAGTTAGTTCACAGGATGTAATAGAAAACTTAGATATAAAAGTTATGCAGCTCATGGTAACTTTTTATGTTATATTTTGAAAAATATCCCTAACTTCTTAGTATAGACAGCTTCAGGGTTTTTTTGAATGAGTTTCATTTCTTAGATTCTCTCCTGGAACAGTTAATTAGATAGAAAGATGTTTACCAGAAGAAATTTATCATACATTTGATAGGTGGCATTCTGTCTAGCCCTGATGTTATTATTAATGATTCTTATAATGTCATCAGACCTGTTGTGGCACAGTTTAGTAACACGCTGGTACTTTCACTTCTGCTACTCACTTTTCCAGACTCTATGGCAATACACTCATTGGGTAGATGACATACGGTATAGAAACCTGTGGTATTCATTCTCTGTCAGTGTTTCATCTTATTACCTTCGTAAGAGTAATTATAGACTTGAGAAAAACAGGTTATAGTGTTTAATACAAAATTAACATGATTTATTCAGGTAAGCATTAAACATTCATACACTTCATTTAAGGAAACACTTCCAATTTATCTCCCTACTCAGTTCATGAGGAAACCTTTAGGACAAATATAGCTATACTTCACATCTTTGTTAAAATAGTGATTTACCTGATAAATATGCTATTGCCACTTAAAATGTATTCTTAAACGATTATGGTAAAGTGGTTTATCTATTTATACCAGGATGGTGCAGCCACATGTAGATCATACTGAAGAAAGTCAAGGTCCAAAATAACTTATGTAATTGTGTTTTTCATTGATTTTATGTGTGTTGAAGTGTTGAAATACAATAAAGAGACTTCTACTTTACCACTGAATATTGAAAGGTGCTGGTTGCTTTTGATTTGGATTTTAAAGTGTTTTTGACTGTGCACATCTACAGAAAGTAGGCAGCGAGTTTTAGAAAAAAGATGGAGTAAACTGGACTGCTTTCCCCACTACTGTAATATGCCAGACTTTTCATCCTTAAATCTAAATCAGAATATAGTGTTTACAATATCTACATTATACTGAAATGCATCAACATTATAAATCAATTGTGAAACTGTAATATGCCACCACCTCGGTTAAGAAAAGAATCCATCATACAGGTACTCTTTTACTTATTGCATCATAACCAGTTTAGTGTATGATGAAGTAAAATGCACATCCATAACTGTGCTATATGTTTGTAATAACAAAAAATCAAAAGTAAAACCCATTTGATTGCACATTCTGTTGGGGTCGCACCTTGAGATAGTTACCAATGACATTAATTCCATTTTCATGACTGCTATTGCTGTATAAACCTATTGCTTTGCCTGGGGATTCTGAGATCTCTGAGTAAGCATATATAATTAGCAGAGAGGTGTGGGAGAGCTTGCCCACCTGCAAAAACATTTGCTTTTTGTTTTGCATGCTCTGAAGTTAGCCATTGAAGCATGTACAGTAGGGCGTCAATGTTTTGTTGTCTACATTAATGCAACAATGTTTTTAGACATTGATATTTTGTCTGTTTGATGTGGAACACTATATCACTATAAATAGAGAGATAGATATAGATATTTGGGCATTGACTTTTTTTGTCTGTTCAATGTGGAACACTGTACCACTATAGGTAAATAAATAGGTAGATAGAATGATAGAGGTAGACAGGCATATTGTTTATACTCTTGCCCTTGCATCTGAAGTAACAGCTGTTTAGCTGAAAAGGTTCAATTGATCAGACAAATTATAAACAATTAAATAAATTAATAAATAGAGAAAATCAATAAATAAAGGAATACATCATGACTTACCAATAGCCAGGGATAGTTTGAGTTGAGCCTCAGTTATCGCATGACAATTTGCATGAGTCTACTATTTCTGGTCATCCTGTCCCTATAGAGGCTAGGACTGCAGTTCAGTACTAGGCAGTCAAGCGGGTTTGCTGAAAAATGCTTCCTGTGAGTGGCATCTGAATGCCATGTCGTGTAGGTCTAATTCTCTGCCATTTCAGCCAGGCCCTTCATTCCTTCAGTGTATCCTAACTCGTTTTCTTTCTATTTTATAGTTTCAGTATGCTATGAAAGCACTTACGGCCTTCTTCCCCAGAAGCTCATCTTTCTACATGAAGCCACCATGGTAAAGTACAGCCTCTTCCCCATTCTCTTCTGAACCTTCTTATCGATTGCAGCTGCCACCATCCTAAGATACTGCATATCCCTCATTTAACTCCTTCTAATTGCAACTACCCCAGTCCTATTGTTCACAAGTCCCAGAGCCTCTGATTCATGTTAGCTGCCACTGCATAGCTCCTAAAAGTAGTCTCTCCATTCCTGTCAACTCCTGTCAGCTGTTAGCCTACCTTTACCAGTCCTGCTCTATTCCCGCCATACAACATGGTACAAAAGAGACAAAGGGAATGGAAGTACAGTTACTGTAAGCACTACAATCCTAGTTCTTAATTCTCTACCCCTATACAGTCACCTCCTTTACCTCCTTGACAGACAAGTATACTCACGTCTAAATAGTTGTTCCACGCCCTCACAAATAACAGTCCTCCGTCCACAATTCCTCTTCCTTCCTTACTAAACAAAACAACTATTAACTTCAAAAAAGCCTTGTTAGAGTCCAGAATAACATAAAAAGTTTAGGAATATCTGGTAGCAATACTTTTATGTCATCAAAGAGCAACATACTGTTATCAGAAAAAAGATTTATGCTGTTATTTTGGCCATCTCATCCTACCTCTTAAAAAAATCTCTTGATTCTCTGTTCCAGTTTTTCTATCAGTGATGGCCAGTATGGTTTTGTTAAAGAGAGATCCTGCCTTCTGAACTTAATGGGCTTCTTCTAATACATTACTAATGCAGTAGATTTGGCAAATCAGTTCACACTGCATACTTGGACCTGGCCAAGGCTTCTGACACCATCTCACATACAGACATTTCTGGCAAGCTAATCCAACTAAATGGAAACCTGTGTGTTACCCTCTGGATAACAAACTGGCTAACTGGCAGTACCCAGTCTATTAGCATGGAAGGCATGCTCTTCAAAAAGAGTAGCTACCAGTACCACTCCTCAAGGACCAGTCCTAGGACAACTTCTCTTTGGAACTTAATTCTCTGATTTCAAGGCTAGTATAAAGGGTGTATGATTGACTAAGTATATTTATTTTTTTATTTATAGTTTGTTTGCCAGGATAGTCTATTGGGCCATGAAGAGCCCGTTTTCAATGGAGTCCTGGGGAGAAAAGCTCCAGAAAATTACAAATTACAGATTTAACATAAGAGTAAGTTATTAGAGAAATGTAATGTGCACATTGTAAAAATTAGACAAATAGAAAAACACATATTAGTAGGGTGCACATATTAGTACAATGCAATAAGAGTAATATTTACAAACAGTGAACATTTTTAACAGTTTAACATATTAGCACAATGCAATAACAGAAACAGTCTAAATTTTTTAACTGTTATGCTAATTCATCCAGTTAATTTCTAGGCTAATGCAATTGTACCATTCTAGGAGTTATGTTAATTCCTACAGTTTATTAGGGGTACAAAACAATGAGAGGTTATTGCGAACTATAGCTTATAGAGAGTAGCTATAGTGCAGGGAGATTATGTGGGGTGGGAGCAAAAGCATTCCCATAGTGAAGTTAGGTGTATGTGAAGTAAGATTTTCAATGAAGAGAGGCTGCTGGTGGTGCAGATGAGAGGTGGGAGGGAATTCCAATGGTGTGCTAAAGAGAAGGACATTAGATGTGTGCCTGGTGGATGGGCAGGTTTATGCAGTTCATTTAGATTCTGGGAATTAGATCTCAAAAGTCTATTTGGTTGGTGCATTTTAAAGGTAGTGGCAAAAGAGGGACAGAGAGAGGGGGTGAAAATAAGTTTGTGTGCTTGGACAAGTTGAATATAGATGAGGAAGTTGGACAGCTCAAGCTAATTCAGTTGGTGTAGGGCAGTGCAGTGATGGGAAGTAAATCTATGGCTGGTTGAAAATGTTGTTATTTTATTAGAGCAAGAGGAGAGCTTAGTCTTGAGGGAGGACTCAGTTTAGTAAGGATAGAAGCACAGTATAGGAGGGATGGGATAAGGTAAGTGTTGGCGATGGTGAGCCTAGTGGAGGGAGAGATGTAACGGTTGTGGAGGCAAAGCATGCGTATTTTTTTATGGGTTTTTTTATATCTACTTGTAGATGATTATCAAACTTTAGCTGATCATTGATCAGGACTCCTAGGAGTTTAGCATTAGAGACTATTTCGAGAGGAGTATTATTTTCACTGGTGACTGAGAATGAGGTTTAATCTAGGGTGGTGGTTTTTGAAGCAGTAAATATCATGAGTTTAGTTTAGTAGCATTGAGTGCTAGATGGTTGTCCATCATCCATTGCTCAGTGGAGGAGAAAACATCTTGGGTTAATTTAACTAGGGTGGGTATAGAAGAAAAAAAAACACAGCTACTATGCACGAGTTCAAGAACCCACTGGCTGGGTGATATAACGAAATGAACAATATACAATTAAAATAACCAGGTTTATTATACTGAAAACGGTTGAGCGCTTTCATCTAATACAATTAGACTTCATCAGAACCATGCATACAAAATTCCAAACACTTAAATAGGAATACTAATCAATTCAAATAATTCTTCCACCAATCCGATGGATCTGTCTCCTCCATCACATAAAAGTTCCTTGTGTATTGTCAAAATACAAGTTAACCTGCTTAATATCACATTGTATAATGTTCACTCTCTAACATAATTACACACATCCATAAACCATAAATATGATCTAATACCTAAAAACATAATCTAATAGATACAAACAAAAAAATATTATTTGCTTTTACCTACAAACTATAATAAAACATACTAAAAGTCACACCTTGGCTTGCAAAACAGGTTTGATAGAAATATGTTCATTAATGCCAGGTGGCGATGTGGCATTTAACAAAATCTGCCACCTGACTTCTTTCTCCCCCAAAATGTACTTAGTGCATCCACCTCTTTGAGATACGTTCACTAGCTCCAAAATAGCAAACTTAAAAGTTTTACACCCAGTGCTGTCCCTTACATGCCTATACAAGACATTGTTGTCATCCTTCTTCTTAATAGCATATAAATGCTCATATATACAATCCCTCAAACGTCTCCCTGTTTGTCCCACATAAAAACTGGGACAAGATGTACAGAGGGCAAAATATATGACGTTTTTGGTATTACAATTACCTTGACAAAAGTACACTGCATTTTTGCCAATATTTTGTACCTGTATATTCGTATCCTCCAAGATAGCCCCACATTGGTTGCAATGTCCACACTTCCTTGTACCAACCTGACGTGCTTTTAAACTTAAGCTGTTCCTCTCAAATGTTTTCTTCAGGTTAGTACCTACACTATTAACAAACCTGGGTTCCTTCCCTACAATAGAGAATACTATCTCATCACTGCTTAAAATATTCCAGTTGTTTCTAATAATATTTTTTATATCTTCTGTGTGACTACTATATGGTAAGACACATGCCATATTGTATTCACTTTCCTCATTTTGTACACTAGTGATATCATTGTTGCTGCAAGGTGTACCTAATAATGGTTTGTCTTTATTGCCCCACTGTTTGCTAACATAATCTATAGCATCATTTATAACATAATCTGGATATCCCCTTTCCCTGAACATGGAGCCTATTGTGTTCAATTCCTGTAACATTTCTCCGTGCTCGGATGTCATCCTAGCTGCTCGGATACATTGACCCTTCACAGTATTGTTTTTCAATCTAACTGGGTGACAACTATTATATTCCAAATATGCATTACTAAATGTCTCTTTTCTGAAAATGTTGGATTTAAACCCAGTAGATGTCAATGTAATGTAAGTATCTAAATATGCAATACCCTATAACTATATTATTAGAAACAACTGGAATATTTTAAGCAGTGATGAGATAGTATTCTCTATTGTTGGGAAGGAACCCAGGTTTGTTACTAGTGTAGGTACTAACCTGAAGAAAACATTTGAGAGGAACAGCTTAAGTTTAAAAGCACGTCAGGTTGGTACAAGGAAGTGTGGACATTGCAACCAATGTGGGGCTATCTTGGAGGATACGAATATACAGGTACAAAATATTGGCAAAAATGCAGTGTACTTTTGTCAAGGTAATTGTAATACCAAAGATGTCATATATTTTGCCCTCTGTACATCTTGTCCCAGTTTTTATGTGGGACAAACAGGGAGATGTTTGAGGGATTGTATATATGAGCATTTATATGCTATTAAGAAGAAGGATGACAACAATGCCTTGTATAGGCATGTAAGGGACAGCACTGGGTGTAAAACTTTTAAGTTCACTATTTTGGAGCTAGTGAACGTATCTTAAAGAGGTGGATGCACTAAGTACATTTTGGGGGAGAAAGAAGTCAGGTGGCAGATTTTGTTAAATGCCACATCGCCACCTGGCATTAATGAACATATTTCTATCAAACCTATTTTGCAAGCCAAGGTGTGAATTTTAGTATGTTTTATTATAGTTTGTAGGTAAAAGCAAATAATATTTTTATGTTTTTATCTATTAGATTATGTTTTTAGGTATTAGATCATATTTATGGTTTATGGATATGTGCAATTATGTTAGAGAACATTATACAATGTGATATTAAGCACTTTAACTTGTATTTTGACAATACACAAGGAACTTTTATGTGATGGAGGAGACAGATCCATCGGATTGGTGGAATAATTGTTTGAATTGATTAGTATTCCTATTTAAGTGTTTGGAATTTTGTATGCATGGTTCTGATGAAGTCTAATTGTATTAGATGAAAGCGTTCAACCGTTTTCAGTATAATAAACCTGGTTATTTTAATTGTATATTGTTCGTTTCATTATATCACCCAGCCAGTGGGTTCTTGAACTTGTGCATAGTAGCTGTGTTTTTGGATTGAATAGAAGGGGGCCTAAAATTGAACCCTGTGGGACACCTGTGGGAGTATTGAAAAAAGGGGAGGTGGATTTTTTCCATCTGACCGCTTGTTGCCTGTTTGAGAGGTAATTGGTAAACCAGTTAATAGAGGAGTGGGATGGATTTAGTTTGGAGAGTTTAGTGAAAAGAAGGTTATGAGAGATAGTGTCAAATGCCTTAGAGAGGTTAAGGGGGAGAGTGGACACGATGTGGCCAGTGTCATGGGCCTTATTAATGATTTCTAGGAAGGAGAGGAGAGCTGTGGTAGTGTTGTGGCCAGGTCTGAAAACCATGTTGAGCAGGGGTTAGAAATTGGTTGTTTATGAGGTAAGGTAGAAGTTGTAGATGGATGCATTTTTCGAGAAGTTTAGAAATGGGGGATAAGATAGCAATAGGTCGAAAGTTTGTGATATCATTGTTATTCCCACCTTTATGGAGTGCAATAATAAAGGCCATTTTCCAGAGCTGGGGAACTTGACATTCAGCAATAGATCAATTTATAAGAATGCAGATGGGAAGCGCTATGCCTTCTGTGACAACTTTTAAGAAATATGAGGGTATATCATCAGGGGCATTGGAGCTGGGTTTCACTGTTAGTGGAAGTTTTATTATGGTGGTTGTAGGGATGGGGTTGAAGGAGAAAGGAGGAGGATGGGAGCAGGAGATGCTAGGGCAGGGAGGGATAGGTGGAAATAAGGGTGGGGAAGCCGAATGGGAAGTGAAGGATGATGTAAGTTTACTTATGGAATCGATAAAGAAAATATTAAATTGGGTGGCTAAGTCCAAGTCAGAGGCATCTGGATCAGGGCAGGGTTTTTGTTTTTTCCACAGTTGAGAAGGGAGTAGATACCATGCCAGAATTTTTTGGAGTTGGTGCTATGATTGGTTTTGAGTGTAGAGAAGTGGGCTTTGCGGTCTGAGATAATAAGTTTTTTTTACTTTGTTACGAAGTGTTTTAAATTCATTAAGGGTGATGATAGTTTTATTTTTGGAGTAGCGTTTCCAGGCTTTATCCCGGAATCGCATGCTTAATAAGGTATTTTTGATTAGCCAAGGTACAGGATTGCTTCTTATGCATTTTGTTTTCAGAGGGGCAAAGGAGTCAAGCAAGTTGAGGAAAGTTGAGTTAAAGTAGGTAACAGCATTTTCTAAGGGAAGGGCTTTTAGTGGGTTTCAGTTCACTTTTTTAGGGCATTTGAAAATGTGCTAGGATTAAAGTTTTTTAGACAGCGAGTGAAGGTGTAGGCATGAGTTAGCTGTATGGAGGATGGAAGATGGTGGGCAAAAGTGGGGAAGTGGTCACCTAATGGGTCGGTCAGAGTGCCACTATCAGAGATGTAAGGTGGATGATAAACTAGAATCCAATCCAGGGTGCTTCCAGTAAGGATGTTCTTGGAAGGCATAGTTGTTCAGTTAATAAGCTGAGTGAAGTTGTACAAGTTTATATTAAGTGAGTTTGTAGGAGATTGAATTGTTGACCAGTTAATATTAGGATCACCCAGGATTATAGTTTCATTAGTGATGTTGTTAGAGTATCTTCAAGGGTTGAGATATTGGCTCCAGGAGTGATATAAAGGGAGGCTATGCTTATAAGTTTATCTTTGTTTATAGGAAGTAGGGTTGGAATTAGTTCTGCCTTGCCAAATTTGGGAATAGGTTTGGTATAGGGGGTAACTAAGTGGGATGATGAGTAGAAGAGAGAGACTCCCCCTCCTTTTTTATGAGTTCTATCTTTCCTAATTATGGAGTAGTTGGGTGGTGTTAGTTCAGAGTCTTTTATATGGGGTTTGAGACAGCTTTCTGAGATGGCCAGAATATCAGGTTGGTTATGGAGAAGCCAGGCATGGAGGTTAGGAATTTTGTTGCATATGCTCTGAGCATTTAGAGCTGAGAAACTGAGGGGGTTTACCAGTTGTGGGAAGAGGATGGGATTGGGAGGTTGAGATATGTAGGGGAGAAGGGCCAGGGTTTGGGTGAATGTCAACAGAGAGAAGGCTAGAGATGAGATGGCAGAAGAGGTATTTGAGTTACTTGGTATGTAATCTATGGGATGTAAGCTTTATGAGGATGTGGCTAATATAGATGTGAGTAGAGGTTTTGGGGTTAGGTAAGAGTTTGTAGGTGAGGAGCATACTATTATTGAAGGGGTAGAGACTGGGTGATATGCAGTTTGAGGAATATGTGTGCATCATGGAGATTGGGTTAGTTGTATGAAATGGAGGTAGGTGATTTGCACTGAGAAGTTGGGTGAGATACAGGTTAGGTAAGATATGGTAATAAGTAGTAGTATCTGAGATAGAAGTGAAAGAGGTTTGGTAGACATGATGACTATTCAGGATATAATGGGGAGTGAGTTTGGGATTAAGTTGATATTAATAAAATTTAAAGTATGGGTTTGGGTACCTGAGAAGGTACTACGGATAGTTTATGTTAATGTGGTAGGAAGTTTTGGCATTGGAGGAGTGGATTATAATGTGACATATACAATGTTAGAAGATATGTATGAGATGTTTGGGGTGTTTACTGGGTATGTTTCTATGGGGTAGTTGCTACTGTGTGTGATGCAAATGCATTGTAGATAGGTAGTAATTTGTAATGGGAGGGATTAGTTATAATTACTTAAGCAGATTTGGTGGTTTGAACTCTGGTGGGTATGGCTTGGTCAAGTTTAAATCACAGGTATTGGGAGGCGGTTGGGATATGGAGCCAGGGAGGGGAGGGGAGCGGAGTGAGCCCAAGCGTAGTGAGGGGGAACAGAGCGGGATGTGCCAAGATCCATGCAAAGACAAGTTTGTCTTTAAGAAACAATCAGAATTGACCAAGGACTGCTCTGAAACTGTAAGTCATTTCTTAATCATTTCTCAGGTGGAAGAACAGGATAACCTTGTATCTGTAGGCTACTGTGGTCTCAATTTAAATTAACAAACACACAGTATTTGATCAGTTATGGATACTATTTGCTAACAGAAGGAAATAAAAGAGAAATGGAAGATGAGTGTGAGTTGGGGGGGGGGGGCTGCTTAGAAGCCAAAGCAGAGTGCTCTCCAGGGGATAATGAATATTAGCTCAAACAGGTAGACACATACACAGAGTTAACTTTAGCTGTTTGTGTTTGCAGACAGTTCAGACCCGGACTGTGCTTTTCTTATAACAATGTATCCACCGGTCGGATAAAAGATACAGGTGGTACAGCAGCTGAATACTTAGAGTGGTGTTAGGTTGGAGAGACACTGTGATCTTCATGGGGCCTGTAGCAGGGTGGTTGCAAACGTTGAGCTTCCACTAATGCCCTATCCAGCTTCCACATTCTTCAGGTAAGGCTAACATGCACCAGTAAATGGCCCATGGATCATTGCCAAAAACGTAATTCATTGTGACCTTAGGCAAAACGGGGCACTCATGCACCTAGCATGTAGGTGATACCCATTTGAAAGTTGACTATGTCATTAGGAGCATGAACACTTTGATTGACAATGAAATATCCTTTGATTACCATGTATCCACTTTGCTAGGAAATTATTTTACCTTGCCAAACTAATCACCAGGGATATTTTTCCAGGTCTAAGAAAGTTCTCATCCCTCATTACTTGTTCCTCTTCAGGTGAATATCAAAGTGTAATGGCTACCTTGGCATGTACTTGGCTAAGCATATGACCCTGCTTGAGAGACCAAAGTGTTTTCTCACTAAGATAATCAAGAGCATGACTTCCTTGAGCTACCCAAACTGTCTTAAAGTACTTTCTATTTTCTGTTGCCTACAGACTCTTGAGATGTGACTTCAGTCCAGCCTACAAAGTCTCAAAGGATCTAGTTATATGAGACTTTCTGCACATCAGAAAAACTAATAATACCCTCAAGAACCACTAAAGAGATTTTAACTTCTACTGAAACATAAATGAGAACTGCTGGTAAGACAGATATGTATCCCAGAGAAGCCACCTTTTATGATGTGGACTTTTTGGATGTATAGCGCCCTGACCCTCTTTAAGTGTAACTAGTCAAATGGATGGGCAATGGTATATACACCCTGGGTCTGGCCCTGAAGCCCTCATTGCAAGGAGTCATAGTTAGGTATAAACTAGTTATGATAATGGATCCCATCAATTTGGGGTATTGTGACTATAGGTAGTTCCAATTTGGGATTGTGGTTGTGGCAATGGATGCCCATAATGTGCAGTGTTGTGGCTGGGGTACTAATGGTCTTCTGTATCAACATTCTAGAACTGACCTACAAACCTGTAATTGGAACAAAACAGGGGATAGTGTGCACTCCTGATTCATTCTTCCCTTTTCAGATACATGTCTATTCAATACTATCCTATTAATGATCCTACTATATAATGCCTTAACCATTTGCAAAAAAAATCATACCCTTCTATTTTCTCCACTTTATGCATTATAAACTCTCAACTAACAGTGTCAAATGTTTAATAAACCTCCAATATCACTCCCTCATTTCCCTTACCTCACATATCTGCACATCTACAAAAATTAATAAAAGTTGCAGATCTTCCACAGTCAATCTACTTGCAAAACATATTTATTCTTGTCTCATCTTCTTTGATAACACCCTCTCCAGTTTAGCAGTTAATAATTTTTGCAAACGTTCTACAAAGTAAAATTGGTCAAAAGTTTGTCCAGTCTTTCATTCTCACTTCCTCTTATACAACACTGCTGCAGCCTCCTATAACATGGTCTCTGGTAAACCATCCAACAGCGTTACCTCGCCTTTAAAAAATAATCACAGTTGTGTTCTGCACACTTATAAACCCATTATCTTTATATATATATATATATATATATATATATATATATATATATATATATATCTACTTTAAAATATTGCAATACCAAAATGTTGAAATTTATCACATTGAGACCAGAACATTGTGAGCATAATAACATCAAACATTTAAAATAACAAATCTCGTAACATCGAAATACATACTGTGCATTTCAGGTAGCACACTGACGTCCTACATGGAGATCACACTCATAACAGCAGCTATTCCATTTAAACACAATATTTAGCACAAAACTGTACTTTTATCAACATTTTTGCAGGGGGGGGGCAAGCCCCCTGCACCCTCCCACACCCACTGCAAATTATATATACTAACTCCAAGATCACACTACAGTGGGGAAAAGGGTAAATTTCCAGATCACCCACTGAAATGCAATCTCCATTCAAAAATGCTGAAAAACCTACAGTTTTTCTATTAAATGTTGCATTTAAATGGAGAAGGTTCTGTTATGAATGCAGCGAGATCTCCAAGTAGGACTTTTGTGTACTGCCTGACATGAGTAGTATGCATTTCAATGTTACAAGTTTGTTATTTTAAATGTCTGATGTTATTATGCTTACGAGGTTCTGGTCTCAGTGTTATGAATTTTGACATTCTGGTAATTCGATATTTTCAAGTAGATGCATATATATATATATATATATATATATATATATATATATATATGTGTGTGTGTGTTTGTGTGTACATTTTATATATATATATATATATATATATATATATATATATATATATATATATATATATATATATATATATATATATATATATATAGGAAAACCATCAGGTCCTTCAAGCTTTGCCTTTCTTCATGTACCTAATCATGGAAGGAACTTCTCCCTCTCCTATCAGTCTGCTGAGCTCCTGATACTCTACTGGCAAGAGCCCTTACCATTCCATATTATTAAAACTATCTCCCAGAGCAAGTGCTCATATGTAAAATATGCTGCAATACAATTGGATACCTTCATAATATCTATACTCTGCTAAAAACATCCCCGGGACCAGGTGTTCTCATGTACAATATGCTACAATATCCATGGATGTACTTCATAATATCTATACTCTATATATAATATTTATATGGTCAGACAAGTTTGTCTCAAGAATATCGACTGACTTAGTTTCACCCTCTGTCCTATTACCACCCAGAAGTTTAATAAGCATACTGGTATGCTTTCTCTCATATCACAGAAAAGTGTATTATTCCTCTTTCTCCCAATTAACTCTCTATGTTTCTACATAATTCCTGTCTTCCATCACTTTACAAAGACCTTTTTGAGACTTCCTATATATCTCCATCTTCCATATAATCTGTAAAATTCTGGCTCTACAAGACAATTAAAGACCCCTCCATTTAGTAAAGTTATCATAATCCTTCCTGGAAGCCTTAAACAGCTCTGTAAAACTAAACTGTGCCTCCTCATTACCATAATTTGGGCCCTAACGAGCACCTAGCAGTGCCCCATTATTTCATACTCCCATTTCACTACCACCCTCAATTCCACCCATCTGCATCCTTTTTTCACCAATCCTACTCTATCGCTCATCAGAAAACTACAGCTTTCCACTTTCATATGATCATATACCAGGCTCTTAAATCTTTTCTTTTACAGCTTTTCCATCTAAACTACAGCCTTTCACTTTCTCCTCATCTTATACCATCCATTTAAATCTTTTCTTTACAGCTTTCCTATCACCTTCCTCTTGAACTTCATTTCCTGTAAAGATACCAGATTTTCCTCTGTAACTTGGCCAACACTCAGTTGTTCATTAGGTGAATTTATCTTCTCATTTCTGGTCACAGCTTTTAGAACCATCATAATGCTCATCCCTTCTAAATGTTAGCGCCCCCCCCCCCCGGCACATCACTGAAATTGGTCTGTCACAGCCCTTGAGTGTCACCTGAGGGCCCACCAACAATTCCTCCAAGCAGTAAAGACTATAGAATTCTGGCAGCCAACCACACAAGTATAAACTCCACTCCACCCTTTACTAGGAACCCCTCTATCTTCCCTACAAAGAGCAAGCACTCCCTAATCCTCTGATTTGCCATCAAATACCAGTTTACACATTCCAACCAATGTAAACAACCCCCCATTCCCGATTTTCCATATCAACCATTCAAATGCCCACCTTTGGTCAGCATCCTAGCATAACCCATCTGTCCTTCCTCTACTGTATGAGTATTGGGATGCACCTCCCCTATACACTACTCATCACATAGTTATTCATGAATCAGCCCCCACAGGAAGGCAGAACTTACAGTTTTGGAATGATTGACTGGCCCCAAAATGTGTTGGATAGATTAGATAGGAAAACAAGAAGGATGCTGCATGCTCACCAAATGATTTATAAAAATCAGTGCAGACCAAGATTATATATTCCCTTTTCCAAAGGAGGGATGGGTCTCCTTGAAATTGATTACATGTACAGATCTGCAATTGTGGGACTCCATACATAGCTGTTGACTACACAAAACCCAAATGTAGTAAAAGTTTTGAAACATGAGGAGAATAAATCGAAGATGACTTCCCTGTTTAGTATAGCAGAAGGATATCGGCGTCAAGCAGGAATGAAAATCAAACCACAAGTGGATGAAAACCAGGCAGCAACTGAATGTGCCAAAAAACAATAGAAAGAATATAAGGTGAAGGATGAGATGAGAAGGCAAGAAATGTGTAAAATGCATAAATATAGTCAAAAGTATAGGAAACTTCTGGAAGAACCTCATGTTGATCAGGAACAAAGGGCGGAATGGTTAAGGAGAGGTGAATTCAAACCAAGACATGAAAGGTTAATATTGGCGGCATAGGATACTGGGCTATGTACATGTTGGTTTACAAAGTTCAGTGAAAATGTGGGAGAAACAGACAAATGTAAGCTTTGTAAAACAGAATTGGAAACAGTTGCACACCTCGTTGCTGGTTATGACATACTAATGGCAGAAGGACTGTATACTGAAAGGCATGATAATGTGGTGAGACTGTTGCACTGGGGATTGTGCAAACATTATGGTACTAAAGTGGCTAAATAACACTGAAAACATGAGCCACAAAGCATCACAGAAAATGATGAAGTCTACATCACATGGGATCATCCATTACCAACAGTTTGAAAGATAGATGCTAGAAAACCAGATATAGTGGTCCAAGAAAAGAAGACAAAAGCAGCATTGATCATTGAAATTGCCACATCCACTGACTACAGTGTCCTGCGTACAGAGAGACGCAAGGTTATAAAATATCAGGATCAGCAAGCAGAAATGAGAGCAATGTGGAAGAAAGATACCCAGATAGTTCCAATAGCAGTAGGAGTAATGGGTCTTATAAAAATGAGTCTACAATCCTATTTAGATATGCTACCAATATATGTAACTCTGTAAAAATTGCAGAAGGAGTCATTACTGGGCACAATGTGGGTGCTGCGAAGAGCACTTTTGGCTGACATCAAAGAGTGAGACAATACTAATTTCATGAACTTTAACCGTACTTTGATTAGAAATGGGGTCCATTCCTGTCATTGTATTAGAAACCCAAAATATTTGGAGGAAATTAAAGAAGGCAAACTATGTATGCAGTCCATCATACAAAATAAATCTCTTCCCTGAGCAGCATGCATTTGGAAATTAGCTATAATCAACTTATTCAAGTGAGAAAATAAATTACCAGGCATCAAATAGTCTTTTGTTATGTAAAAATGAAAAGAAAATAAAGAAATGTACCCCTGCAAATGCAAATAATCACAATAATTATTAAAGGGATGCCCACTATCCTATATAGGTTTTTGACTCGGCTAGTTTGTAGCTTCATAGGTTCCTAGGTGTATACTAGGCTATTAAGCACCAGGGCCCTTATAATCCTAGCTGTGCAACCCAAATGTGACCTACAAATTTGATTTATATAGGTAGTGATTTACTGACTGCCTCTGTCCATCACAGACATAAGCACCAGACCAAGGGTGAATTTCTGATTACCCATCCATTGGTCCAAGTTACGCTTAAAAAGGGATAGGGAGCAACTCTACTTCACACAGAAGGGAACCTTATTCCAGAGAACAGGAATTCTCTGAGAAATATATCTGTCTGTCCAGCATGTCCTATTTATTTCACAAGCAAAATTTAGGTATTTTAATCTAGTATTTTTAGCACTATTTGTTTTGTGGATGTGCAAAAGGTTCGTCAGAACCGGGCCCAGATTTGCCTTGTATGCCAGGCAAAGATCACCTCTAAGAAGTCTGTATGATACCAAGAAAAAGAGACAAGGCTTTGAGGTGATGAGTGTAGGACATTGTGTCTACTCCCTGCATTCTTTTTGCAAGGAAGCTTTGTGGAAATTCCACTTGTTGCATGTGTCTGGTTAGGTACATACCGAAGGGGGCATCATACTCTATAATGGATCTGATGAGAGTCAAGTACAGGGGAATGATGACATCTCTGGTCCTAGATGCCATGCCATTGCTTACAAATTGAGCAACATAGAATGATTTTCTTATGACCTTGGACACATGTTTGTCAAAGGGTAGATTAATTTCTACATGAGTTCCCAGATCCCTGACTAGTGAATCAACCTTTAAGGGTGTTTTATTGATGACATATTTACATGGGGGTGGTTGACTTCCCAAAAGGTACTATAATATATTTCTTGGTACAGAGTTTTAAGATATTGACTTTAACACCAAGCATTTGTTTGTATTAGACCTTCCTGAAAGGTGTTCTCATATTGGGAGGATTCAATGACTGCTCCCAGTTTGCAGTCATCTGTGAACTTGGGTAACTAAAGACCTTTGACATTGACTTTGACCTCCAAGAAGTAGATGCCAAAGAGGATTGGACCCAACACAAAGCCCTGGGGGACTCCAGTGGTTACTGGCCACTTTATGTTGTAGCATCATTGATTCATGACTCCATGGGTCCTGATAAGTCATATTTTAGATTTTTCAGGAGGTATCTTGGGATATTATCAGGACCCATTGTGGCCATGTTCTTGGCTTTAGTTAGAGCAGCCTGTACAGGCTCCCTAGTTATAGCTGGTGTGGTTATGTCTGAGGATATTTTTGAGGGGATAGTTCAGGGTGGGCTGGGGGAGTAAACTCGGAACTGAATTTGACCACTAACAGGCTCGCTATATCACCAGGCTCAGTGAAATGTGGCACCATTAACCACCAGTTTAGCACACTGCTTTGTGCTGCCCTTGAGGTATCTGATATAGAACTAGAAGGCCTTATGGTTATCTTTAACTTAGGAGGTTAACTTTAACTCAAAGTTGGCTTTGCTTGACCTAATTAGCCCCCTTAATAATCTATTTTCTTTAATGAGAGAGTTTCTAGCTTCATAGGAATTACCTTTTCTGATTTTTGCCATAATTTCTTTTCCTTTTGTTGTATATCCTGTTTAATTTGGGAATGTACCAGGGCAATTTCTTTCTGGCACTAGTCCTGGGCTTACTTCTGGTAGGTGCAGCTACCTATATACAGCCATTGACATGGTTGTACAGAATTTCTGACAGCAATTCAGCATAAGCTTCTGTGTTCTCTGGGTTTGGTGGGGCACTGAATTTTTGACAAACCATCACTTAATAAAAGGTAATTTGTTCTGGCATAGTTCCTAATTGTTACTATTTTTAGTGGAATTACAGAGATGATTTTGATTTTGAAGGAGAAAATGTTATGGTTGGACCTTACCAGGGTAGATGAGACCCAGAGGGGGTGCAGGATTCTCCTATATTAGTAAGCACGATGCCCAGTATGTTGGACCCTCTAGTGGGTGTATTCACTGTTTGGTCAAGGGTATTTGTATTTATGAATTCACAAATTCTCTGTACCTGTACATTTGAGGCCCTATAGGATTCCCACTCTATAAAGGGATAATTAAAGTATCTCATGAATAGGGTTTTAGGTTGCATGGTAAGTGTCACCAGTAGGTCAAAGTATGCATTGTGAGCTTCTTGGGACATGGAGGGTGATGTATAACTGGCTAGGATATGGTACAGGATTTTGTCTATGGTGACCTGCACTTAGAGGAACTCCCCCACATCATGCTGTTTGACCACCCTAGAGGTACACTTGTTACTGATGTATAATGAGACACTGCCTTCTTTAAGTGGAAGGAACTGAAACCTTGCACTGCCAGGGTACTCTCTGCTGCTTCCAACCATGTCTCAGTAACTGCAGAGATGTCTAGATCCTTAAGTGTTTGGAGGGCTTGGAGGGAGTACAGTTTTTTATTTAGGCTCCTGGTATTGAGCAGTAACACCTTGAGGTTCAGTTGAATTCATTGTGTTATATCGATGGTTTTGTGAATTTAATGTTGCCTAATAAAGGCACTATGGGGGTAGATAGAGTTTTAGCCAGTATTTGAAAGCCTAGAGGAGAGAGGTGCAGACCATCCTTGATAAAACAATGTGGTCCATTAACCATGTCCTCCCAAGATGAAAAATATTGGAACCACTTCAAATGACAACAGAAAGACAGCCAGTTGTTGAAATCAATCATCTTTAGCTTACACTCTGGCATCACTCTCAGTGATAGTAATATGCTGCTCAGTGCTAGGCCCATAACAGCGTGAGACACAAAGTCTAAAAACTCTGCAATGTTTCTCTTCATAGAGTCCAAGGGGGTACATTTCAGGTCATTTACATGGACTGTAATGGAATCATACTGGTATCTGTGGCATAATGACTTGAGTGTGATTTGTCAGATTCTGGCTCCAGATATAAAACTAACAGTTCTCTTCTCCCTGTGCAGCCTGGTTAGAGGGGCATCAGTATATCTTGTAATGGAGTCCTCTATTATGAGAGTCCGAGTAGTGTGCTCGCTTGCCTTAGAGTCTTAGTGTTTGGGGGTCCACTGAGAGTAACAGTATGTGTGGTGTTAAGTTTTGTTTTTTTTCTCAGCACTTTGGATTTGTTGAGGCATAGCTTTGACAACTGGTGGACTAGGCGATCTTTGTTGTTTAGGAAGATTGCTTTTAAGTACCACAGCATATGTTAGTCTATGAGTGTGTTGTGTGCTATGTGAAGTGGGTGTTGTGTATGCGGTTTAACAATCCGATGTGCACTTACATGCGAGAGTTTAGCCTCCAGTGTCATTTTGTAAGTATAGATCTTCTTTAAGGATTAAGTGGTTGCCAATAAACATGAGATAACTGCAACATTGTCTTAAGATGCCCATGTCCACATGGCCACCAAGTTGGCTACAGAGAGGTTAAGAAATTGCATATCCATACTGTCCGGTCCTTTGATTTGTGAGCTACAAGGGCTGGTGTGCTGGGGCAAGAAAGCTATTAAGGATGTTTTCTGGTGCAGACAAGGGTGCTTTATTGGAGCAGATTATGCTAAACAGTACTAAATTCTACTCACTTTACTGTTTATGCAATACAGAATTCCACTAAATCTGTAGGTATTGCCACTTGACTCCCAACTAGCTGCTTTAAACTTGTGAGTGCACAAGGTATTTGTGCTATATTGCCACTTTACAGGGTATAGTTTTATGGACCCTTCTACATGGAAACTTTGCTTTCTACAGGGCACAACTAACCCAAGCAAATGTGCAAAATTTGTAGCAGCCCAGAAAAAATAGAAAACTAACTAATAAGTCTTCTGGCCAATAAAATGACTACAGTATGAGCCCTTTTGTGTGTTTCTCAACTCAGATAGACCAGGCAAACAAGTCCTGCTACAGGATGAGTAAAGCCAATCCTTCTAATGTAAAAACAGAGTAGAAGAGACCCACAAATGCAATGCTATCACAAACCACTTAAACACCTAGGTGAAAATCCCTTGATGAAGGAAATTTCAAGGTACTCTTACAGTAACAGCAAGAGAAAGATCATTGTTTTACAAAAATAACTCAGTGAAATGCACACATAAAAGCAGGAAACAGCAACCACTCAAAATAACTTGTGTGATTTAGCAAACACAGGTAAAATGAAATAAAAGTTACTGTTGGCACAATGCTTCTGAAGAGAAGACTATTTAGACCTGACTATACCTTTACATGTCCATTAATAAAATGTACCCCTTCCTACCTTCATACATTGACTCTCTTTTTAACAGTGCAGAACCCAAAGAATTATCTAGCTGTAACATTAGGAAGTCCTTCAAACCCTGATAAGCATTTGTCAACATTGGCTAACACTATAACATACAGTAAACAAGTCATCAGTTTTACCAGGCTGTCATGTCAATCACAATAAGCCATGAAGTGGGTGTGCAAAGTTACACTTTAAAAGTGACAACAAACTTTTTACATGAATACAGTGCAACACACCTTATCATGTATAACTGTTCCAATTCTGCCCCTTAGTATCATAAGACAAAATATATCAATGGCAGATTTTGCTACCTCTCCCTCCAGTGACATAGCGTGCTTTTGTTCTTCACAGTGAAAGAAGGCCGAGCGTGAATAAACTATTCATGGGCATGTTTATTTTTAACTTGATTTCAACACATGTAGACTGATACTCATTTCTTGATTTAAAAAAGTGAAAGTGTGTCATGTGGAATATAAACAGCAAAATAAGAAGTGACCTATAATTTTTGTTTGTAGATGTTATTTGTAACACTGTTTTGTTCCATTCCCAGGTGACGTGCTATCAAAGAAAATGGAGAATCTTGTTTTAGTTGTTGAATAGCAAAATGCGTTTCTGCTGAATACATTCCTGAGAGTGATTACATGCACTGGATTCTGTATCTTGTAATATTGTACAACCTGCTAAGACAGATTTACAATTCCTAGCTGCTTGTACATTCTTAGGTCTTCATTTTCTATTTGTTATGTTTGGATGTTGGGATATTTTTTCGGAATAAGGTCATGAATGAGAAGCAGCTTACAAGGTCTGACGATTCTCCTTTGCGGTTTTTTTTTTTTATGCACAAAATTATTGATTACATAGCATATGGTAGCCTAGCGTGTCTTGCTGCACTGAATGCAATGTAATCGAGCAATCTTGTTAAGAAGCAGAGTAGGTTAAGAAAGTGTGTAGTAGAATCCCTGACTCAAAGTTGTAATAGCACCGTGGCTGTGGCAGGAAGTGGTGTAGTGCCACACAATTCTTGTGGACATGCATGGCTAAGCACGACCCTGCTTACATCTTATAAAGGCACGAGAGCTAAAATGAATGACAGATGTAACACTATATGAAATATATGTCAGAGTTGTATTGGGAATGCAATAAACAGGTTTTCTGATTTCTAGAAAAAAGATAAAACTATAGTGTGTTTCATTACATCAATCTTGATACAAAGGTAGAGAACCCATATGAGTTTCTGAGATTGTAACCACTATATTCCTGGGTGCATTCCCTGCATCTACTGCACATACACAGAAAATCTTAGGGAGATGAGAAAAATAATGTGTCAAATGTTGCACTCCAGAATGTGGATGGATGGAAACCCTGAATACATAGTCAAAAGTACAGACCTTCAATGATCTGTAGTTAGGGTAGCCACTGATACAGCAGCATAGTGCCCAACCATGCCTCTATGGACCAATGTCTGGGAATGGGCTCAGTGGATGGAGAATTACAGGGTGGGCAATATGAACTTTTTCACCCACTTGGGGGACTTGGGTTATAGTCTTGAAGAAACTGCTACACAAGAACCTCATGACAATGGTGAAAAGACTGTTTCTGGTAACCACAGAGCTGGGACTGTGGCAAAGTGTATAAAATGGGGGCACATGGCATGCTGCACAGCACATTGTTGGAGGTAAATCGTACCTTTTTATCTTTGCATTGAACGTATCAAATCTTAGACAACTACAGAATTTTGCAAAGCTACATGTACTAAAGCTAGTGAGATGTTAGAAGTCATCTCAAAATTCCAAAAGCTATACTATAAAAATGTGTTAGATCAAGCCATGGCAATATGAAATGTAATATTTTATTAAAAATGAAAGTATAGCCCTGAGTGATTGTGCCCGGTAGTTTACAAAGAGCTTTTAATAAGCATCATCCTACAGTTCTGTATTTGATTTTCAGTCTCCATTTACTTACTGTAAGATTTTAAGTAACTCTTTTAACCAGACAGTGAACCCGGGTCAAACTTGAAAACAGGAGTTGCTGCTTTACAAATATGGGCAGGGAATGATTAAATAAACAAATAAATAAATAATCAAACAAACAAACAAGCCTCTTTCCTGCAATGCCAGTAACAGAGAATCACCCTTACAGTTGATCACATATAAATAGACCAGTTAAGCATCAAAGCTTAATAAAATTTTCAAAACGGTCCCAAGCTTTGTTCAAGTTTTCATTAACCATGTGCTGAATTTTTTCAAAAGCTGGAACTTAATCCTGTAAAAGGGAAATTATTTTAAACAGAAAATTGTTTTGATCAGAGACTCCGTGTAACCCAGATACTCAACAAAGTTAGACTGTCTTAATTAGGTTTGTTAAAAACAATCGGGCTAAGTTCATTTTGGAGAGGTTGTACAGCCAGACATTACACTAAAGCAAATTCATCTGTAACTTCTTCAAAATGCAGACCTCATTTAAAGCTAAGAAGAAGAAGAAGGTGTATTAAAGCATATGTCATCTGCAACTCAGCAGGTGTATGCCATTCAAACTATGTAACAAGAGAAGACAGAAAGAGACTTCTGGGAAATCTGCACTAGTGAAAGGAAAGGTAACACAGTCTATGAAACCATCATTTAACATACTGCAAGCAGCATTCAAGTAAATATTTCCAAAACCATTGATATGCATGGAATTCAATGTGAAAACTTCTCATCTTTGCAGCTAAGGCTAACAGAATCAGAAATCTTTAGCATTTTCTGAAATGTTACTCCAGTCACTTCGATAAAAAAGTCATATCCCTTTATGCAAGATCAGTGAACTTTACTAATGCCTGGCTAATGCCATGACCAGTTCTAGAGAGATGCTGAGTATATGAAAGCGAAAAACTGCCTTATAGATTTGGGCTCAAACTTCACCCCGGACAGATATTTGTTGCTGACTGTCGAATCCTTCTTTGTTGATTTTCACTGCATAAAGGCTCTTGATTTAAAAAAAAACTGAATTATAGCTTTATTAAGAATAAAAACAGAGAAGCAAGTTTTTCAAGTTAAAGTGTGTCTGTGTGTGTGAAGCATGGTTCAAGCAGGTAGGGACAGTACCTAAAAAGGGCACGTAGTTTGTTATTTTCTAACCAAAACAACATTCAGGCAATAGAAAATCCAGTACATATAAGGAAGTGATTATGTGCAGGTATCAGCTGGACTACCATTAACTATAGCACATTTCCAAAGAGCTCACAAACACTTGGCTTGTATCCAATGCAAATCTAGCATAAATATATACTTTAAATCGATTGTTTGCACTTTTTGCTGTTGGTTTGTCTGCATTATATTCATTTTAAAAGTGTGTGTTTCTAGCTAGTTTGTTTGATTGTTCTATTTGAATTCACTTTGGAGTAACAGTAATGTGGTTTTACACTAAGAAGGCCTGGGATTGCTTGTCTAGTTGGAGTAGGAGGTAGTCTGGTCATTCTGAGCTGGGGATCACACATGAAGGCTTTAATGGAAACTGCTTAATTGGTCAGAGGATTATTTGCTTTGTTTAGTTTTCTCTGTCTGTCTTAATTTGGTCTGTTTGCCATTGTGTAGCAGTGGTTAACATGGTTCTCAGTGCCCTGTATATACACAAGAACACAGAACTGACATTTTCTATATAAAATGACCCCTGAAATGTCCATGGTTCTTATCTGAGCAAAGAACAACTAGTTTGAACACTAAGGAGCACCCCTCATGGGTTTGTCTTAGATCCTAATTATAGACTATACTTCTAGGGCAGTCATGCTAGCCAGCTCTAAATATCTATGATCATATTGTAGAACATGAAATAAGGATCCGTAGTCATGGACATGCACTTCTCAGCTATCCCTGCAAACAACCTGGCTGATATGGGTGTCCTGAAACAATGTAGCCATTGTTTCACATTTACGAACTTGTTATAGTGGCTAAGGTGTCTACCTTACAGACATAAGGTGCAGAGTTTGTGTCTCACCTTTAAGTGAAATAGGTTAGGCTTAAAATGGGCCACAGTGCTAACTAACTTAGTAGCTACCTGTGAACTTAATTCTTAAACTGACATGGTGTGTGAGAGATGCAGTTACATAATGCCACTGGAGGTAAGGCTCTCATATACAAACCTTTAGAATAACAAATAGGTTGTCACTAGCACACACACTGTCTATCCACCTCTAATAGTATGGACCTCACACACATAGACCCACATATCCTGAGGCTCTTAAATGGAATCTCCCTAAACCACAAGGACCTCCCAGATAGTGAAAAAACAAAAATAAAAACTATCCCCAGCAATCACAAGAGAATTCCACAAAATCAATACTCAACATGATAGTTTACTTAACCTGTGTACCTAAGTTAACAGTATTTTAGAAGTTGGAGGTTAGTATAATGGCTAAGGTGTTTACCTCCCGTGCACTAGCTAAAGGGTTTGATTCTCACCTTTGAAGGGAAAATTGGCTAGACTTAAAATGGCACATAAGAGTAGCAAACCTAGTACTGACCTATGACACATACGGTCACATCCCATGGTATCTCAGCTTCAAAGCTCATAATGTGCACACCACCAAACAACCCAATACTTTGATCATAGGAGACTCAATTTTGAAACATGTCCACTCAGCAAGCTAAATAAGAAGAGAACCACAGTCATTTGTCTGTCAGGAGCCAGGATCCATTAGAACATGCATGCACTTAGGTCATTGAACCACAAGTACTAGTATGACTCAGTCATAGTTCATGTTGGCATAAATGACCTGAGATATTTCCCCCTGGACAACATGAAGAAAGAGATAACTGACTATGTGTCCCAGACCAGTACGATCCTAGAATTAAGCAGCATTCTTTCTCCAAGGGTGAGGCCACAATATAAACAAAAAATAACTGACTTTAAGAATTAGCTTAGAGTATGGTGTCATTTGAAGAAGGTACAATATTTGTCAACTACGGAGGATAAGGTTGACAGACCATGCTACATTGTAGGGATCATTTGCACCTGTCCCCTCTGGAATTTCATATATTGGCTAGAAGATTATCCACCCCTATACTGCCTTTTTTTAGGTATTGCTAACCTGATAAATCTATCAACATAGCTAAACCAGACCAGGAAAATCTGAAGGTGTTACTGCTCAATTCCAAGAATCTAAACAAGAAACTCCACTCCTTGCAAGCTCTCCTGACTCTGGAGACTAGACATCTGTGCAGTTACTGAGTACTGAGACATTATTTAAGGCTGTGGTGTGCACCCTGACAGTGCAGGACCACAATGCCTTACACATATTTAGATCAAGTACTGCACTACAAGGGACAAAAACTGAGCATTGTAAAAAAGCCTCACTAAACCACTACATTACCTACTAGATAGCCAACTGGCTTACTGACAGGACCCAAGAAGTTAGAATCGGGGAGTCTTCCTCCACAAAAAGACTGGTTACTACTGGGGAACCTCAGGGCTGAGTGCTGGAGGTGCTCTTGTTTGACATCTACTTCTCTGAGGTGAAGGCTAACATCAAGGCCTCTGGCTGACCACATTTGTAGTCAATGAATCTCCCAAAGACACAAATATTCTCCAAGAAGGCCTGCCACAGACTAATAACTGATGCCAGTGTCATGGTCTAAAACATGAAAGACAGTCACCCTAGCAAACTACTACATTAACAATACACCCCCTAAGAGTAGACTGTCTAGTTGAGGATTTGGGAACACATGTTGACAGCAATTTGGCATTTGACCATCGTGTGTCTACTGTTATGAGGAAAGCATTCTCTGTTGCACAACTTATAAACAGCCGTATACAAGTCATCATTCCATTGTGCTCTGCTCTCATAAGAATATTGAGTACACTGTCCCCTTAGGTATGTAACTGACCAGACAAATGCAACAATTGGAGCATCCACAGAGGTTCCTCACAAAAAGAATACATAGTGTGGAAAACAAGTCCTATGCAGACAGCCTCAAAGCCTTGTCCTTATATTCAGTCACTCACAGAGTGCTGAGAGGTGACCTATGCCTGCTCTGCAAAGCACCCACCGATCCTGCCATAATGGACCTGTTGCACATTCATAAAACAAATAACATCAGGAGCACCTGATCCAGGGACCTAAACCATGTATGCAGCTTAAATAGGACATAATGTATTTATTTATTTATTTATTTGTTTGTTTATTTGACATTTCTTTACCAGAAAAGTCTGACTGGGTTAGAAATAACCCAGTTTCAATGGAGGCCTGAGGAGAAAAGCTCCACTTACTCACAGATTGATCTATACAGTCTTAATTAAATACAGACAAATACAAACTTTGTAAAACAAGATCATGCTATGTTTCTAGTTCATGCAAGTTATGAGTACATTATGAGTACAGAGTTCACTTTTTTTTCTTAAAGCAAAACAATCTTTCAAGAGGGAAGAAGCTGTCGTTGTTACATAGTAATATGTACATTTTTATAAAAGAGAGCAGATGAATACTAGAGGGACAGGTATGCATTTCAGAGGCTCCCCTTTTCTGGAACAGGCTTCCCATCTATATGAAGCAGAGTTCATCCATAAACTTATTCAAGTGAAACTTGGATCAGTAACTAGGGAATCATAAAAATACCTCCGGTCTGCCAACAATCTCTCTGTTAGAGAGAGAGCAAGCCTGTAAATGTTTTTATTGGGAAGCATGGCTAGTCTTAAAAAGGCCCCTTTGGTTGGTAGTCTAGTATTCTTTGATACTGTTCATAAAATCATGCAGATAGGACTGCTATTAAAATTAGCAGAAATATTCTACACTCTTTAAACCAAATTCCTTGTTCAGATAAGGGTCTCATCCAATGACATAGCTGCTGACCTACTGTCCTGCCCACTCAGTTTCCATTATAAGACTGTACTTAGAAGACCTATTAAGCTCTTAAAGGAGGTACCTGGGAAGGTTCCTTATTAGAAGACCAAAGACGCATTCTTTCAAATGCGTCTTGGTCGAACTCAAAAGCCTGAAATGGCAAAATATTGAAGCGGCTTTTAAGCTAATTCTTTCCCTGGGAAAGAATTTGCTTGGCCGCTTCATTACTTTGCCGTTTTTGGCACTGTAGTGCAGACTTGGAGTTGGTATATTTAAGTAGGGGGAGTGTGGGGGGCACAGCCCCCCCCACATCGGGGGGTGTTGGGGCGAAGCCCCCCCACTTAATGTAATGTTTAAAGTATGTTTTTTTTTGTTGTTGTTGGAACAGCGATTTGTTTCCTAGGAAAAAAAACCCACTGTTCTGACAGTTCAAAATTGTAAGCTTTCGCTTACATAGGGTTGATTAATCACCATTCGCTTTTTTAAGCGCTCTGTGATCTAATATAGACCCCCTGGGAATGGTATATTGTATAGTAAACTCCATTCAATGTCCATGAAACCAACTTTACCAGTTGTTTTTAAACCTCTTAATACATAGCAGTCTTTCCTTACTTCTAGTGTACTATCCATAATGCTGCAACATGCAAAGAGCATTCCATTTCCTAAAGTAAGCAACCCTTCAAACTTCAGAGACCTGTCTCCAACGTTAGGCTATAGCAAGCATTCTTTAAAGGTTGTTTTATGCTCATTACTGGCATGTGTAGATTGTCGCAAGCCCAACATGGCTTCAGGAAAGTGTCTAATATATTTATTAAAGTCTACAAAGTTAATGATACAACCTTTGAAAGTGCTAAAAAAGGGTACTCACAGGAACAGTGTATGTAGATGTTAAAGGAATATTTGAGTTAGTTGATCATGCTATCCTATTATCCAGTGTTTAAAAATAGGATCTGTTGAATGGCCTGTTAGCTCAGTAAAGCTGAGCAGAACCTTTCTTCGAGTTTATGGCAGCAAAATACTTGAACGAAAACATTTCTCTCAGATGTCCTTTACACTATTCATTAATAATCATTGTTAAACTTTCTTCATCTACAAGTAACACTATCTGCAATTGCCCTAATGCTGCTGCTAAAACAACTACCCTGGTCAGATGTCAACTCCAAGGGATTTTAATAGACTTTTGCATTAGCTGATTAGTAATAAAATTTTAGAATACTTTCTCAACATCTAGCTAGTTAATAGTGAACGTTAGTAATATCATTAGTCATTACCTGTACATCCAAGAAGCCAAAGCAAAAAAAAAAACTGCAAATAACTGACTCCATAAATAACCCCATTCTGCAGCTCCAGAAGTAAAACAATTGTGTGGCTTAACACAGCACTACAGTTTAAAAACTGCACAGATAATAATGGATACTGTTTCATACAGTCATATTGTTTACAATGTAAACTCATCCCATGGACCATAATCACAATACCTAACCTCACAGGGTACCTCTTCCATCCAGTAAGGCAAACCAAGCTAGGCCTGGGATTTATTTATGGGTGCCTTTCCAGTTTTCAAGGTTCATCTTAAAAGAATCAAGGAAGTTAATATATCACTTTGTTTTAAATGTAACAGAAGTTTATTCCTGAGTTGGAGGAAGAGCTGAGTAATAAATCTGTCTTCCCAGCATGTTTTATTTATTTGTTGCTTGAGATTCAAATAATTTCTTTGACCATTTGTGAAGCCATTTTTTTTGGAGATATAGGAGATCAAGTAGGGTCATTAGGACAAAAGTCTATTCATAACACACACAGCAGGAGTTTATTACAAAGTATAGGAATAAAGATTCAAGCCTAAATCAATTCACTTCAGTGACCTTTTTAGTTCTAAACCTTTAGTATCTTTCTAGATGCATAATGTGTTTGGATCAATATGCACTGAAAGAAATAACATTGAAGTCTACATTTGGCCTGATCAGTGGAATTGTTTAAAAATGATAACTTATTTCTGAACTGCATGAGATACCTTTGGCTAGAAAGAAGGATTTCCTGACTGCTGTTGCTCTATGGTGGTCAAACAAGATGGAGTTAACTGTGAAGGTGCTGAGATTTCTGATGACTGTATTTGTCATAAAGGCAGTGCTGTCCTTTCTATGAGCTACTTTTTGAGACTTATTTACCAAAGGTGAGAATACATCATTGATTTGTATAGTTTAGCCCTTTCTGTTGTAACAGGATATTAGATCTGGAGTGAATAACAGCACCCAGCTGCAGTAATTGACAAATTCAGTTAGTCGTGATTCTTGGTTAGTGCTTTGGAGATCCAGGAAGTAGATGCCAAATAGAAGGGGTCCTAATACTGAGCTCTGAAGAATGACACTTGTCACCATTTTGTTTTTTGAGGTGGGATCCATAAATATAACTATACAAATTCTATCAGCCATTTTACCATCCTTCTTCAACAAAGGGCCTACATTCAAGGCCTATACACATATTTATAAATCCAGAATGAAAAATAGCATCAAAACCCTTGGTCAGATTCTGTACACTACACAAAATTGCATGTCCACACTCTACATCTTCACTGACTTTCTCCAAGAAAGTTACTGAAGCAAGCAAACATGGTCTCCCTTTGACAAAATCATATTTTTGTGGATATAGAGCAATAAGATTGTTCTATAGTACAACTTATGAAGTCAGGTATAATACATCCCATGGCTTTGCAAATTAGGCTTGCTCAGCTGATGGGTCTACAGTTCACTGGATCTGAGGCACGTACCTCATTATGTAGGGCATAATGTTAGCTGTTTTCCATACCTCCGGAACATACTCTACTGCTAGACTTAACTTAAAAAGTCTAGGGAGGTGTTCAATGAAAGTTTGTTTGCTGTTGTTGATAAGCACCCAGACATATTATCAGGGTCAATAGAGGTGGTATTTCAGTGCAGTTAGGGCATATTCCATAATAATCTTTTGGAAGGAAGGGATTCAGAAATTTGTGGAATTTCAATGATTGTTTCTGGTGTGATTTTAATGCATCATTGATGTGGTCCATAATGAAATTCACTGCAAACATTTTTTGGAATGTTGGAATATCCAGAAAGTGTTTTTTACCAAAAAAGGCACTATGGGTGATGCAAGAGCTTTGGCCAGTATGCAGAATCTATTGAACAAATGGTGCAGGCCATCCTTAGCAAAGCAATTTGTGCTGTGGATCATCTTGTCTCAGCTGCCCCTTACTAGATCTAGAATGACACTAGCTACTTAGCCAATTGTTAGAGCCAGTTATCTTCCCCTTGTGTATAGGCATCATTCTGGGTGAGATTAGGATTCCAGTCCTGGCCAAAGTCTTACCTTCATATGACACATACATAGTAAGTGCCAATATGTCACTCTGCCTATTCTTCCGGGTTGACCACCTCAGGTCGTTCACTCCTGTATTGACCCTCAGTCAGGCTATAGTCACATGTTTCCTGTTAGAGGAACTTTTGGACCCTCATGACATCATGGATCCAGGCACTGGAAATGCAGTTAAATCTCACTGTTGTCTTTCTCTGGCATAGTGTGTGTACAGTTAGTGTGCCTGATGATGGAGTCACCAGTTACTAGTGCATTTCTACTTGGACATGTAGACTGTGGCAGTGGACAGTGTATAGTCTACAGTTTGGTGACTTACTGAGTTATGTAAGTATGGTGGAGTTGTACTAATGGATTGTTACTGTGACTCTATAGTCGCGATTTTTTGAGGCTTTTTTGAGTGGTATTTAATCACCTGGCTAGTTTAGTGTGATCTTGTGGAGGTATAGGTGAGCGAATGTGTTGTTTAGCAACCATCTGTGAAGACAAGAGGATAGCTTGCAGGTTACATAGATAACTGAAACTCTGACAAATCGTGCCATGTCATTGCATTTGTAGGTGGGTGTTGGAAAGTATTTATCAGGTTCTACAGTGCCTCATAGTACTAAGTGCATTGAGGCTGCTGACAGAAGGGATTGATGAAGAAAGGCTGTCCATGTTTGCCAGCTGGGTTGAATAAATAAGAGCAGGAATGATAGATTAAGTACTTTTGTCAGTAGCCAGACAAGATATGTTGAGTAGACAAACCTTAGTGAGAAGGAGATGTACTACATGAAGTGAAGATGTGCTAACATTGATGCAAGTTCTACTTACAGCTACATGGAAGAAATTACATAATATATTCTAATCCAAGAGCAGTACACAGCTATAGTAAGGAATAGTTATCATTTTTCTAGTTTCTTACTCCAAAGGCATGAAAACCTATTGAATTCAATATACCGGTACCAAAATTTAAACATGTCCTGCCATTTGCAGTCGCAGACTCACCATATACTATAAATCCATTAAGAAACACTGTTAATATCATTTGTAAATCGGTTTCAGTCTGAAAAGTTGCAGACAACCACTACGTCTCTTTATAGAAGGCCGGTTGTCTTCCTATTAATTCCAGGATGATTTTCATGATTTCAAATTTAATTGTCATACTTCTGCACTGTAACCACTGTTGATTCCTATTTGTACCCCATGGGAGGGAACACGGAACCCAAATGCATTATTTGTAATGTGAGCAGACTTTGGGGTGTCACCTTATTAGACAGCAACCCAAATAGATATACCTGACATATGCAAGTGATATTAGAAATGATTAGAACTTTAAAGAATTTAAGACAAACGTATGAGACACATAATAACTGTATGTATATGTAGTTGTTACAGAAACAATAGCTACAACATCTGAATTTTTAGTTAATTTCATCTACAAAGAAGTGACCGCTAAAAGCATGAGAAATAATATTGCCTTAACTGTAAATACTAAATGCATTCCTGACCTCTAGAATGCAAGTGTAACATTTGAATGTCGTGCTTATAGAGTTCCTGTACATACATGTTGCATTTGCCCAAAAATGTACTTGTGTCTCTGTGTCAGATGATCGACTTTTCAGAAACTTGAAAAAAATATTGAAGAGACCATATGATCGAGTTTCTGAAAACTCACACATCAAAAAAAAAAAAAAAATACATACACAAAACTCTACCTTTTTATGTTTTTGCTCCCCTGCACCTCCCATAGCCCCTGCAAATTATATATACCAGCTCCAAGATTGCACCACAGTGAGAAAAAGGATACATTTTCGGATCCTTGCTATAGTGCGATCTCCACTCAAAATCTTTGAGTTTTCAAAAACTCAATCATATGGTCTCAACCATATGGAATTCAAGTTTCTGAAAACTTGATCAACTGATAAGGACCCTAAATGCACACACGCATACATATATTTTATGTTGATTTGTATACATCCAATGCCTTGAGAAAACTGCAATTAAAAGGATAGCAAGCAAACAAAGAAGTAAGTAAAGTGTCATTTAGTATATGATAAATGGTACCAAAAAGAATACAGTCTTTCTGCGACAAAATATTTTGCCATTTTCCATGTATTGCCTGTACTGCAAGGCTGCAGTTATGTGAGTTGTGGTTTTCACCCTTTTTAGGGTTTTTATCTCCTTCCCCATTGTCTGACCATAGAATTATCATGAGGGATGCAGGGGTCAAGGTTTACCTCTCTGCAAAAAGTGATGCTTAACTCTTCTCAACCATAGTTTTGATCGGTGCCTATTTTAATTAGTTTGATTCATTCATTCATCTGGCTTCAGCTGTTTGGCGCATTTTCTACTCCAGCACAGCCATAAATACAGATCAGCTTACAGGATTGCTCATTTACCCTGAAGTCTGAAGGATCTGGGGTTACATAATAAAGGTTTTCATCTTCCAGGATGGAACAAATAAGGTTAATGGTAATAAAGAACTGAACAAATATATTAAATAAAAAATTCAAATCAAAATGCCAAGGTGGAAGCTAGGATAAGAAAATGTTTAATTTTTCCAGGATGGTGTAAGTAGTCTGACAACAAAGAGCACATAACAGAGGTAATAATATTTTCAAGGTAAGTTTATATCACATTTCAGGCTATAATTATTAGTGTAGCTGCAAAAATGCAATAAAGGCAAGATGATGGAAGATACAGTGAAATATTTCATATTTAAGGGACTTTGAGGCTGTGTTAAAATATCCTAATCAAAATGGCTGAGAATATTTTGCAGTTTGGTCTCAAAAGCCAGTAAGAGATGATAAAATCATAAAATTCTCTTTGAAAACTTACTCTTCATTTACGTTTCTTTAACATGACACCAAAGTAGCTGTGCACACAGAATCATGTTCATGATTTTCAATAGTTTTTCATACTTGAATTAATAAATTGTCATTGTCAGTGAATGACATCATTCCAAATACTGGCACTTACTCAGTAAGCTGAGTTAATCAGGTTTTTTGAGAAAAGTTAACTTATGCAAGCATCTAGCAAGCATGTGAAATGCAAATGTGCTTATAAACTAAAAATTTGTTAGAAGGAATAAACTGTGAAATTAAGTCTGTTATCAACAATTCTCACTAATAACTGGCACCAGATGTGCAATACATACAATATGTATACATTAGCAGAAACTGCCATGGTATACCATGGTGTAATTGAATTTGTTGTCACCTTAACTTCATTTTTTTTGAGTTTAATACAATATACTTTTGAATTTTTGTTCATTACCCATCTTGAGCTGTGATTAACACAGAAATAAAGCCCTAGACAGTATGAAAAAATGTTCCAAGAATCAGTATGATTTGATGCTATAAAATGACTGAACAGGTACTCAGCTACATGCAGCATTACTTCTGTGTTATTGTGTTAACTGGTTCCTATAAATATAATATGTTAGAAACACTAGTAAGCTATAAAATAACATGTATAAGCATGTGTAATGCGTTTAGTCAACAAAATAACTGATGTGCATATATTTTTAAGTGCTGAAGCATTTTTTGCTTAACAGTGCATAGTTTTCTGTGTCTTTTCCTAGTAGAAGTGGCATTTGTCCATTATTTGCATGATGAGTTTTTTTCTTTTTTACTGGCAATTTGAGATGCCTTCTGCATGCTGAAAACCTAAAGGCATATGCAATGGCAATGTTCAGAGTTCTCCTATTTGTGTCTGTTGTGTGTTGTTGGCAGGACAGATTTGTGTCCCAGAGACACCCCCTTTTGTGGAATAGACTCCCTCTCCACTTAAAGCAGAGTACCTCATTAAACCTTTTTAAGCACGACCTGGATAACTGGATGGGGAATAGAAAATACACCCCAGGGATTCTACCTGTGTCACTGCTGAACAGTGGCATAGGGTGCTGACTTGTTGGAACATGGGCTAAATTCTTGGCTAGGTTTGTAAGGCCCTCAGGGCCAATAACCTAGTAACTTCCTATGATCTTATGAATCTAAGAATGTGTGCATCTTATAATGGATTTGTGTCCCAACCAGGATTGTTTTCAAACTTATAACTATTACTTGCAGACATCATGCTCCAACTACCTGCAACCAAGAATGGATAATATAAGCAATGGAAATGGATAGATGAGGACATTGTTCTTTAGAGCAACTGTTACAGTTTACTGGAAACAAATGGGTTAAAGTACTAAAATTGTAGGGGTCAGACTTAATTACATTGAAGATTACTCAAGGTTCAGTCTAAGAAATCCCAGGTTAGTAGGTTTGAATGATGTGTTTCAAATTAATGCAGTCTATAATATATAACACCTACAGCCAGTTAAAGTTATGTTATTTGCATTAGTTTTCTTTTTTTTTAAATGTGAAAGGCTACTTATTTATATATGTATTTATTTATTTATTTGTTTATTTATTGTCTTACATATTTCAGTTTCCCAAGCTTGTAGTTCTCAATAAAGTACTTTTTTCTGGTTCTACTTTGAAACACTGACTTCCTAGAACCTGATGAGCTGGAAGAATGAAAAAAAATGCTAGAAACTCAGAATGGCAAAAAATTCCATTTTAAGTGTTTTTGCAGGAGGCAAGGCCCCTGCATGCCTGTATGTGGGGGCAAGCTCCAAACATACCCCAAACTCATATATACTAACTCCATGATCAAACCACCTCAAAGAAGAGAAAAATCTCCCTAAACAAGGGGATCATTACTGGACCACACTTATAAATAACACCACCAATAATTTCCTGTGGGAAACAGCATTTGGCATCATGCCATTAATTTTTTTTTTTTTTGCACTTACCAGGCAACACAGATCCTCTGATAAGTTCCTGCGACAAGTCACTAAAGCTAACAACTTCCATGGAGTCTCTCTGTACTCCAATCACATCTCCAGGGCATGGAACTCGATCCCACAATCTATACTAACTATTGCTAGCCCCTAAAAACTTAAAACACTCCTCAATTCCCACCTATCTAAATCATGGCTCTGCTGTTGTCTAAATCCTGGCTGAATACTGCCTCTACTTACATTTCTTCTAAATTCTACCCAATTAATCCCTATGACAGATATTAATCTATTAAGCTATCTCCCACCTTTTACTCCTATGTCCAATTTTACCCTCTAACACAGATGTATAGCTATGCTCTCTAAATACTGACAATTTTTAATCAAAATTGTTTCTCCGTAATAGAATACAGTCTTTTTAACACACCTTTAGTTATTTTTAACCACAAGAACCAACATTGATCATCTTAACATATGTGTATATAATTTTTATACGCTAGTTTGACTGAAACCAGATGCAATTTTTGGATAAATCAACCTATATGTGTATTACTCTATATTATGCATTAATGTGTGAATTTCTTTCTTTTTTGGCTGTCCAACTTATTTTTGTATTTTATTTATGATTGCATTTTCTCATGTTTCTGTCTTTTTATTATAATTGTTATTTCTTAGGTTTCTATTTTTTCATGCTATGTATTCATTGTAACTTATGAAGCTTTCCCCCCTGCCTTCCACTGAAAATGGGTTTTTCCCCAGACAGACTATCCCATTAAACAAACATAAATTAAAGTAAAATAAATACATAGTAATTTCAGTGGGTAATCATGATTTGAAATATGGCTGATTTGAGATATGGCTAAGTTGTATAAGTTCCTCCGAATCAATAGCCTAGCGTTAGCCTATGTACCTGTGAACTCATAAGCACCAAAATATTCAATTTTATATAAATTTGAACAAATCTAACCATTAATGTTTATATATGACACAACATATTCAGATTATGTGGGATAAGCTACCTAATAAGATGTTCTGAAACACTCAATATTTTCATAAGACATTTAGATTCCTTGGTAGGGAATTATGCATATGAGGCAAATTTAAAGTACTCAGCCTTCGCCAGATTCCTCCAAACTTGAACAATGTACATGTGATGTTCCTGGATAATGTTCAAAACCCTTACTACCACCATTCATTAATGTAACTGTCTGTGATACAGATACTTCTTCACAGTCTCTAATTATTTATTTATTTATTTTCATTAATGTAACTGTCTGTGATACAGCTACTTCTTCACAGTCTCTCATTATTTATTTATTTATTTGACTATCATCTATCCCTCTCCACTGCTATCTCCCTTTTACCTGGACCTCATCAATACTCCTTCCTAATTTGTAACCATCTTCAGTCCATAATTACTTCACTGCTTCCTACTCAATATCTGTTTACATTTGATTCCATCTGAAAGTAACCAGACTCATATAAGCTTGATATTAACTAATATTTTACTGAGTTCTTATTTTAACTCTCATGTTTTCATCAACTGTCATATCATTACTATTCTATGTATGTGCATTTACTATTCAGTGTATGTACATTTTTTTTAACTGTCTATCATAACTAGTCTATTAGGAGTGCCTTCTGTGTGGAGTCTGCATGTCCTCCCCGCGGTTGGGTAGCGTTCAAAAGACTTGCGTACGTAAATGGGCGTGACTTCATTGAAGGTTGAGCATCGAGCTGGCACCTCAGTATTTCATAAAAATCTACTGCCAATCATTAGTGACCGGAGTTCCGCTGTGGCGACCCCTTACCAAGAAAAGCCGAAAGACAAACAACAACAACAACAACATCATGACTAGTCTATGTATATAGACTATGCATGTATGTACATTTATTATGTAACTCTTGTATAACTCAGTCTTAAAATGGTGCATTTCTCCCTGGGCCTCCACTGAAAATGGGACGTGTACCCAGTCAGCCTTTTCTGCTAAACAAAAGCAATAAAGAAATAAATGGATAGCTGAACTTGAAATACAAATGACTGTGAAATACAGCAGCTATCCTTATGGTAGCAGTACTCACACAGCCTGTGTTGATCACAGGATACACCACTTACTTTTTGTCACAGGCTATAACATAGATATTCAACCATGACAGGTTGGCAGCAGAAGTAAGGTGTAATTGTATAGTTCTTTGTACAGCAGCACCCTTAGCATGTATACCATATGACCACAATTTATTTATTTATTCATTTATTATTTATTGACATTTGGTGACTGGGAAAGTCCACCTGGGTCAGGAACCCATTTTCAGTGGAGGCACAGGGAGAAAAGTTCCAATAATAATGAAATGCTTGCACTTTAACAATTAACAAATTAATTACACTTTAAAAATTAGACAATTAAAAATAGATAAAGTTGGTAAAGTTAACAGAGACATATAAACATAAAAATGCTAATTGACCTTGAGGTTGTAAACAGTAGAACATTGTAACAGCATAGTTGCCAGGAGTAGTTGTTGGTATTATTATCTAGCATTGGTACAATATCAAAGAGCAGAAGTATACAGAAAATAAAACATCTGGAAGGTAAAAATGTTTAAAGTTTACAGATAGGGAAACTATAACATAGAAATTAGAAAACAGAAATCACTAATACAGTAATAGTGTACAAGGTGGAAGAATGGTTGGTAAGTTGAATATAATGTTGATTATATACAGTTCTAGTATGAGTAATGGAAAGATGGTGGTAAGACAACAAGCTGATGTTGGCATGTTTGTAACGCTTGCCAATGATGATGAGGCACATTTGCCATAGTATAGGTTAAAGATATGTCCTCACCCATGGATGAATCACCTGAATCTGCATGTTCTAAGCAGTCACTATTGCCAATGGGGATGACAGTTTGTGTTTGTGAGTAACAGCGATGCTTCCCTAGTGGCTGAAGCAACAGATCAGTGCACTATGTGATATGAGTATACTCAGCATAGCACAGCCTTAGACAGGTGCCAAATGTGATTAAGTGTCAGAAGTTACCAGTGACATATGGAAAGCACTTTTAATCATCATGTGTGCTAGGGTATCATCCACGCACTGTAGGATACTGTCTAGTTTAACGTGGAGCATATTGCTGTGTTGCACGGTACTCTAGAGGATGTCAGCCTGCATAAGCAACTGCTCCATCGGGACATGGTGTAAAGGGAAGCTGTAATTATTGGTCTCATGTGTTCTATTGTGGCACACACACTGCTTCCATATCCACTTCAACAGACAAGATTGGTAATGCTGTCATTACAACCCTGGACAGCATCATTGTTAAAAGGTGAGATATGGTACAAATACTGGGTGGCTATGTAAGTGGCCATGATGGAGTTCATATCCTCACTCACATAATTAAGTGTATGGCACTCAGACATAGGTGGTGGCAAAATCTAGCCAACATTAACAAGATATTTCACCAGAAAGCTCTTTTTAGATCATGTTCCTGCAAAAGGATATCATCCTTGCTATGGGGGGTACTGAATGCTACTGCAGCAAGAAGTAAAGTGGCTCTAGTTACACAGTGGCACACAACCCCAATACAGAATAAGTCATCATAAGTCACACAGAGTATCTGTCACCTTGAGACCTTCATCTCCACCTTATATGACATACTCCCAACCCCGCCAAGTGTGTGAGGACAGCCCTGTGATACTGTGCCCCTCAGTACCTGTGCAAATGATGATGACTGCGTTACTCTCCACTCTCTATCCTGTGTGGTTTGTGTGGAAATGTGTGATGCACAGTGTGACCTGACCATGCACTGATCAGTATAATCTGTTATTAATATTGCATGCATCTTGTTTGCTCTGTGTGGCACTGCACTTTCATTGAGTACTCATCAGGGTCCATCCTTTTGAACTAGATGTTGATGCTTCATCTGCATTGACATGTATTGTCCCCAATGCTGTCTAGAGGGTGTTATGAAGCTGCTGCTTGTTCCTGTTCATCCTTTCTGTCATTAGTAGATAATGTCATAAATCTTTCTTTCACAGCCATGTATATGCATGGTCCCACTATACTCATATCATGGGGCAGTCTATATGTTTCCTTAAGATCTTATTATGCAGCATGACACAAGCTAGAAACCAACTGCAGACTTTATCAGGGTCATACTGCAGTGCCACCTCAGATGCTACAGGTCAGTAGAAGTAGCTTTGCACTAGACAAGCATGCACTCAATAACAGTGTGGGTTTCTGTCTCTGAAAATTGTACTGAAGCTGAGTAATGCTACCTAGGTTCTGTACAGATGTCATTATCAACAGCTGTAGCATGTATCTGGTATCACTTGCAACATAGTAGGAACAAATGTGGGGAGTTTATTGCATCTGTTCACACTACATATGTATTTGGAAGTGATTAATCTAGCCACAGTGTCTGCACTTACCAGCTAAATGGAACTGAAATGACACCTTACAGAATGCAATGATAGTGTAGACATGCATGCCATATGATATTTAAGGGAAATGTCTGTGTGCTGTGGGGGCACAATGGTTATAATCCCATGTGTGTCAAACACTGCCTGCCACTTTACAGAATGGTAGCCCTTTCTGTTCACATACCTCAGTGACAGTGGGTCAGGTGGTATCTTGTCATTACATGTGTTGTGCACGGCATCCATTGTTTCTGGCAGGCGAGCAATGGCATAGAAGCCATAGAAACCATGGTATGGTGGCTGGATCTACTGTCCACAGGTGTGTGCCAGGAAATCAGAAATTCTTATCCACATGGAGAGGCACAGCTGCAAGGAACTTTTTCAATATTCAAGAGGCAGAGGCCAGTGAAATACTTAACACATTCAGTGCTGCTCTCTGAAGGTTGTCATACTTAGGACAATGAGTGCTATGCATACCTTTGTCACCACAGAGATACAAAGGCCAAGCATTCCAGTGGGCAATACATGTCAGCCAAGCTCTGTTCAATACCTTGATATACACAGAATCAATCAGTAACATTTTGGACAATGACATATAGCATTACTCACTAACGTACCATTGCTGTTGCTGCTTGGTACCTGCTCACACACATAGATGGGAAGTGGGGGTGCTGATGGGTACTAGGTGCTACTGAATGACTGCTCTTCTAACCCTTAAAATGTCTGCTGCCTGCAAAATCTCCAACATGTCTACTTTGCTTTGCAGTTTTATAATATATCACACATTAGAGTGCAATTTCCTTCAATTATAACTTTGAATTATGACTGGGGTCACCTTAGATACATCTGCATATTATTATGGCCTTATTTTTTCCTACCCAATGTCATTTGCATATCATTATGTTGTAATCTGTTGCAAAGAGGCTGCCCTTTACAGGAGAATAACCACATGCTGAAGTAAAGAATTTTGCAAGATAACTACAAGAAAGACTCATTTAGCAATATCTTACAGATGCTGTGGTCTTGCGTTCCTATGAGGTAGACAGAGAACATCTTAATAGTAAAAAGAAAACTGTCTATCAGATATTACAAAAATCTATAGCAAGCAAAGTAGATAAGATTGTTGGAAAGTCAAAATGAGGAAAGCACATTCTTGATGTAATTTGTATTAACCAGAAATGCAAAGTAATACTAAATTCATATTCTGTCAAACATGAATTTAGTAGTTTTGATCATTTGAGTATTACTTTGAGTTCAGATATTAGTAACATCAGATTAAAGTCTAATAGGTTCATAGGCTTATAGGTATACACTAGGGGCCTAAAGATCACCAGCTTTATAAGCCTAACCATGCAGCCTAACCCTATTGTTTTCTTATATGTTATGGGTGTTTATTAGGAGGGGCTATGTTAAATAGTAAGTTTATAAAGGGAAGCATTAGTGGTAAACATTTTGAATAAGGCCTTCCTGGACTTGTTCCTGAGTCTATTAGATGTGCAATTGATCTGGACCAAAATTAACTTGTTTTGGAGTCAGAACTTTAAATAATTTTTGGAATGTCTATGTTAGCCTTATTGATTCTGCCAAGTAAGATTTATTACCAGATGTAATTTATTTATTTCTTCCTTTGGCTTTTAATATGGTGCCTTATTTAGTGATATTAAAATCTTCGGATAACATGAACATTAATGTTTTCATAAAGTGTGGCTATGAATGACTTCTTAATTCATCAAATAAAGTAATATTATATAACCAACTGTCTTCTGAAAAGATATAAATAAGGGAAATCTATTGGGATCTGTTTGGGGGCATTTCCTTTTTAATATGTTATGCTTTCCATTCCAAAATGCAGCGGTATGTGAATATCTAAATTTGCTGATGATACCAGGACTGGGCTTTGGTGCCACTAACTTGCAAAATCAAAGTAGGTTCAAAGATTTTCTAGATGATCTGTACAACTAGTCTCAGACTAATGGAGTGACATTTAAAAAACACAAAATATATTTTGTTTTCCATTATAGTGTATATAATTTAAGTTGTCCATATTCTATTCACAATGAGTTACTTAAAGCTGCTGAACAGGTTAGGTACTTGGAGACTTTTGACTGACTGTGCTTTAAAGTTTGACTTCAATGTTAGTTACATCATAAGGAACTGTTAGGATAATATAAAAGATATTTTTCAAATCACAGCATCAAGGCATACTGAGGTATTATACCCCTGCATAACCATGTGCTTAGGCTGCATACATATTATTGTGTTTCAGTGTGTATGTATGTATGGAGCTGGTTCAATCATAATACATAAAAGGATTCAAAGGTAATCTAAAAGGAGACTTATGGTAAGGCATTTCTCTAATAAAGAGAGATTGGCAAATCTTCACCATTTGTTGCAAGTCATTAACTGTTCAGGGGATCTATTATCAATATTTAAGTGACTAAAAGATATAATATGACAATGAAAACATAATTACTAGGTTCTGTAACATATTACATTTGTGTTTTACAAAATCTTCTAATTTACTAAGTTTTAAGATTTCTCTTGTCTCATAGTATGATAATAAAGTTTATGATATTAGTTATTTACTACAAAGTTTGTGAAGACCTCATTGGAGGTCTTCAGTTTGTCCCCAAAATGCAACATTGTAACTTTTGCATATATTCTTTACAATGTGCTTCTGTTTACTGTGGGATAACACGACATAAAGCTAAGAAACCCTACTACAACACCTGGATACTACATAACTTGACTATGAATCTCAGACTCAGTAAACCATATACCAACTCGCTGATCCTATGTTATCAAATATTGAGATCAGTGAAAATTGCAATACTCAAGGCACTGCTAAAAATCAAACTGTAGAGTCAAGTCTACATTAAAAATAAAAAAAAACATTAAATTACCATAAAGCATTATTGCAAATGGTTAAACCCTCCTGCATTCCTCAAATGGAGAAATTTATCTCCATTCTGTATGAAATCAGTTATAAAATTTAAGATTGCACTTACATAGAAAAAAGGGTTTACCCAAATTCTGCTCCCTTTAGGTCAGAATTCAGCAATGTTACACTTTAATTCTAAAATGTGGGAGGTGACGTAATCCAACATGCAGGGTGTAGGAGACTTGCCTCCACCACAAAAACTTCCTCTGTACTGTCTACTTTTATTTCCTTTTTGGTCACTAGGAATATCTTTATGCTTCCATCAAGACCAATAATATATCAAACAGCTTATATTTGATTATTACAGTTATCTTCTCTAACTATAATATTCAGAAGCACTGAATCATTGAGTTGTTATTCTGTGGAATAAATTTCATTATCTATGGGTAGGGAAAATATTATTTATTATTATACCCTTATCTATGTATATCTATCTATCTATCTATCTATCTATCTATCTATCTATCTATCTATCTGTCTATCTATTTATATATCTATTGATCTATCTATCCCCTTGTTCTCTAACTCTCTATATTCATATGTACATATGTCCTTGTGTTTGTGCGTGTGTATGTGTGTGTGTGTGTGTGTGTGTGTGTGTGTGTGTGTGTGTGTGTGTGTGTGTATATATATATATATATATATATATATATATATATATATATATTTATAGGAGTGCTTTCATTAATTGAAACTCACAACTGATCAGTAAAACAGAGGGTTGACAAGTATGCAATATTGTAAACCAAGCAGGTAAAGTGCAAACCACCTAAAAGTACTACGGTACCTCCAATAAGCGACAGTCCGGTTAGACACCACGTTCTCAAATCCACTGTTTAATCCACATAACACCAGACAAACATAATCCAAGCAGCAAAAGCTCGAATATAACGATACAGATACAAAAATCAAACACCCAGGGAACACGTAAAAATGCAGCAGTTAAGCGCTTTCAACCATTCGTCAACTGGTCTTCATCAGAACTGCTAAAGAAAGCGTTCAGTGAATTTAAATCAACTTTGTGGCGCCAAAACATGCAGCTTCATTCTTAAAGAGGTATACACATATATGTATATAATAATGTAAAAAAATAAGTAATATGCATGAATAAGTAAATAATACATCTCAATTAAATGTCCAATACAACTCATGGAAAATATTCATTAAAAGCCAACAACTAGTCTCTGTTCAGCCCACTTGTTCTCATAAGATGTGGTATTTCATTTAAAAATAGCGTAGAATTCACTACTACATGGTGTAAAAATTATGTTAAAAACTAATTTGATGAATTATACCATCCATTTGTGTGCTTGTCTATACAAGATGATAATAATTTCATTTGTTATATATATCTGGTATATAAAAATAACTAAAAAATAAAAAATAAAAAATAATAATAAAAGTATTAAATATTGAGTATGTAATAACTGTAAATATATATAAAACAATAATTTGGTTAAAACCTTTCTGTTCATTTGTGCACTTTATATACTTCATATAAATTATAATAAAATATAATATAATATAATATAATGTGCATATTATAATATTTAATAATGTTTGTCATATATAAAAGACTCTTATCATTTGATAGTGGTATGTGCTCTTTCTACATCTAACATTAATTTAGTAAACTTTTAATGGAAATGTTATCATTTAAGCCCGGTGGACAGGTTGCGTCAGTATATAATTGCCACCAAGCTTCTTTAAAGGCTATTAAACCTTTAACGTCACCTCCCATAGGATTAGTAGGTATCACCTCCAATATGGAAAATTTAAATGTGTGTTCTATTCCCATCATATGAACGTGCCTGGACAAGGCATTTGTGTCATCCTTTGTTCTTATACTGTACAAATGATCATATATGCGCTTTTTCAAACTTCGTTCCGTTCTCCCCACATAATAAGCGTCACAGATGTCACATGTAGCTAAATAAATAACATTTTTCGTATTACAATTCCCATATTTACAAGTGATGACACACCTATGTCCATTCTTCAATACAATTTTTCCAACACAATTCATATATTTGCAATAATTACAAAATCCACAGAGGATTGATTCATATATTGAGGAATATTCCTTGGACGCGAGAATAAGTAACGAAATTTACAAATTTATTAAAGTTGAATACCCCAGGTTGGCTACAATGGTGGGCATTCCTAAGATTCACAAAGATATCAATGACCCTCCCCTGAGACCTATAGTTTCGGGTAGTTTTTCCAAAACTTTTAAGATGGGAAAGTTTATCGATACTATTTTGAAAAATATATATACCCTAATTCCACATATGGTTAAGGATTCGTGGTGTTTCCTTTCCAAGTATCCAATTTCGTATGACGAGAATAACAATTCTAAATATATAATCACTATTGATGTGATTGATTTATTCTCATGCATTCCTAAACAGGAGGGCTTGGAAGCCTTCTCTAACAGTCTAAAGAGACATAATGGACTTGGAATGGGACACCATAAGTCTCTTAACGGAGATGATGTCTATTGTTTTAGATAATAATTTTATCTACTTTGAAGGAGAACTATTTAAGCAGACCAGGGGCGTAGCAATGGGGGCGGCATGTGCCCCCATTTATGCTAATCTGGTCATGCTCAATTGGGAGGATGAAATTTTATTCAAAAACCCATACTTTTCCAATGTCAAGTACTATTCTAGGTTTTTAGACGATTTATACATATTGTGGGAAGGCAGAAGGGAAGATATGTTAGCCTTCTTAGATTTTATTGAAAAAAGTAGTGACTATCTAAAGTTTACGTATAATATAGATACAAAAGGTTTACCATATTTGGATACCTTGGTAACACATGAAGAGGGAAAAATAATATCTAGAATTTATAGGAAGGCTACCTTCTCTAATAATTACTTAGACTATACAAGTTGTCATCCACCTAAGGTAAAATACAACGTCTTTAAAGGACAATGTATAAGAGCCACTAGAATGGTATCTGAATTGACGGATTTGAAAAAAGAAATAACAGTAATACAAAATTATTTTATGGAAAGGGGTTATCCAAGTAGTATGATGACTGAGACAGTGGCCTATATATTAAAAAACAGGGACATAAAGTATAAACCATTGTTGGGATCAGGAGATATTATCATATATCCTAAACTGAACAATGATGGAGTAGGACCAAGTTACTTAAGGGCATGTATTATACCATACAATTATGCCACAGAAAAGATTCAATTAATTATTTCAAAATTTTGGTATTTGATTAGTAGTGACCAACATTTGGTAGATATATTGGGTAACAAACCAAAATTCATATACAGGATGGGTATGAATATGAAAAAACTTTTGGAACATAATATAGGAGGAAATAAGAAATATGAACCTCAAAAGGGAAGCAAAAAGTGTGGATTTTGTAATTATTGCAAATATATGAATTGTGTTGGAAAAATTGTATTGAAGAATGGACATAGGTGTGTCATCACTTGTAAATATGGGAATTGTAATACGAAAAATGTTATTTATTTAGCTACATGTGACATCTGTGACGCTTATTATGTGGGGAGAACGGAACGAAGTTTGAAAAAGCGCATATATGATCATTTGTACAGTATAAGAACAAAGGATGACACAAATGCCTTGTCCAGGCACGTTCATATGATGGGAATAGAACACACATTTAAATTTTCCATATTGGAGGTGATACCTACTAATCCTATGGGAGGTGACGTTAAAGGTTTAATAGCCTTTAAAGAAGCTTGGTGGCAATTATATACTGACGCAACCTGTCCACCGGGCTTAAATGATAACATTTCCATTAAAAGTTTACTAAATTAATGTTAGATGTAGAAAGAGCACATACCACTATCAAATGATAAGAGTCTTTTATATATGACAAACATTATTAAATATTATAATATGCACATTATATTATATTATATTATATTTTATTATAATTTATATGAAGTATATAAAGTGCACAAATGAACAGAAAGGTTTTAACCAAATTATTGTTTTATATATATTTACAGTTATTACATACTCAATATTTAATACTTTTATTATTATTTTTATTTTTATTTTTAGTTATTTTTATATACCAGATATATATAACAAATGAAATTATTATCATCTTGTATAGACAAGCACACAAATGGATGGTATAATTCATCAAATTAGTTTTAACATAATTTTTACACCATGTAGTAGTGAATTCTACGCTATTTTTAAATGAAATACCACATCTTATGAGAACAAGTGGGCTGAACAGAGACTAGTTGTTGGCTTTTAATGAATATTTTCCATGAGTTGTATTGGACATTTAATTGAGATGTATTATTTACTTATTCATGCATATTACTTATTTTTTACATTATTATATACATATATGTGTATACCTCTTTAAGAATGAAGCTGCATGTTTTGGCGCCACAAAGTTGATTTAAATTCACTGAACGCTTTCTTTAGCAGTTCTGATGAAGACCAGTTGACGAATGGTTGAAAGCGCTTAACTGCTGCATTTTTACGTGTTCCCTGGGTGTTTGATTTTTGTATCTGTATCGTTATATTCGAGCTTTTGCTGCTTGGATTATGTTTGTCTGGTGTTATGTGGATTAAACAGTGGATTTGAGAACGTGGTGTCTAACCGGACTGTCGCTTATTGGAGGTACCGTAGTACTTTTAGGTGGTTTGCACTTTACCTGCTTGGTTTCTGATGTCGTCTCCTACTTCGGCAGCCCCCGGCGAGAATGGCGGTAGCACACACAACAATGGTAATCCAGCACCAGTATCGCAAACAGCATATGCAATGGATACAGTACTTGAAGGGAAACGGAATTTGGAAGCGTTTCAGACTGAATTATCGGAACTGAGAGGTGAGGTTAAAAACCTAACCGCACTTGTAATGAAATTAGTATCTGGGGCTCCGGCACCCAAACAAGATGTTTTATTACCATTAGCCAACAACAATGTTTTTGCTGAAAGTGATTCAAATAACTTTGAGTCTTGCCCACCTGTTTTAACTGTTATTCAGTCAGGCTTAGCCAAAGGGACTCACCGGGCTAAAACTAGTCAAGCTAAACGCTTGAGTATTCAACAGGATACTGTGAATAGTTATCGTAATGAATGTACCGACAAGCCAATTGATGTTTTTGTAGAGCATTCTGACGATAGTTTTGATGTACCCAATGGACAGAAGACGGGACAACTCAGTCCCACACATAGACTGGATATTGCTGCACCTCTTTCCAGCAGCAATATCAACATTTCTGATTTTACCTTCGATTTTTCCCTTTATGACTATGACTTTGAGTCAAAAAGGACTGGTACTAAACACAAGAGAATGCTACCCATTAAGACGTATTCTACAGTTACAGCACACAATTTGGAAAATACTGTGAAGGGGCTTGACAAGCTCCATTTACCTTCGCGGACAGGGACAGATGCCCCGAGTAGATCTGAACATTCTGATTTATTCAACAAATTCCTATCTTTTGACTTTAAAGTGGACAGTGTTGAAGCATCTGATCATGTAGTCCTTTCACGTGAAGGGAATCATAGTGTTGTGAAGGGAAATTTGAAGTCAATGATATATTCTTTGGGAAAGAAACTTAAAATTATTAATGGATTAAAAGTGGATAACATGTATTTACAGAAATGTATGGAATTTAAGATAGTACCCAAGGGACTTAGGTTCTTCAAGTTGCCATTGGGTATTGATCTAAGCACTTCAAGCATCAATGAATTTAACAGTTTTTTTGATGAATGTGGGTTCAATTATATAGGTATACTTATGAAGTATCATGATGAAAGATTGAGTAACATTATTCATGAAGTAGAGGTTTTGAATACACAGATTGTGAGTGACCTATTATTTAAGGATTGGGAAAGATTATACAACAAACAATATTTTGAGGCTAAAAAATGGGCTGACAACCTGTGTAAGAGAAAATTGGACAAAATTAAAAGGGATAGGGAATTGTATCAAAAACATTTAGCATATGTGTGGCCGAAGAAACAGAATTACAATGCAGGGCAGAGTCATCGTATACAAAACAACGGGTACAACGACTATATTAGGGATGATAGTGATACTGACCATGCAGATAATTTTGTTAAGAAGAATCAATCGGATTTTCGGACACATCGGGAGGGCAATTACCCCCCATATCAGAGAAGAGGGTCCAACTTTCAAGCCAGGGGGATACGATAAGCGAGACAATACCATTTATTAATACAGTAAGACAATTGAATACATCTAGTATACTTCATATACATAATCAACCCACTGATGACAGAAATTATGACGGAAGTGATTATGATAGAGCCAACGACGTACTTGTTGAAGGCAAGGTCGTTACATTTAGACATTTCAATATTTATAATTATACGGACTTACAGGTTACGAAAACACATTTTAACTTGTTTGAGAAGGGATTGAAATTTATACCAAATCCCAAATTTAGTTTAACTGATGTATTGATTGATTTTAAAAAATATATAAGGAAGATCAACTTAGAGGTATTTTTCAAAGACAAGAACGTTAAGACTGTTAAAAATACAGATAGTGGTATGAATTTAGGAAAAAATTTGTCGATTAAGAGCAAGTTCACACCTGCCAACCATCCCATAATTGACACCTTTGATAAGGTTGTCACTAGAGAGATTTATGGTCAATATAATGAATTTAGACAGTTAAAAGGTAATACCAATCTGACCGAGGATGAAGAAGGACTACTCCAATCATTGAGAAACAATAATACCATAAGAATAATGAAACCCGACAAAGGGGGAGGGATAGCAATATATGATAATATGGTATATATACAAAAAATATATGATATCTTACACAGTACGGGGAATTATGTTAGTATTTCTAGGAATGAACTACACATTGCCTACCAGAGGATTGATTCATATATTGAGGAATATTCCTTGGACGCGAGAATAAGTAACGAAATTTACAAATTTATTAAAGTTGAATACCCCAGGTTGGCTACAATGGTGGGCATTCCTAAGATTCACAAAGATATCAATGACCCTCCCCTGAGACCTATAGTTTCGGGTAGTTTTTCCAAAACTTTTAAGATGGGAAAGTTTATCGATACTATTTTGAAAAATATATATACCCTAATTCCACATATGGTTAAGGATTCGTGGTGTTTCCTTTCCAAGTATCCAATTTCGTATGATGAGAATAACAATTCTAAATATATAATCACTATTGATGTGATTGATTTATTCTCATGCATTCCTAAACAGGAGGGCTTGGAAGCCTTCTCTAACAGTCTAAAGAGACATACGGACTTGGAATGGGACACCATAAGTCTCTTAACGGAGATGATGTCTATTGTTTTAGATAATAATTTTATCTACTTTGAAGGAGAACTATTTAAGCAGACCAGGGGCGTAGCAATGGGGGCGGCATGTGCCCCCATTTATGCTAATCTGGTCATGCTCAATTGGGAGGATGAAATTTTATTCAAAAACCCATACTTTTCCAATGTCAAGTACTATTCTAGGTTTTTAGACGATTTATACATATTGTGGGAAGGCAGAAGGGAAGATATGTTAGCCTTCTTAGATTTTATTGAAAAAAGTAGTGACTATCTAAAGTTTACGTATAATATAGATACAAAAGGTTTACCATATTTGGATACCTTGGTAACACATGAAGAGGGAAAAATAATATCTAGAATTTATAGGAAGGCTACCTTCTCTAATAATTACTTAGACTATACAAGTTGTCATCCACCTAAGGTAAAATACAACGTCTTTAAAGGACAATGTATAAGAGCCACTAGAATGGTATCTGAATTGACGGATTTGAAAAAAGAAATAACAGTAATACAAAATTATTTTATGGAAAGGGGTTATCCAAGTAGTATGATGACTGAGACAGTGGCCTATATATTAAAAAACAGGGACATAAAGTATAAACCATTGTTGGGATCAGGAGATATTATCATATATCCTAAACTGAACAATGATGGAGTAGGACCAAGTTACTTAAGGGCATGTATTATACCATACAATTATGCCACAGAAAAGATTCAATTAATTATTTCAAAATTTTGGTATTTGATTAGTAGTGACCAACATTTGGTAGATATATTGGGTAACAAACCAAAATTCATATACAGGATGGGTATGAATATGAAAAAACTTTTGGAACATAATATAGGAGGAAATAAGAAATATGAACCTCAAAAGGGAAGCAAAAAGTGTGGATTTTGTAATTATTGCAAATATATGAATTGTGTTGGAAAAATTGTATTGAAGAATGGACATAGGTGTGTCATCACTTGTAAATATGGGAATTGTAATACGAAAATGTTATTTATTTAGCTACATGTGACATCTGTGACGCTTATTATGTGGGGAGAACGGAACGAAGTTTGAAAAGCATATATGATCATTTGTACAGTATAAGAACAAAGGATGACACAAATGCCTTGTCCAGGCACGTTCATATGATGGGAATAGAACACACATTTAAATTTTCCATATTGGAGGTGATACCTACTAATCCTATGGGAGGTGACGTTAAAGGTTTAATAGCCTTTAAAGAAGCTTGGTGGCAATTATATACTGACGCAACCTGTCCACCGGGCTTAAATGATAACATTTCCATTAAAAGTTTACTAAATTAATGTTAGATGTAGAAAGAGCACATACCACTATCAAATGATAAGAGTCTTTTATATATGACAAACATTATTAAATATTATAATATGCACATTATATTATATTATATTATATTTTATTATAATTTATATGAAGTATATAAAGTGCACAAATGAACAGAAAGGTTTTAACCAAATTATTGTTTTATATATATTTACAGTTATTACATACTCAATATTTAATACTTTTATTATTATTTTTTATTTTTTAGTTGATTTTTATATACCAGATATATATAACAAATGAAATTATTATCATCTTGTATAGACAAGCACACAAATGGATGGTATAATTCATCAAATTAGTTTTTAACATAATTTTTACATCATATAGTAGTGAATTCTACGCTATTTTTAAATGAAATACCACATCTTATGAGAACAAGTGGGCTGAACAGAGACTAGTTGTTGGCTTTTAATGAGTATTTTCCATGAGTTGTATTGGACATTTAATTGAGATGTATTATTTACTTATTCATGCATATTACTTATTTTTTACATTATTATATACATATATGTGTATATCTCTTTAAGAATGAAGCTGCATGTTTTGGCGCCACAAAGTTGATTTAAATTCACTGAACGCTTTCTTTAGCAGTTCTGATGAAGACCAGTTGACGAATGGTTGAAAGCGCTTAACTGCTGCATTTTTACGTGTTCCCTGGGTGTTTGATTTTTGTATCTGTATCGTTATATTCGAGCTTTTGCTGCTTGGATTATGTTTGTCTGGTGTTATGTGGATTAAACAGTGGATTTGAGAACGTGGTGTCTAACCGGACTGTCGCTTATTGGAGGTACCGTAGTACTTTTAGGAAGTATGCAATATTGAGAAACACCTGGGATGGGGAATATGCCCCTTCCCTGGGGATTGTGCTATCTTGGAATTATTGTAAATAATTAGCAGGTGGTGTGTGTGTGGGGGGGGGGGGGTACTCCCTAAGAAAAAGTGGTTTGCTCTTCCATTGTCCAATGTCAGGCCTCAGAACATGTGATTAAGGGTTTCAATGTTTTTTTCTTTACCTTTTACAGTTGATATTTTTAGTGTTGATAGGGGGTGCCACGTGTTTTTCTTGTGGCACACATTTATTGCATGCTGCTGGAGTGGTAATTTTTGTTGATCATTACAATGGGCAAATTATATTACAGTTGAATTGTGGAGTTAGCATATTTAATTTCAGTGGGTATCTAAAAGTAGTGTTTTTATTTTTTTTTAAGTGATCACAAAAGTAAGCCATTTGCTTTTGCTTTAGTTCATTGTTTTTTTATTTTTACAATGTTCTTGATTACCCATGAACTTTTTCGACTTATTTGCTGTCGAAGAATGTTCATAAGTGATCTAACAAAATATTCTCATATATATACACATATATATATATATATATATATATATATATATATATATATATATATACATATATATATATATATTTATAGTTCCACTAAATTTCTCAACTGTGCACTTAATCAAAATGGCAGCTGTGTTGCTGTTTTAGTTGACTGTAGAACTTTTTCAGTTTTACAGTGGTTGGCTGTGCTTTGGTTGACTACAGTTCAAGGTACTGCACTATAGTCATGTCTGTGCAATTGTGGAGTTAGTAAATATATATTGTAAGAGGGGTGGGGACAGATCCCTCTCATTTTACATTATGGGTGGATTTGCAACCCCCCCTACACACACACACGCACACGTATACATTCATAAATTCATGTTGTGGGCATATTTTTTGAATATTTCTGATTGCAGAAGGAGCAAAGGTTTTTTTTTTTTGCAGTCATTGATTTTTAGGGAGGGCATTGTGCTTTGTCAGAGTCAGAATCATAAATATAACATCAAGTTCTGATTTATTTGGTATTACGTGTCTGTTTCATTTTATCTGAAAAGAAACTGAGGTATTCTTTTTGAATCAGTTGTTTCAAAGTTTGTTTTTGGTGTGGGTTGCTGTTACCTGTGTTTTTAATTTTTGTGATTATCTGTGTTCAGTTAGTTGCCTTTTTAACTAATACATAGTTGCTGATTTTTTTGTCAGTTGATTGAGAGTCACCTGAAACTGTGCTCAATGTTTCTTGATATATATATATATATATATATATATATATATATATATATATATATATATATATCACACACACACACACACACACACACACACGCACACACACATACATATATATATATATATATATATATATATATATATATAGAGAGAGAGAGAGAGATACACTCACCAGACTAAACAAGGAGAAAATTACTATCAGCTGCCTGTCAGGTGCCAGGATCTGCCACATAACAGATGCACTCAGGTCACTCCACAGCAAGTACAAATATGACTGTGTCATTGTCCATGTTGGTGTGAATGACCTGAGACGTACCTCCCTGGACTACATGAAAAGAGACATGGAGGAGCTGTCCGAACTTGTAGCCCAGGCAGGTATGACCATAGCCCTGAGTAGCATCCTGCCAACACCCAAAATGATACCACAGTACAAGGACAAAATGATTGACTTCAACAATTGGCTAAGCTTCTGGTGTCATTCTATGGGGATCCAGTATCTGTCTGCCTGGGATAACATGATCGACAAACCACGATGCTTTGCCAGAGATGGCCTGCACCTGTCACCCCTGGGATTCCGGATACTGGCCAAGGCTCTTGCCACCCCTATAGTGCCTTTTTTAGGCAAGGTTCAAATGACAAATTCACCACCATAACTGGTAAAAGCAAGCAAAATCTGAGGGTAATGCTACTTAATGCTAAAAGTCTAAACCTCAAAATGCACTCACTCGAGGCACTCCTTAAAATGGAGAACATCGACATCTTTGCAGTGACAGAGACCTGGTTCAAGGCTCCATTGAGCACCCCTGCATTACCAGGCTATAATTCATACCACACTTTTCGGCCACCTAACCTGGACCAAAACACTAAAGGTGGAGGCATGTCCATATTCATTAAGGATATCCACATCTCCAGGCTAATTGCTCAGCATAATGCATCCGAGATTATCCAAGTGCAACTAACTATGGGCAAGACCGCAATCCAAATTGTAGCTTGCTACAAATCCCCCACCATGCCCCAGGTTTCCCACTCCTCATTTCTTGATACACTGGAAAACATTAGGGTACAACCTAACACCCTAATAATGGGTGATTTCAACTACCCCACCATTATCTGGGAAAACTACTCATGTACCAACTCTTGTACTCAACGTTTTCTGGAATTCATAAATTCCAACACCTTGGATCAACTTATCCACACCCCCATCAGGGGCAGCAATATCCTAGACCCGGTCATTACCAACATGGGCAACCGGTGTTCCACACCAGAGGTCAGTTCCTCATTAGTCAGATCTAACCACAAGCTAAACACCCGAGACATCCACATCCCACCCCCAACACGCATTAGGAAAACCACTGTAAAAAATTTGTCCATAGCCAACTTCACGCTTCTTAAGACAGAAGTGGCAAACTTCATGACACCCATGCTGATGGACAATAGAGGTACGACTGATGAATCCTATACAAATGCACTTTATAAGCACTTACATGAGTGCATGGATCGTACAATCCCTAAGAGAACCAAGATGCTATCCTCCAAAAAAAGGAAGCCAATCTGGTGGTCCCCTGCCATAAACAAACTCTACAACAGAAGAAAGAAGCTATTGCAAAACAGAGTAAAATCCCATGATTGGAGGAACTCCATGGTCAGCCTCAGTAAGAAGCTGAGATCCCTCATAAAATCCTCCAAAGCTAATTACGAAAACAAAATCGCCACTGATTCTAAAGACAACCACAAAGCATTCTATAGCTATTTCAAGAATCTCAATGGCAACACTCAGATCTGCTCTGAGTTATAGCACAATGGCAGTAAATATACAGACCCAACTGATATTGTCAACATCCTGGCAGATAGGTTCAGTGCTAACTTTACCCCTCTCTCACCCCCTAAAGGGCCCATCTCTATACTGGAAGAATGCAAAGTTCCTGTAATCACGGCTGCACAGGCAAAAAAACACACTCTCCAAAGCCAAGGACACAGCATCCATGGGACCTGACAACATCCCAGGCTGCATTCTACATGAACTGGCACCCCACCTAAGTACCATGTTCAATTATAGCCTCACCTCAGGCTTTGTGCCCACACCAAAAGGGGGAGCCACCATGGACCCTGGGAACTACTGCCCCATTAGCCTGACAAGCCTGGTCAGCAAGGCTATGGAACGGATCATCATGGAACTTATAAACAATGGCATTGGTAATCTCCAAACACTGGACCCTACCCAGTTCAGGTTTGTAAAAGGAAGATCATGTCTCCTAAACCTGATAGACTTCTTTGAAGCGGTCACCAAAGCCGTAGATGAGGATAAGGTGGTTCACACAGCCTATCTAGATCTCGCCAAGGCTTTTGACACCATCCCGCACTCTGGAATTATAGATAAACGCAATAAACTAGATATAAATCTCAATGTCACAAGATGGGTTGCCAACTGGCTCACTGACAGAACCCACACTGTGAAAGTAGCAGACTCTAAATCCAACTTCAGACCAGTGACAAGTGGGGTACCACAGGATTCAGTCCTAGGTCCTATCCTGTTTGGTATCTACTTCTCTGAAGTACAGGCTAACACAGAAGATCTTTGGCTAACAAAGTTCACAGATGACTGCAAACTAGGAGCCATAACCAAAACTCCTAGCGATGTGGACATCCTACAAAAGTGCCTCACTGAGACAGATGCCTGGTGTCAAAGCCATGGCCTTAAGCTCAATGCCAAAAAGTGCATTGTCATCCCTTTCGGTAAAAACTCTGTACCCATGAACTACCACATAAGCAGTAGCCTAGTTAACACCGAAAATGTGATAAGAGACCTTGGGACACAGGTGGACAGTAGTCTCTCCTTTGATAATCACATCGCTACAGTAGTCAGGAAATCCTTCTACGTTGCACACCTCATTACAAAAGGTTTCTCATCCAGGAAAAAAAGATGGCATTGTTCCCCTCTACACATCACTCATTAGACCCATTATAGAGTACAACGCCCCTTTTGGTATGTACCTCACAAGACATCTACAACAACTGGAAAGGCTGCAGAAATTCCTCACAAAGAGGATTACCGGTCTTAGATGCCCTACGCAGACCATCTCAAAAAACTCCAGCTTTACTCTGTCGTATATCACCTACTCAGAGGTGATCTCTGCCTAACATACAAAGCTATGTCAAACCCAGAGCTGTTGGACATGCTCCACTTAAAGAAATCCCAATCGCTCCGAGTTACACTCTCTAGGGACCTAAACCTTGTCATCACAATAAACAGAACATGCTGGAGGAATAGATTCCTGTCCCAGAGACTTTGCATACTCTGGAACAAACTACCTATCTGTATCAAACAAACCTCCTCATTAGCACTCTTCAAGAAAAATCTTGATGATTGGATGAGAGATACGAAATTCACCCTGAGGATCACTTCTGTGGCTCTGCTTGACAGGGGCACAGGAAAATTATTTTCTTGGGTGGCAAAAGCCAGGGTACCATTTGGCTAATAGCCTCGTACCGACCTATGAACATATATATATATATATATATATATATATATATATATAGATAGATAGAGATATATATATATATATATATATATATATATATATATATATATATATATATATATATATATATATGCATTTGTTTGTTTATCTATGTGACATTTTTAATACAGTGGATATACACAGGTTCATAGGTGTATACTAGGCTAATGACCACTAGAGCATTTATAAGCTGAGCTGTGCAACCCAGATGTGACCCACAAATTTGATTTATATACAGGTTGATTTATTGACTGCTTCTGTCAATCAGAGACATAGGCACCAGACCAGGTGTGAAGTTTTGATGAACCATCCATTTGTCCAAGTTGCACTTATATAGGGATTGAGAGGAACTCTGCTTCAAATGAATGGGAAGCCTGTTCCAGAGAATGGGAATTCTCTGAGAGATTTATCTATTTTTCCAAAATGTCCTTCTTATGTTGCACACAAAATTTAGGTCTTTTATTCTAGTAGTTCTGACGTTGTTTGTTTTGTAGATGTTCAGGTTGTATCATGACTGTAAACCCCTGCAGTACAAACAAAAACCTAATTCATGAACAAAGACACACACTCCTATATAAAGTGTCACTTAAATTACCAACAGATACTTTTTGCTTTGTTTTGTTTTTTGCTCCCCCCATGACTGACTTTGGTTGATGGCTCCCTTTCCTTCATGCATTTAGCCCACTCTCTGTGGTGTAATGGATACCAGGTATTCCCAGACTAGGTGAGAGTCCTATGGCCAATTCATTCCTGACTGGGAATTCCTACTAGCCCTTCATAACCCAGAGAGAGTTGGGTGGTAGAGATCAAGTTAGGTTGCTGGTCCTGCAGGCCAGCCTATCATCTCCTCTTCAGAGTACCGCCTCCTCCCTTAGCTCCTCTGACTCTACAATTGATGGAGATTCGACAGCTAGCTGATTGGTTTGTATGAAATAGAATGCAATGGGGCCTGACTAACCCAAAATAAAAATACTTATGGACAAAAACAAGGTGTCAAAATGCTGAGAGTAGGATAAACAATTTAATAAAACACAGATATAATTAGGTAAGTGCTTTCGCGGTTGCCTGCTTCCTCAGACCTTAATACAAATGATAACAGTTACTAAAATCTTTACATTTAAATGTTTCACACAACCAATAAAAGCTAGCATATTTAATGAGGCAAACTTCTCTTTTTTAAAACAGGTTTTAAAGAGACAGCGCTGTCCGGACCTGGAGGGGCATATGCCTTAAAGTCAATAATCCATTTTAATTCAACACACTCTGTTTCATTGTATAAATCTCCTTCTCTCAGACAATCATTGACCTTTTGTAAGACCAGAAACTTAAAACTATGGTCTCCCCCAGCTTCTGACACATGCTTGGCCAATACATTAGTCAGTTTGTTACTGCGTATATAATTTAGATGTTCCAGCACCCTTTCCTTCAACACACGATTGGTCTTACCTGTGTAAAAACTATCACATAGGTTACACCTAGCCATATAGACTATATTTTTAGTCAAACAGTCTGCATAGAAGGAAAATTCTATTGACTTCATAGTCACTGAGTGTACAACCATGCAGCTTGACCAAATGTTGGGGCAGGCTTTGCAAGTCCTACATGCATATGTCCCTTTATACTGTGAGGTAAACTGTCCATGAGACCTGTTTTGCTTGTAACACAAACGCTGTTTCAGGTTTTTACAATTCTTAAAGCAAAACTTAGGGGTAGATTCTATCACCTTATTTATTTTTGGGTCCGTCAATAGAATTGGCCAATTTCTCTTAACAATTTCACATTCTATTCATTACTTTCTTGTCCACTACCTCTTCATTCTCTACATTTATAGGAGATTGATCAGAAAAAAAAGGTTTTATTTTTGTACTCTCCAACTTATTAACATCTTCTATAGTTTTTTTCAATCTTTTCAATTCTATAACCCCTATCCACAAGGTCTAGGCAAAGTGCATTAAGTGCTTCTTTTAGTGATACAGAATCTGTATATAACCTCTTACACCTAAGTACCTGATTTTTCTACTACATTCCTAGTGGTGTGTATAGGATGCATACTAGACTGATGCAATATATTGTTCTTCCTATATTTCTTTCTGCATTGCTTAGTGGACAGAGTACCAAACATGTTCTTACTAACTGCAACATCAAGAATGTCAATACTTTCCACAGAATAGTGCAAACAGAATGACAAATACGTAGTTGTACTCTCCAAATAAAGCACAAAACTCTTTAGATCTACTTCATTGCCATGCCAAATGAAAAAAAATGTCATCCATAAAACGCTTAATAAAAAGTGACATGCATCTTGTACATACCATTGCTGAAAACTGACTCTTTCCCCCAATCGGCAAGAACTAAATTGGCATATGTGTTCGCACATGCTGTGCCCATAGCTACTCCTACTATTTGAAGGAAGTATGCAGACTCATAAAGGAAAACATTGTTCTCCAAAATTAGGTCTAGTAGGGCACAGATTGTATTAATCTTCGTATTGGGATAACCACTCTCTCCAGTAAGAAATTATCTTAACATTTTCTAAACCATCTTCATTTGGGATTACTGTGAATGAAGAATTCACATCAAGAGTAACAAAAAACATACTTCTGATTGCATTTTCATCTTTGTGCTTGGCTCATATGTAGAGATGTTCCAAGAATTGCTTGCTATCCTTCAAAACAGTCTCCACTTCATTTAAAACATTTCTAAGCTGTTCTTCCACCTATATGGACAATGGCTCAGTGAGCCAACCCCTGCCTGACACAATAGGTCTAAGGGGAGGATTCAAGGGATCTTTATGTGCTTTCAGCAAACCATATATCACCAGTACAGTAAGATGCCCAACAGAGAAATATGTATATAACGAGTAGTCTATTTGATCAGTCATGAGCATGTCATATACATAGAAATTCAGTCTGTTAATAATACCATTGATCTGATATTTCTGCAAGATTACAGACAGTATTAACATAAAGCAATTCATGCATTTTATTCAGATAGTCTAATCTATCAGACAACTATCCCTCCTCCTTTGTCTGCTGGTCTAATAACCAAGTACTCGGCTCTTATCAACATATTTAATGCCTCATATTCTTTGGAAGACAAGTTCAAAAAGCTGGACTTACAGTTTTAATTAAAACTTTTCCTCAAATCATCTTCACATATTTTAATAAAAGCTTCTATTGCTGGAGAATTGTCAGGTGTAAAAGTACTTGGCTTTTTAAACCCACATACAGTATTAACTTCAGCTTTCTCATCCATGAAAATAGTTTTCAACATAATATTTCTAGCAAACATTTTCAAATCTAAAATAGTTTCAACCAAATCTATTTTAGTAGCTGGAATAAATGAAAGACCTTTATTTAAAACAGACATTTGCTCATTAGTCAATTGAATAGATGACAAATTAAATACTAAGTTATTCATTTTCAATTGCCTGTTTGTGGGCCTGTAGTTTGGACCTCTGATTTGAGTTTGCGGATCAGATTTTAGCCTCATATTTCTCTTGTGGCTGCGGGACCTCCCTATCCATTTCTCTTGCCTGATAGGGAGTGCCTTCTCCAAAAAAAACGCCGACAATCGAACATTATTTTTGCTTTGTTCATTTACAACACTACTTTTACTTTTATCATTTAAAGCAGAATCCCTGTTCACTGCAGGTTTGTTTAAAACTTTGGGTCTCACTACTGGAGCATCAAGTTCAGCATTATCATGCATATTACCCACACCAGTTAAATTAGCTTCTATAGTACTACTATTACCTATAACACTATTAACATGAGGTGACTCTGTTGTTTCCAGCATACAAACATCTTCAGAACTGACATTAAAATTATCAGCTTTAAAATCATTAGCAGCAAAAACCACATTGTTTTCCTCAGTCACATTTACAGTTTCTTCAATACTCACATTCTTGATGTTAATAACATCAGCTACAACAGCATTTTGCATGCATTGGCCATTTTCTGATTGTCGTAACTGTTACCGGCCCAAGTATTGTCCCTTTAAATTATTTTGAAAGAGAGTCCCCTTCTGTATATCCTGCGGGTTGGACGATACTGCCGCTGATTTCGAAGGTATATATCGAACTTCCCCCAACCATTTTGTCTGAGAATGGGAGTTAACAGAGAAACAGACGCATGATGCTTGTGGCACTTTAACTCGCTCATTCTCAGTTAGTACAGAAGCCCTGGATGTCGTGCGTTGATCTAGTGATGTAAAACCTTCCACCATGCCAATTGTTTGAGAGCTCCTGGGCCAGGAGAACACATTGCCATCCCAGAAATCTATGTAATCCCTTTGTAACTTTTTTCCTTTCTCCTTTTCCAGTTTTCTTTCGTAGAGTGAAATATTTAAAAGAAGTTCATCCATCATCTGGTCAAATAACCAATTTCTTAAAATAGGACAGAAAAATATCAGCTAACAAATGCAAAACCAGACTGAGATAGATAACATGAAAGATTTAAAAATAATGATGGGTAGGGCTTTTGTCAGCTTTTTCCCTGTTTCAAAGGAGACAATCCTGGTATAAAATGAGGGGTGAATGGTCATGGGAGATTCCAGTAAAAAAAAAAAAAACAAAGATTGTGTTGCAAGACATGAAATAAGTATGTTAGCTCTATGTGTGACAGCAAGTTTAACAGAAAACACAAAAACATTGCAGTCTAGAGATGATGCCAAGGTCATTTGGAGATGATGAAGCATGAGGTTAGATGTCAGGCAGGGGAAGAAAAACGGGGACACCAGCGCAATCTGGGAAATACATGAGCTGTTTGCACTCTTTGAGTAGCTAGACTTCCAGAAGTCAGTTTAACAAGTACCTTTCATCAGTAAGGAGCAGGCGTCTACTACTCAAAGGAGTCACCACTGGGACATCCAATGGAATATCACCATCTTGCACAGATAAAGGTGGTGCACAAGAGGCATGGATGTTGCTCAATGTGCTGTCAGGGTCAGAAGGTATACAGATACACTACAGGTAGGTAGATAGACTAAGGAATGTAGTTGGCAGATGGCCCAAGAGCAAAGCATGGATGAGAATGAGAGGGGAGAGGTGTTTGTATGTGTGTGTGTGTGGGGGGGGGGTTGTTAGGCATGAGATGTCTATTTCTTAAATACCTCATGAATGCATTGTACTTCCAGGGTTAAAGGTGCAGCAAGAGATTACTACAACTATGTTAAATCAGTTTTTAATGTCATGAAAGAGTTTGTCTCACATGCAGGAGTCAGATAAGCTGCTATCTGGCACAGCTAATAGTGGTGTACTATGGCCATCGGATGTTATATATAATTTACTGCACTGTGCTGTCCAGACAGACAAGGTATAGCATGTACTAAATATTTTCAAACAAATAAAAACATGGAGCTACTGTCCAGTTACACAATTTAATATTAAGGGAGAAAAGTATAAACTGTGCAATGTAGTAAGCTTCATTAAAGTTATAATATAAACTTTTTTAAGTATTAGTGAAACAATATATTATCATGGCTGTTAAACCAAGCTTAAAATTTCCTTACTGTTTTACTGTAAATCTATATTTATAGACATGAAATGTGCATGCAGCATTCTTTAATCATAAGTTATTGTATCAGACTTCATTCTATTATTTTAAATCATCTCAGTCTGATTAACACGATTAGCATAGCAGCATTACAAATGATGGAATTAATGAAGGACACAGGCCTAATCAGGTAGAGGGGAAGAATGCTAATATATTCACATACCTTATATGGTAGATATCTGAGAAAAACATGGGCAAAGGATACTAATGACATCAACAGATTTTGCAAGGCTCCTAATATGCCAGAAATCATACATGATGCCTGTTACAAAGAACTCATGAAGTCCTTCATCGACTTTATAATCAGAGCAGACTGGATTTCTGATCTTAACAATTTCTAAATGTATTCCATAGTTTTAACAGATGCCGCACCTCAAGTACACCTTGCTTAAAATCATTTCAGTTGTCATGAAACAATAAATGACTGTAACTGCAATACATTTGCCATGTCTGAGGCAAATGCCAGTAAGTTAGCTTACAGTTAGAAGAGTGTAGTTCCATGAACAGATCTGTCAAAGACATCACTAGAACTTGTGTAAAATAGATGTTCTGGCTGTCTTAGCTCATTTACACCAATAGTACCATTTACAATACTATTGAGCAACCATAGTTACTTCTGGCATCCTGACATGTTTGAGGGCAGGCTTTCTTAATTGAGAAGCTTACCAATTAATAATATGCAGCAAAAGAAAGGGCAAGGTGTAAGTAACAAAATGGCACTTAGATTGCAAGCGCACTATGTACAGATGGGCTGTAAAAAGTAAGTCCACATCTTTTCTATCCACTTTGCAATCCCCAAAGATGGTTGCTTTTGCTGCCAGCCTAGCTGTTTCACACTGCATTCTGCTTGTTTTGGTCATGCCAAATAGCGGAGTGGAGAGGAATGGCTCACCAGCATAGTAGAACAAGAAGATATAGACAAAGACTTACTCGTTTCAGCTTTGCTAATCAGGAATTCTTGGACAGGTTAAGAGTGGACAGAGATAGTACACAGGCTTTGTTGAGTTTGTATGGCCTGTAAGTAGGAACTGGGGGAATGTGTGGCGTTCCTTCACCCTTAGATACCAAAGTATGTTAGGCAACTGACACAGCATGTTAAGACTGAGCCTTGTAGTTTCTGTTGTACAGGGTTTGAGTCCCATACCTCTCATTTGCCTGTTGTGTGTTGTGTAATCTTGAGAAAGTCACTTAACCAGACAGGGCTTGAAGGCAAGTGGGAATTTGGGCTAGACTCCTCAAAGGTTCCCTGGACTTCAAGCGTAGTAACTACCTATGAATCAAAACTGGGGACATGGTGGAAATCTCACAGACATTTTCCTCAATGAAACCTCAGCAGTTCCTTGACATACTCTTAGCATACTACTTCCCAGGGTCAAATTAGGGTTGCAGCAGAACCATGACTGCTTGATGCAGTAGAGTGCACCCAAGTTGATTAGTCCTCCATTTAGACAACTTGGGGAGCAGTACCAGAACAGGAAAGGCTACTATCCAGTTAACTACCAGATAGTGTGTGATGCATGGGAGTACATCACCAACATATCAGCTAAGCATCCTGGCAGTGATCACAGTTCTCATATTCGGCACTCAGCCTCACTCTTCCACCTCTTCCTGCATGGTAGGATTCCTCATGATCACCTAGTTCATAAGCGCAAACTATAATAGTGTCTAAACATAGTTATTTCACTATCTGCAGAGTGGCTTAGGTAGTATTGAGTAATCACACTGCTTTGTTATGTTTCCCTTTCCTTTTTATGTTTTTCAAGTGATGTAGGCTATCCACTCAAATCATGGCTAATGACACCAGTCCATAACCCACAGGTAGATGATGAGGAGGGCTTTAGCACCACACTGTCTGAGATATGGGTAGTCATTGAGTAAATGTTTGGCCTGCTGAAAGCCCAGTTCTGTTGCTTTGATGGGTCTTGGGGGCCCTTCCTTCAGTATGACCCTGCTACTGAGACAGGATGTTTACTGACTGCTACACACAATATGATAATGTGTCAGTCTGGTGAACAACTGCCACAGTCAGTCACTAAGAGAGACACTGTAGCTTTCTGTATTTCTCCCACCAGTGACAATAATGAGGGCGGCCAGCAGATGGCAGTAGTAAAGCAACACCTGTGCTAGGCTTGTGCATGGTACACAGCTGAGCAGGCAAAGAGATGGAATCTAGTCCACAACAATAGGCCAAGGCATTCACTAAAAAAAGTGTGAAGTTGCACTTATAATACTGGATGCATGTGATGTTACTTTTGGGATACACTCAGTGGTGCATGGTCAGCCTACATTGTACAATAGAAATTTCCCATTACATACAAAAAAATTATTTTCATAGGTTGGTACTAGGCTATCGGCCCTAAAGCCTGTACAAGCCTAGCCATAACAATTCCCTGGATATTTCTTCTCAGAATATTTACTTCCCTGGACCCCTGTCTAGCAGGGTGACTGACATGATCCCTGGGTTGAATTTCCTATCTCCCATCCAATCGTCAAGGTTCCTTTTGAAGATGGCCAAGGAAGTGCTTTGCTTGACATGTATGGGCAGTCTACTCCAAAGTATGGGGAGTCTCTGGGTCAGGAACCTATCCCTCCAGCATGTTTTGTTCATTGTGATGACAAGGTTTAGATTCCTGGAGCATGTGGCTCTGAGGGATTGGGATTTCTTTAAGTGGAGCATGTCCAGCAGCTTAGGGTTTGACATCTCCTTGTATGTTAAGCAGAGATCACCTCTGAGTAGACAATATGCCACAGAGTATACCTGGATTTTTTTTTTGATGGTCAGCATACAGCATTTGCTTTAGGCCTGTGATTCTTTTAGTGAGGCATTTCTGCAGCCTTTCCAGCTGTTGCAGATGTCTTGTGAGGTACATACCAAATGAGTTGTACTCTATAATGGGTCTAATGAGGGATGAGTACAGTGGGACAATTACCTCTTTTTTTCTGGATGAAAAGCTCTTAGTGATGAGGTGTGCCATATAGAAGGATTTCCTGACTGTTGTGGCGATGTGGTTATCGAACTAAATGACTGTTACTCAGATTAAATTCTATATGCTTATTAAAAGTGCAGGTGTTGGTCTAGGGAAAGTTATAAATACGTCCTTAACATTGAGAATTATATCTTTATTGGAGTCCATAAGTATCAGTGCTATCAGCCATGTTAGTTTTAGTTTTGTTACAAAGTTCATAAGGCTGTTTTTTGGGGATTAATAACTAGTTTGTTAGAGAATGCTCATTTGCAAAGTTGTAAGAAACTGGATTGAAGGTTGGATTGTAGATTTTTTTTGTTGGATTATAGAAGGAGGATGTAATTTGTATATAGTATGAGATTTAGGGATGGAAGTTCAAGACAGAAGTCATTTATAAAACATTGAGAAATGAAATATACCTAGCACAGAACCTTGTGGCACACTGCTTTTTTAGAGCTGACTAAGTTCCTGGTGTGTTATTTGTTTATACTGAGGTGTTCTACTGTTTAGATAGTTATTGCTCCATTGCAGTCCATTGTCATCAAAGTTGAATTTTGAAAGCATGTGAAATAAAAGGGACTGATTAATGTTTTCACATGCCCTATCCTTATCTATGAAGATATCAGCTGCAATAAGGCCATTGTTCATGTTTTTGTACATGGTATGGTGGTTGAGAGCAATGCCATTGTAGTGCTAAATACATTACAGCAGCCATTGGTAACATTGGTAGTTATACATATCTTTGAATAATTGTTTATATTGTAGTTTTTCAGAGATTTTAGTTTTGGGACATAGATTTGCTACTGGACAATAATCTTTTAGGCCTGTGGGTACTACGCCTTATAGAAGAGGTATAATGTTTGACTGCTTAAACAAACTGGGTACAAGTCCAATGGTAAAGGAGAGATTAAAGTTTTTAGGATATTCCTTCAGCTGCATGCTTTATAAAGTATGGATGCAGATGATTGAATTTTGAGCATATAGAATTTAATTTGAGCAACAGTGATTTAGTTCCATGGCAGAACAATGGAAAGTAACTACACGGTAGGCTAAGGTCTAGAGCTGAACTTGTGAATTGGTATTACTGTTACTATTCAATGGGTTAGTTGAGAATGTAGTCATTTCTTGTAATGAGTCCAGGAGGGATTGTCTGCTTACCTATCCAACTATCTAATTCAATTTGAAAAATCCCAGTGGCTCATCAATAAAAGCAAATCTCAGGTATTCTGCCCAAAATGTCTAAAGCCAACTTTCTTTTTTTCTCTCTCCTACAGACTCCTTTGGGGTGATTTATGCTTGAGCTACAAAGCTAGAAATTACCCAGTCCTGTTTGACCTATTACATATCTGTAAAACAGGTAATAGCACAAATAAAACACAAAGGCACCTAAATATGTATTGCAGCATAATTAGGACTTGTTGTCAAGATAGATATTTCTCCCATAAAACTCCCCACCCTGGAACAAATCTCTGATTTTACAATACAAAGGATGTCTCTCACTATCATCAAATCTGGCTTAGGTGAATGGATGAGAGCCACAAAGTTAACACTGTCCTAGAGGGGGAGTGACTAGTCGGCTGTACTAGTGGACTGCAGTGGCTTGGTTTAAAAAGATTTAAAAGCACTATTGTCTTGTAGCAACTTAAGAACCAATAAACCCTAAGAGGATAGTGTAGTGAAGGGTACTTGCTCATCTCCACAAAGCCCCATCCTCCACTTTACTAAAGCCTGCTATCCCTACCCCTGTGCCAAACCTTAACCCAGCAGCTTACCTTTCAAAAATCGATTCCATAACACGGACATTAATCTAGACAGCTTGAACAAACACACACACACATGCACACACATATACACACACACACAAACAAACACACACACACACACGCACGCACGCACACACACGCGCGCACACACACACACACACACACACACACACACACACACACACACACACACACACACACACACACACACACACACCAACATATGTGTATTACAGTACAGTTATGCCCTCAATTAACCCTACCCCAAACATAAACAGTCTACAGTTGCCCAAAGACTCCTATTCTCTAACGCTGAAACCTTCAGAATATCTAAATATTTTGGAATTACTTTACCAAACCCATACTTACCTTATCCACAAACATTTGATGTTCCATTCATTTGAAATGTTCAAATCTCACAGATGGGAAAACTTGTCTGAATTTCACAGTAATGCATTCCAATCAACAGTGAATTCGATAGAATGAAAGATACCCATATATATATATATATATATATATATATATATATAGATATATGTGTATGTATATACATATATACTACTATAAGTAGGGAAGGACAGAAGGGCAGTGACCAGTAACTTAAAAACTGGGAGTGAACAGGGAATTGCAGGGAGCCATTCAATGGACAAGGATAACTGCCAGAATGGGTTGGCTCTATATTAAGAACTTTGAGCATATTTAACTTATATGAAATGGCCCTTCTTTGGTCATGACACAGGCCAGTGGTATTCACATTTTTAAAAACAGATAAACATAACATAGGTTCATAGGTTCAAAGGTGTGTACTAGGCTAACGGCCCTGGAGCCTATATAAGCCTAGCCCAAGAAGATTCCCTGGCATCATGCCGCCCAAGTTAGTTCCCAGTGCCCCTGTCAAGCAAGGCTACTGAAGTGATCCCCAGGATTAACTTCCTATTGCCCATCCACTCGTCAGGATTTCTCTTAAAGAGGGCCAGCGAAGTGCTCTGCTTGACGTGAATGGGAAGTTTGTTCCAGAGTATGGGAAGTGTCTGGGTTAGGTACGTGCTCCTCCAGCATGTTCTGTTTATTTTGGTAATGAGGTTTAGGTCCCTGGAGCATGTGTAATAACTCCTGAGATACATAAATAAGATTATGGCAATAAGCCATCCACATTAGCATCAGTTCTACTTAATATATTGCAGCAGTTTGAAAGACAAAGGATCATATTACCGTTGGCCTACTTATGTATCAAAACATACCATGGTTGTGTACAAGCATGACCCCCCAAATACACATGCACTCTTATATCACAGTCAGCACAATACTTAGTTATGGGTAGTAGGTTACCATGTGAACTGCACCGCAACAATGAGCATTTTTTTCCTTTACAAAGAACATTTTTAGCTAATATTTATTTTTATAATATATGTACCATGCATCTTTTGTAAAAAAAAAAAAAAAAGTCCTTGTATCATTAGTGTTTCTTGGCTTAAGCAATGCAGTTGTACGTTTTGTCCTCTCTTCATACACACAACCATGCACACACGCACCACAGTTTTTAAGAAAATTTCATGTACTGTTTTGTCTACAATGCACTTCTGAAATGATAAAGGTAAGCAATGAGTAACAGTCTCCTAACATAATAGACAGTAAAATAGCAATGTGTCTGATGTGTCAGTAGTGGTGTTAAAAGAATTCCCAATGTATACTTACACTTACAATATTGCCACTCTAAAATACTCCAACAAAACTTAACTGAAATTGCATCCACCTCTCCCTAGTTAACTACCACCAATCACTATGTACGGGTTAGGCCTTGTCCACTACCTCTCCCTAGTTAACTACCACCAATCACCAGGTACGGGTTAGGCCTTGTCCGCTACCTCTCCCTAGTTAACTACCACCAATCACCAGGTACGGGTTAGGCCTTGTCCACTACCTCTTCCTAGTTAACTACCACCAATCACCAGGTACGGGTTAGGCCTTGTCCACTACCTCTTCCTAGTTAACTACCACCAATCACCAGGTACGGGTTAGGTCTTGTCCGCTACCTCTTCCTAGTTAACTACCACCAATCACCAGGTACGGGTTAGGCCTTGTCTGCTACCTCTTCCTAGTTAACTACTACTAATCACCAGGTACAGGTTAGGCCTTGTCCGCTACCTCTCCATAGTTAACTATCACCAATCACCAGGTACGGGTTAGGCCTTGTCCGCTACCTCTCCCTAGTTAACTACCACCAATCACCAGGTACGGGTTAGGCCTTGTCCACTACCTCTTCCTAGTTAACTACCACCAATCACCAGGTACGGGTTAGGCCTTGTCCACTACCTCTTCCTAGTTAACTACCACCAATCACCAGGTACGGGTTAGGTCTTGTCCGCTACCTCTTCCTAGTTAACTACCACCAATCACCAGGTACGGGTTAGGCCTTGTCTGCTACCTCTTCCTAGTTAACTACTACTAATCACCAGGTACAGGTTAGGCCTTGTCCGCTACCTCTCCATAGTTAACTATCACCAATCACCAGGTACGGGTTAGGCCTTGTCCGCTACCTCTCCCTAGTTAACTACCACCAATCACCAGGTACGGGTTAGGCCTTGTCCAGACAGCTGACATAGAGTGGGGAATATATTATAGATGCAACGAAAGTATGACATTGTCAAACTTCAAAGAATCCATTTCATGCAAAATACAAAACTCCCCCTTCTCTTTGGAAAACTACTACAATATTCTTGTTTATAGTCTGGTAGCTAATTTGCCTGAGGCAGTTGAAAACACTTTGCCTGCCTACTGGTACAGCATAATGCATGGATGTAGATACAGGTGTAAAACACTCATTGCTGGCAGCCACAGACAATAACCAACTAAGAAAGCATGAAGGGACAGATGTAGGTAGCTACTGATATACATTCTGCATCTCAACAAAGAATCAAAATCAGCTGTGCATCAAAGGGATGTGAAGATAATAGCTACATATAGTGCTACAGGGATATGAGTCTTGCACAGAACAAAAACAGAAGATAACAATATATGATTTTTTTCATTTTTTATTACAGTGATTCATTAAATTTACAGAATTAGCTTTTTAGAACTGTTTTCCAGAACCTGCTTCCAAGAGCACCTAGCTGGGGACATTCCCCTATGCCCAGGTGTCTCATTTACATAATAGTTTGTTGAACTTGTCTCATACAACCAAATATCTTGCTGAAGTCCAGATAGAGAATACTTGAGTATTGCAAGCATTCATTATTTTTGATATAGAGTTAAAATGTCTTTCTTACTTTCCTCTCCCATACTGTTAAGCCATACCTCTCAAACTCTTAGCACAAGAAATCTGGACAAAGCCATAAATAAAAGGTTCATAGGTAGGTACTAAGCTATCTGCCAGAAGGCATTTATATAAGCCTAGCCAGAATGCATTGGCTTTCGCCACCCCCTTAGATTAGTTCCCTGTGCCTCTGTCCAGCAGAGCCACTGATGTGATCCCCAGGGTAAACTTTCTGTTTCCCATCCACTCATCAGGGTTTCTCTTGAAGAGTGTAAGTGAGGAGCTCTGCCTAATGTAGATTGGAATCTTGTTCCAAAGCATGAGAAGTCTCTGGGGCAGGAATCTATCCCTCCAGCACGTCCTATTTACTGTTGTGGTGAGGTTTAGATCACTAGAGTGTGTGGCTCGAGGGGATAAGGTTTTCTTTAGGTGGAGCATGTCCATCATTTCTAGGTTGGAGATGGCCTTGTATGTCAGAGATCACCTCTGAGTAGGCGGTATGCAACCGAGTACAGCTGGAGTTTCTTCAGTCGAGCTGCAAAGGGCATCTGTTTGAGGCCTGTGATCCTCTTGGTGAGGTACCTCTGTGGTCTTTCCAGCTGTTGCAGGTGTCTTGTAAGGTACATCCCAAATGGGGCGTTGTACTCTATGATGGGTCTGATGAGTGATGAGTAGAGGGGCACAATGACCTCTTTTTATCTGGATGCCAACCCTTTTGTGATTAGGTGGGCCATATAGAAGGATTTTCTAACCACTTTGGCAATGTGATTATCAAAGGAGCGATTACTATCTACTTGGGTCGCCAGATACCTTATTACGTCTTACATATTTAGGGGACTACCACCTATGTGGCAGTTTGTGGATACTTTGTTTTTTCTAAAGGGGATGACTATGCACTTTTTGGCATTTAGCTTGAGGCCATGATTTTGACACCAGGTATCAGTCTCAGTGAGACCCTTTTGGAGGATGTCTGTGTCAGCCAGAGAGTCAATTATAGCCCCTAATTTGCATTCGTCTGCGAACTTAGTCAGCCATAGTCCTCCTGTGCTTGCCTGTACCTCTGAGAAGTATATGCCGAATAGGAGGGGTCCTAGGACTGAGCCCTGGGGAACGCCACTTGTAACCGGTTTAGAATCGGACCTAGCTCCCACAACTCTCACCATGTGGGTTCTGTCCATGAACCAACTGGCAACCCATCTTGTGATGTAGGGGTTTATGTCCCGGCTGGTGAGCTTGTCTATAATACCAGAATGGGGAATGGTGTTGAAGGCCTTTGCAAGGTCTAGGTAGGCTGTGTGTACCACCTTTCCCTCATCTATAGCCTTGGTAACTGTCTCAAAGAAGTCCACCAGGTTTAGGAGACATGATCTGCCCTTAACAAAGCCAAACTGGGTAGGGTCCAGTGTTTGAAGGTTCCCAATGTCTCTGTTAATGAGTTCCATGATGATGCACTCCATAGTCTTGCAGACCAAGCTAGTCAGGCTTATAGGGCGATAGTTCCTGGGGTCTGTTGTGGCTCCACCTTTGTGGAGTGGAATAACCGTTGCTGTGCGCCACTCTATATACATAGCCTGTGGAGAGGCTGAGTTTGAACAGTGTGTTTAGGTGAGGGGTTAGTTCATCTTTGAGCTCGTGTAGGATGCAGCCTGGGACACCATCCGGTCCCATTAATGCTGTGTTTTTGGCTTTGTAAAGGACTGTTTTAACCTGAGTGTCTGTGATTTCAAGGGGCTCTACATTCTTCTGGTATGGTTATGGGCCCTTTTGAGGGTGAGAGGGGAGGCGAAGTTTGCACTGAACCTGTCTGCCAGGATGTTGGCTATATCGGTTGGTTCAGTGTATTTTGTGCCATTCTGCACTAACTCTGAGCAGATCTGAGAATTGCCACTTAGATTATTGACATAGCTAAAGCATGCCTTGTGGTTATCTTTGGAGTCCATGGCAATTTTTCTTTCGAAGCTCGCCTTGGATGATTTTATGAGGGAATGTAGTTTCTTGCTGATACTGATCAGGGATGTCTTCTCTTCTTGGGATTTTACTCTTTTCTGTACTAGTTTCCTCCTTCTATTGTATAGCTTGTTTATCACAGGGGTCCACCAGTCTGGTTTACTTTTCTTGGAGAAGTGAGTCTTGGTTTTGCTTGGGATAGCATGATCCATGCATTCTTGTAGGTGCCCATAGAATGCATTACTAAAGGATTTTGCAGCTTGGACAATGTTATCCTTTAGCATGGGGGATTTGAAACTTTCCACCTCGGTCTTAAGTAACATGAAGTTTGCTTTTGAAAAGTTTTTCATGGTGGTTTCCTTGTCCGGGGTTGGGGGCGGAATGTGGATATCCAAAGTGATTTGTTTCTGGTCAGATGTATCCAACGAGGGGTTGACCTTCATTGTGGAACACCAGTCACCCATGCTGGTGATGACCAGGTCCAATATGTTGTCTCCTCTGGTGGGAGTGTTAACCAGTTGATCCAGGGCATTTGAGTTTATAAATTCTAGGAAATGTTGGGGAAGGGAGTTAGTATTTGAGTAGTTCTCTCAGTTAATGTTTCGGTAATTGAAATCACCCAATATATAATGGGAGGTCAAAGGCCCTAAAATAGGGGCACTTTTTAAATATTGCTCTTACAAACTTAGAAAATTGATAGAATAACAGGTTTTGCTTTAGCATGAAATTTCTGAAGGATATGAAGTCTGAAACTCAAATGTCTGTCATTCTTTTCTGTCTTTAATGACTTGCCATTAATTGCCAGAAGAACACAATTTTATGAAAAATAGGCCAAAAAATATGAGGCGAAAATCTGGACATTCTGCAAAAATCTGTACAGATGAGAGGTACATCTGTTACTACTGCAATGACCGAAACTTTAGCAATGTAGCCATTTTGTATTTGATAACATTCCTTAAGAAACCCTTTAAGAAATTGTTTAATATGCCATAAAATACAGCACTGTGGTTCATGCTCAAGAGTTAAGACACATTATTCAGCATTAGGGCTTGTTTATTTATTTATATATTTTAATTTGTTAACCTGGAAAAAACTGACATAAATGATTTATTTCTGGCTAAGCCCAGAAAAAAGATAACTGAAGTGTTTATTCAAACATGCAATATATAGGGGCAAAAATGCTTAACAATGGGCAGTAGGAGACCAGAAACAAGTATACATTAGACAAACTGTACAGCTGAGTGAAGTTGCATACTAACTACAGTCATGTGCAACATCCTAATATTTAAATCTACCGCAGCTGGCACTTTAAAGTTGAGCAGAGAAGTAGGAGATAATGGATATCGAGAAAAGGTTACATAATGTGAATGCTAGGTGTATGGTCTTATAAGCCACACCTCTGCTCATCAATATGCAAATGTCAGGAGCTACAGATTTGACATTTTGCAAACTTTACTTTTGTAGTCACAGAAACATACACACACACACACACACACACACACACACACACACACACACACACACACACAGACAGACAAACATTCACATACTTACTTCCTGGACAGACCAATATTACTTTCCACTCCTACAATCCATTGTCTGTTTTATGGTTAAATTGCTGCTATTTGGACCAAGTCTGGCAAATAGACCTCAAGTGTTATGTGAGAAAACTCAGTTTAAAAGTACAATTCCATGGAAAGGCTAAGTATTGTGAAAATAAACCCATTGATGAGATGGTAAAGAGATCCAGCAGCTAGTACCCTCCCTTGATCCAAACGCTAGCTGCATTTCTAGTAAAACGTGAAATAGACATTAACTGGTAAAGAACAAAAAACAAAACTTAGAAAAACTAAAAAATGAAGCAAAAAAAATCAACAAGCACCAGTTTATTCCAAATGTTGAGCGCTTTCATAAGAACAATGTCAAACCTCTTCAGAACAGTTTAAAATCACAATTAAGCTTAAATGCAGCAATTAAGTCACATGACTAAAAATTCCATCCCTCAATTAATCCTTAAAACAATACATAAATCTAATATAAAGTTATATACATATAAGCACCTACACATAAAAACCTTGCCTGTTTTTGAAATCTAGCATCAAAATTCCTACTTACAAATACCCCCATATGTACAAGCCCTTAGGAAAACACAAATTCAGCTTTTAATTTTAAAATACTATTTATAGTAATAGATTCATTTAAACCAGGGGGTACAGTGGCATTACTCCTTAGCTGCCAAATCAGTTCTTTATATTCAAGTAAAATTTCATGTGGCCCTTCCCTCTGGTCAAAACTAACTTTTTCTATACAAGAATACTTAAAAGAATGTGTGGGAAACCTGATAATATGTTTGGCTAATGCATTTTTATCATCCAGCTTGTGAATATCATATTGATGTTGGTAAATCCTTGTTTTAAACTTGTTCTTGGTTTTATCTATATAAAATGGGGCACATTGTTGTCACAAACCTATATAAACGACATTAGTACTGTGACAGTTCAGTCTATGTCTAAAATACATGTTCCCCCACCTAGGTACTTCCTCACCTTCCTTGATAAATCTACACTGGTTACAGTGGCCACACTTATTCATGCGCCCACCCTGTAAACCCTTCCTACATCTCTCAAGCATGGATTTAAAGCACAAATCCATTTTGTAAACCACATTTGGTCTGTGCCCAATTTTTTCAAGGTACTCTCCACCAGCTCTAAAAATAGCCCAGTTGTGGTTAATAATGTTCCTTATGCCATCAAAATGTATGTTATAAGGTAGTATCAATGCACGGTGAAAATTGATTCTTTCATGTCTGTTGCCCCCCCCACCCCTACCCCACCACCACCACCACCATCAGAGTCCCCTCCTGGATTTGTTCCTAGCAGGGGGACATACGTTCCTTCCTGTCTTTTCCTGGTAACCTCATTAATAATACTATTGAGGAAAAATAGGGGGTAACCCCTATTCAGCAACATACCATATCTGGTATACCTAAGACCCATAAATACATCAATGATCATTTAAATTATGAAATTATGTATTGAGGAAGATATGGCAATGAAGGGGGCGTTCATTGTGGTGAATGATTCAGAGAAAATAAGGTAACAGAAAAAATGTTAAGATAGAGCTGGAGATATGACATAGGACTGGTTGGCATGTGGAGATAAATGGAAAGTGACAAATTGTAGTATGTGTCTTGTAAGGAAGAACAGAAGTGGGTTAACAGGCTGGATTGGTTCATTGTGATTAGGAGACACACCAGGAGGAGTCATAAGAACATATAGTCTGAGATCATCAGATATATGTCTGGAATGTCTGCAGAATGTTAGAGGATGAAGGTGGTACTTTGGAAATAGACACAGAAAATTTAAAGTAGGCTGTTAGCATGCTAAGAGGGTGCTGAAGGCAAGCAACACTGAGGATGGGCAGCAGTTGGATAACAGAATGGAGTGAAAGCAAAATGGTGAGAAGAAATTATGTATAATAAGGTAGAAAGGAAACTTTCCTGTGAGAGAGGATGTGCACCAAGAAGGTAGTTGAAGGGACTACTAAAGCAGCAGGGAAAAAAAAGGTGACCAGAAAATGAAGAAGAAAAAAAAAGAAAAAAGATGGTAAAAGAGTGTCTGCCATGGTCAAATATGATAAGATGTAGGCAGAATGTAGGAAGAATGTGGCAAGGTAAAAATAACAGTAAATGGCTAATATGGAGTCTCAGATATAACTGAGACAGAAGCATGAGAATGATTATTAAGGTCCATGTAACCCAGGGTGCTCTGAGTAAAGAAAACTATTTCAGTAGAACTGTTGAGCACTCTGCATGCTAGGAAAGGCACAGTGGGAGGGGTAGGGAATGAGCAGGAGATATGAGGTGAAAATAACTTGCGATAACCTAATACAAAATGGGAAAACTGGGAGAAAAGGTTGGGATGTCAGAGGAAGTGACTGTTATTCAGCATCTCAAACCAGGGAGGCACCTGGCCAAGATGGTCTTCCTGAGATATAAAGTATTGAAGTTAAAAGTGGCACTGGATGTACCCAAATGCTTCTCAACACTTTGACTTGAGAAGAAGTCTGCTGGAGCGTATCTCAGACACATCTGCAATGGTCCTACTCAAGAGTAGGGAGATCTAGAAGATTGTGCACATTTTAAGCCTAGCCCATTACATAATGCAGAAGCCAGGATCTTTGCTAGGGTGCTGTAAATGTACTTGTAAGGTTTGTAATGTGATTGTTGGGGGAGAACCAGATGGAGATAATTAAGTAGAAATTATTGACATACAACCGGCTGTTTAATTTTATGGAAATAATGGATACTAAAGGGGTTAAGTGGGATAGTGGTATTATTCAACAGAAGGAAACCTTTTGATGTGGTCAGATAAGTATTCATATTTCAGAACAATGTAGGAGGCAGAGATGAAAAACAAGTTTATTAATGGAATGTGAGTTCTATACAGAGAAGTTAGGCTGTTTGTAAAGGTGACTGGATGCTGGTCTAGGAAGGACAGGATAAGCATGATTGCTGTTTCCACTGTTGCTCTTCCTCGTTGTGATGAAAGAATTGGTGATGTGGTTATGAGCCAAACTGCTGCAAACAGAGAGCAGAAAACTAATCCTAATTTCTCCTTTTTGCAGATGACTGCATGGTGCTATTTAAAGATGTGTGTGTCACCTTCTTGGAATACAGTAGACAGTCGCAGAACTTTCACAGACTTTGAAGTTCTAATAACATGAAAAGATTATAATAAAAGGGTAAAGGTTATGATAGGTACCACTGGTGAAGACAGGATGGATAATGCACTTAGGGCAGATGGCATTATCCGTTTTCAGGGACGTTAGGGACATTTATTTGGTTAAGGGATTTTGCTTGGTAAATACAGCAGTAGAGTGTCCTTGCGAAGAGACTAGAGGTTCTAAGGATTACAATACCCCCTGTTTTACGTTATATGGGCAAAAGAAAATGTGGGGAATGCAGAGGTATCTGGTTGGATTGCATGTACTAGAACAGAGTTGAGGATATGCAAGGGAAGAATAGGGACACATTAGAGACGCACACATTTGGAGAAATGCTTAACTTTCTGTTGCAGTGACTGCATTTATTTATTTATTTATTTGTTTGTTTATTTATTTATTTTTAGTGGGTTAATCCCACTAAGCTAGTGGCCTATTTTCTTGGGTGATCCAAGGTGATAGTTATACTGACTAATGAAAATTTGGCCAGGGTGCTAGGAAACTTCCCCTTCATTTTTTTTCATGAAATGCTATGGGATCTTTTACATCCATTGTCCACCTGAGCTGCCACCAACTCGGGCAGATGGGGCCTTGTTTTAACATCTCATCTGAAGGATGGGTGTCCCCTCTTGGTTGAAAGTTATCTCTTAGCTGAATGAGAAACAGAGAATTTATGAACATATTTATAACATCAGTAAACTCAATATGAATAATGCACTAGCTAGGCACATTAATTTATTTCCCACACACTCCTTTTTCTTTTGTGCTATTGATCAAATGGGTGAGGATATCAGAGGGAGACCTGTGTCTTTAAGACTGGATGAGAAGGAACTGTCTTGGCAGCTAAGACTCAGTGCTCAAGCCCCTCCTGGGCTTAATAGTCTTTGATTTAAATGTATTTTGAAGTTTAAATCACACAGTAGATAACATTTTTTTATTTATGGTAGATAGGTATTTGTATTTATCGTGTGTGTGTGTGTGTGTATATATATATATATATATATATATATATATATATATATATATATATATGTATGTATATATATATATATATATATATATATATATATATATATATATATATATTTCTTTGAAGATATTTTACTGTTTATTTGATGTTTTTAATACTTTTCCATGTTTTTTATATATATTTGTGGGACTTTGCCTTTAACTGTGGACAGGGTACTTGTTATGTTAATTGTCTGATGTAAGCAATTAACAGTATTTAATACCTTTTCTTTCTGTATGGATTTGTCTGTTGCTCACTTTAGTAAACAAAAGCTCTAACCTCATTCAGTTGTCTTGGAGTGTTTCTTCCTGCTTTGTGGTTTTACTTAGCTGAATGAGTTGCAATCTGTTGACTGAGCTTTCTCATAGAGAATCATTTCTATTATCATTAGCACTGAGAAAATAAGGTTAAGAGATTTGGATGAGTCAGAGAGAATGGCATAATGGATTGTCAAGAAGAGGTGACATCTGTCAGAGCTACAACTGGATAAACTGAAATGGCTGAAGCTTCAGCCAGATAAAAACATTAAAGAAGGTATTTACATAGGGAACGCTTTTCTACATCCATCACATGAGGGGTTTCAATCCTTCCGCCCCTTGTTTACATACACTAACTACATTGTTTCACAAATATGGAGAAAAGTGACAATAAAGAAACTGGTCCATACTGGGGCTGTAATACAAATGATTCTCTATGACAAAGTTCAGTCAACAAGTTGCAACTCCTTCAGATGCAACTGATAAGTTTGAATCTCAATCACTGCATATTCATCTGTTGTTACAGAAGCTGAGTGCTACGGGTTATAATAGAATATTGTGGAAAAAGTTGTTGGGTGGTGCAGCAGTAGCATTGTCGCCTCACAGCAAGAGGATCTCTGGTTCAGTTCTCAGCTGAAGTGCCTTCTGTGTGGAGTCTGCATGTCCTCTCTGTGTTTGTGTGGGTTTCCCCTGCATGCTCCGGTTTTCTCCCATGTTACAACGACATCCATCTGGAGTGTTTCCCCTGGGCCTCCACGGAAAATTGGCTTCATTCCATATCGGACTTTCCCGGTAAACAAATGTTAAATAAATAAATAAAGTAAGAAGGGTTGAAGGGTCTGTGTAAAGAGGTGAAGGCAATCATTGTTCAATATGTCTTGGAGAGGTGAGTGGCAGGGGAGATTTCAGGGGGCATCATTTCTAAGGGGGGGGGTGTAGAGAAATTTGTATCACCTGAAGAACTGAGTTTGCACTATATAATAGGGGAAGGGGAGTGGATGCAATAAAACAAGGATTAAGGTTATCAATAGAGTAGGGACTGGCAACTGATGAGAAGGGATATGAGAGGGAGGAAAGCATGAACAAGATAATGTGCAGGGGATTTATCAAGATCCAAGAGAAAAACAACAGCTGATGCTGTGCTGGGCAAGTTACAGAGCAGCTGGACAAGGACGCATGTGAGGTGAAAATATCAAGAATTTTGAAGATGGCCATTGTGGTAACTACTGCTTTAAGGAGAGCTATTTTCTAACTGGAACTTAAGGATGTTGCACTGTCTGTACTAGAGAAAGTGCAGGTGGTATGCGTTTCCATATATGGTGTGGATGCATAGTGGAGGAAGTGTTGTTACAAGGCATAATGTTATGGGTTCAGTAGTAAAAAAAAACAAAACAAGGAGAGGACAGAACATGTGGAAGTTACACTGATTTGTCATGCAGGCTGGACTGCTGATAATGGTGGGGTGGGCAGAGAAATAGCGGAAAGCTGGAAATCAGGGATCAGATGGGATAAGGAATTTCAAGAAACAGGGAGAGAGAGACAGAGAGAGAGATTAGAAAAGCACACAGGATGCATGATAGCACTGGGAAAGTGAGTGAAAGGAGTGAATTGCATGGCTGCACAACACTTAGTGCTGTGGCTATAAGTAGGGACTGGTATGCATTAAATTGTTATGTCAGAGCCCTCTGTGAACATAGAAAGGGATGTACAATAAGGCAAGACTCTACATAGAGTCTTATTCCATTATGTACCCATAGTAGGCATACAGTGCACATGCAAATGATTGCACACAGGACAATTCACAGTATATAGGATAACCTTAAAAGGGCAACTTGCAACACTTGAATGACATACGTACTTCTTGTGACTGCAGTGGTCCCCCTTTCCTGCTGATGTGTTGCTCAGCTACTAAAGCACATCATCACACTGGTGTTGAAAGAAAATCTTATCCATTGCCTACCAAAAATGGAATTTCTTGGGGTGAGTGTAGCACTGCAACTGCAACTACACCCTTCCCCACCCTTTCATGGTACAACTTCTGAGATCCAGCCAATGGGAACTCCCACAGCACAAGAATCCATCATAATATAGCAATGGCCCTAGCTCCCCTATCATACTGAATGAATGATAAATCCTTATGAATCTTATTTAAGCATGAAGAAGGCATAGCACAGTAGAACAAGAAGCAACATTTTATCAGGATTTATAAATAATACCTTACTGCTGTGGAGCTGTAGCTACATTACCTGGTAGCCTGGATGATGTCCCTAGGTGGGGGTCCCCTATCCAATGTTGAGGGACAAAAGGCATTCATCCAAAAAAGAAATAGACGAGGAGCAAAGGCAGATCTGTGCCTTACTCTGTTCACTCACTATAGTCACTTCACAAATTTATGCTTCAATGTAATATCACTTTCATTCACATAATGTACCAGAAAGGTATTACACATCCATCCATTCATCGACAACCCCTTTTTCCAATTTTTTTCACCTGGGGTTGGGGTGTCAGTGAGATCATCTAGAGCCAAGGTTTATACCACTAGGTGGCTAGCCCTGCCACAGTAAATCTTCCCCACCACACACTCACACCTATGGCCAATTTAGTGTGTCCAATCCACCTATTGCATGTCATTGAAATGTGGGAGGAAACCAGAGCTACTCATTAAGCAAGGAAGCTAACACATTTTGGCTTTCAGTAGAAGTTAGTGTGCGAGCGTGACAAACAGTTATTACTTACACACATAATAACTCTTGCTGTCTTCACACACTGACCTTTATTTAAGTATTTAAGCAGTCTCTTTCAAGTTGTTTCTAGGGGAATGGGGATAAATTGCATCTGCTTCAGTGTATTAAAAGAATGTTTGCATTTCCAGCCATACACTTACTAAAACCTCTTCAAACCCACTTATCATTCCTCCTGAGTACTTGCACCTTAGGGAGACACCCCCATCACCCTACCCATGCTACATCTTTGCCCTGCTGTTCTGTGTTATGCGTCAGTGAAACACTGTGTTGCCATCTATTGCAGTGCAACACAGTGACTTAGAATATATTTTGTACTGCAGGGCATAGTACACCATTGTGTACTATGCACATTTGTGCACTGTTCACAAAAGGAACATTGTTTGTATGCTGTATATCAATACCACGATACAGGTCTGTGAATTGCAGTAATAACAGCTGGTGTACCAAAGATAATACACAAAATGCATTTATGCCACTGCATACTAGGTCTATGAATCCGAAAATACATCCTTAGAATGTGTTTACTATAAGAGAACATAAGTTCTGAAGCCATTGCCAAACAACATGCAAGGAGACAGAAAAGCCTAACAAAATTCAGCAGCTGTTTCATCCAGAAAGAGGTCGTAGTGAGGAATAGACACTATGGCTGCTCACAGTTTCGGCAGAGATGAGCATATGAGTAGTGTCTGTGAAGGAGTCCGGATCAATGAGCTCAGATTGTGATGCAACACATGTATGGACTACTTCTGTAAGATGATGCCTGATACAAACGTGTGGTTCTTCCCTGTGGGTCAGACTTTCCTTAAACAGGTTGGTATACATTGCATATGTAATCAACTGATAATTTACATAAACTATTTATTCCAGCTATACAATCAATACTAAGTTCTGCTAGTTCACCTAAATGACTAAACAATTTCTATCAGGCAAAGAGATATTTTACTAATCCCCTATGTATAGTGACTTTATGCAACACAAATATACTCTGAGATGTATACTTTCATCTTATAATGCCTGGGTCTATAACATATGCCATTTGGATGTGTGCACGTCTGTTTGTATGAGTGCTTCAGTGCACAAGTATTTTCTTAATTTTTTTCATTGCATACATTATACCAGTATTATAAAATCTCAAGATAATGTTTTGAGTGTGGGTGTCACTGTGTTTTTGATCTGTGTACCTTAGAAGGTAAGGTTACACTGATGTATTAGATTCAAACAATTTGAGCTAACTATTCTTTTGTGTTGTGCAACAGCAGTTAATTTAATAAAACTGATAAATAAGCAAATGCCACTACTTTAATAGCAAACAGATGCAAGCTGTAAGGGATTTAGGTTTTCTGTGCTCGTGTTGTTGGAGGCCAGCTCATCTCAAGCTGCATATTTGTAATTTACCAAACAATTAGCCACAGTACGGGCAGATTCTAAGAGACATTATAAAACAATAATGAACATGCACTGAAATAAATACTGTTGTGGGTCTCAGAGATGCCATTTGCATCTAAGTATTCTTTTTCTAATTGTCTGTGTGCCCCAAAGCAAGTAAGACATACAACATAAGGCCAGAGAGGTGTCTTCTTCAATTATCATGAAGCAGATGCAGAATTATTAATTTCATAATTATACTGCCAGTGTATATCAATAAAGCCTTAAGTACATTACTCATGGCATACAAGACAATTGTAATGCATATGTAATCTAATATTTTTATGAAGAAAATAAATGCAAAACATGAATCACTATATACCTACTACATCGCATCAGTGTTGGCCTTAAAATCATATTTGCCATGCCACAATAACTTGTTGCCTGACATGAAATCTATAATATGTATATTCACCAAATGTGCCATCTATCTACAACCTTGTTAAGTCATTCACCCTATTGGAGCTCTGTAGGTGTGTATCCTTGGCTGCCAGTGATCGCATCCTGAGCTTTTTGACAAAATCAAGTTATGGCCTCACGTTTCAAGCAAATGTTCATATATCTGGAGCCATAAGGGTTAATAAAAAATGCAATTCACAAACTGCTCAGCACAAACATATCTTAATGTTCATCAGAGTCTAGGTCTTAAACTATATTTTTTTATAAGTCATAATAAGCACTGCAAATAATAAATTTACAGTATTTTATGAACAGATTACAATAAATAAATACTCGAGCGACACACATATTGTCAGCAGCATTTTGGTCATCTGTCTGTCAGCTTTCATATGAGTAATTATGCCTGTGTTTCTTGGTTCTTGATAGATTTAGAAAAACACTATGAAAATGAAGACAATATAATTAAATATTATGTAAACAACAATTAATATCACTTAAGCAGCATTACAAAGAGGTCATATGTTAGTGCAGTTGTGTTGCCCATTATGTAAGCTTTAAGAAGACATCTCACAATAGCTTGTCTATAACATGGTTTTGAAATTATTAATGCAAATTTGAACAGGCAGTGTTAAGTGCCTAGAGGTGTCAGTTGGATGCAACTGCAACACCTGGAGGCATCACCTGGCTATAATGAGAAAGCTGCATTTGCAGAAGAGAAATGTTAACTATAGAAATGGGAAAACATATTTATTTTAGTGGTCATATGTTGATAACAATATGATTAACATGATAAAGCAATGTTTTCTTATCAAGAGACAGAAGAAGACAATAACTGTGTACACTGTGCAAATATATTATTTATGTTATGTCATTTGATCTGTATATGTAATTATCTTACTGTTCTGTTTGAAAATGTGTCTTTTATATGTTGTTTGCAAATATGTTTTTGTTTACAACCTACAGTAAACATTTTATTATGTACTGGGTAAAGCTTGCCGCCCCTGGCCTGTGTTGAAAAGGGGGATGTTTTTGCCCAGTCAGATTTTGTTGGTCAACAGATACAAATAATTTAAATAATAAATAATGAATTCCTGGTACAGTTCAAAAGAAACAGGTACATGAGATGAGCAGCCCCTCCACCTCCTTTGTGCATTATCTCTCCTTATACACTTCATATTATTGCAGTGGGGTTACCCCAGTGTAGAAACCTCAACTTGTGTACACTGACTATTCGGCCTGCCAGCATCCATAACTAAACTAAGAGCTATGTCCTGAACATTTTATGACACACATGTCTGGTTTAGTCCTGACTGCCAAGCTTTCATCAAGAATCATTGACATTTTTAGTCTGCCACTGTCCTTTACCCTGAATAAAGGAAATCATGTCTTTTTGATCTTTTTTGCACGCAGAATAAAAAAATATCATTGTACTCTTTTCAATCCATACAACCCAGCCTTTGTGGTACAGGGTTTCATTCCCTACATCTCTACACCTATATCAAAGAGGCAGGACCAGTACCTTTGTGGCCTGGTGGCACATCTTCACTTTTTTGCATTTGGTAGCAAAATAGGCTGAATCCCATAATGTATTTAATGAGTTTTTTGGCTTTCACATGTCTAAAGGGAACTTTTTGACCCCAGGTAGAACTCTGTCCTTTTAAACATTCTGTCTCAGAACTTTCAGTATGCCATTGAAGGGACCCCACTTCATAGATTATAGCAGTAGTACTATGCAATCCATCCCAAGAGTTAATTTTGCATTCACAATATAACATTACACTCAGATAATTACCTTGGTTCTTCATATCTGATCATATGAAAAGCATTTTAAACATTTGGGGCAAAATATGGAAACCTTCCAAAGTTAAGATTTTTCATTACACACTTCATAGCTTCTTCAGCTGGTATAAACAGTTTATGGTCATTAAATGCCATCAATGAACTTATGTTCTGAAATCCCAAAGTAAGGCTTTCTCTAATCCATAACAATTTCAGGGTGTACCATAAATAGTTTAGAGTAAGACTGTCTCTAATAGCAAACTGCAAGTAACCCAACTAGTGTGAAAGATATTAGATAAAAGTGTTATCTCACTCACTAATGTTATTAACATAGTTTGAAAGTTTTTTTGATGATGACAAGTTTAGTTATTGTTCATAGGTAAATACTAAGCTATCAGTCTGTAGATTATTACAAGTCTAGCCAACAACCAGAAGTTATAATCAAACCCTGTACTTTCTATCTCTGAGGTTAAGATCTTAACCATTATGCCAAGACTCCCCCTCTAAACTTTTTCAGACTATAGTAGATTTTTTTTTTATTTTATATATTTGGGAACTGGGTAAACCTACTGCACTGATATGTCCACTCTCATAGATAACCTGGGAGTCTTGTTTGATTAACAGACTTGTTCAGAGTAAACAAACACAAGGGGGGTGTGCGGAAATTAATCCTCGTACCCTCGACTACAGCATCAGCTCATTAACAGCTCAGAGCCTTAATCATCTTTGTCTATTAAAAGTTGAACAAGTCTTTAATTCCCATAACATTGGATACTGTTACATTGTCCATATCAAACATAATCTGTGTATCTAAAGCCTGTCTAAATTAAACTTGCCTAAATAAAGTCCAGTGCTTTACTTCTGCATCATATAGACATAAAAACCACTAAAAGTACAGCCATAACCTTGCTAAATTATTAAAGCCAAAACACTAAAGTAGAAGTCTTAGGATATTAACATTCTGGTGATCTACTCTGGCTATACTGAAGTATTGCATAAAATGCAAACCAAACGCTTTCATCATCAACCATTTAAGCACAATCCACCCCTATATTCTAGGACAGCATAGCATATTTAAGTTTAAAAAGCATCAAAACATGCAAAGTTAAGTCAATTAGTTGGTACATATAATACCCAAAATAACTACAATTCTGTAGACTCTTCTAATGAGAAATATGGTCTGCATCTTAAAATGTCAATTGGCAAAAAGTGGCAGGCACTAGGATGTGCACTATGCTTTTGAAATATCACAGACTTCAACACTACTACAATAAACATAGAGTTTATCACAGATGCTCCAAATTCCAGTTTAAATTGCTGTAGTGAATTGAATTTAATATCTTCTTTAAGATGCAGAAAACAAGTAATACCTACCTTTTTTACTCCATACTGTTAGCACTCAACCCTAAAATCTGATGCATTATATAGTGGAATGAACAAAACCAAAGGCAACCTTATGCACAGAAGTGGACTGTAACTGAGAACTGAATCTTGTGGCCAAATCATTTACATTTAAATTACTAAGTACAATTTAAGATTTGTAAGCATTGTCAGCTCCCCAGTATAGAGGGTTGGACCACTGAATGCAACACAGCTGACCCAGGTACAAGTACTGCCTTAGGTGCTGGAGTAAGCCAGGTGGAGACTGTAAAAGAGTAGCCTTGCTGGCTTGCCACATCTGAAGTGAGGGAGGGAAGGGTCTCTTGCTGTGATATGAGATATAACCTGTGATTGTGATGGCACTATAATCACATGTGTTAGACTGCCATTAACATTTTGGCATTGGAAATGAGGTCTTAAAGGCACTGCTGTATATGATATCAGTAGCTCTGACAAATTAAGGAATACCATGCAAAGAAAAAAAAATAAAAAGTCCATGGCATGCAGGACAGTGTATGCTAGCTCTGACCCACCACTCCTTTTCAACCCATCGGTAGTGTGGTGCCAGGCCTGTTCGGTAGTATGAGGTGTGACTCCCTACCACTGGACCGGTAATCAAGGAACCCCAATCCTCACCACTGGCAACAGTGGGGGATGTACACCAACAGGACGATGGGTACACACACACACAGAATTTCCAAATGCAGCTCTCTGCATCAAGTGCAGTTTCCCTTAACAGCACACAGAGACCACAGTCAGTTCATGGCTCATTTCTCCCTCTTTCTCCAGATCCCCAAAAAGACTCTCCACTGGCACAGCTATAGAGATGAGATCTCAGCTGAGTGGCCAAGCCAAGACCTCCAGCACCCTCTCTCTCCAACCAGTGCTTTGTGTCCCTGCCCAAGTAGCCGACACACACATTCTTGGTGATTTGTTTTACACACAGACACACACCTGGGAAAGGTCAGCACGGGTTTACTAGCTATGCCCTGTTCTGCCCAAACTATAAGGTAGTTAGTTATCTCTGCCACCAGAACCCCTTATCAGCTACATTAAGACCCTTAACAAAGGGTGTCCAATCTGACTGTGTAATGTTACTATTAATACAAATGGCAGTTTGACCAAGAGCAAGACTATTAGGACTGACCCACACAGTGTCTCCAAATAAATATGCAAGTACTCTCAGAACTTAAATATCTCCAGACAGATCAGCCACAATGAAAAGTTTAAATATATTTAATAATAAATAATAAAAGAATAAAACAATACTAAATATATATTTACAGTGGCATCAGAGTTCAAAATCACAGGAAATATTTAAAACAACACTGCAGAACAGTCAAATAAAAAAGTAAAACATCTAAATTAAGCTTTGCTATATTCTTATCTAAGGGAATTATTATACCCTAGTTAACTTACTTACTGAGCAAGGCAAATGTGTGGTGAATGGATCCTCTAGCTGATGTTGTCAAGTCAAAAACAGAATACAGAATGCTGTCTCTCACTAAGAGAGTTCCCAAATTAATATCTCACATATTACTGCTGGGATAGCTTGCAGAATGATATCATTTCTTGTCATCTGACTCTATCCCAGGTAAACCCCCCACTGATGGAATCTGGCATCTACATGTGAAAATACATAGACAAGGGCTTTTCCTCAGATCCTGGTAGATGCTGGAAGTCATAAATCAATAAAACTTCCAACACAATACAGAAAGCTTCTCAGAACAGACATTGTGCCTGTAGCTGCCATAAGGTAATTTAATTTCAGTGATTTTCTGAAGTCAACCTTCTGTATTCTAGTTTCCATTGTTAAAATATATATTTAAACAATTACAATAGTGCATGTTCATTTCTGTTCTATTCCGGTAGGGTACACTGTGGATACATTTCAAACAGCATTTTGTAAAATACCTCTTCAGCACACATCTGTACAAATCGCCTTATATGACGTATAACTGTAATACATTTGTAACACAAACATCTTATATGAATCATGTTGATATTCACAAATTACATATAATTACTTACAAAATTCCAGATAGCTGTGCTGGCAGTATCTTCTTTCGTGACATGAGGGAAAACAAAAGTAAACGTGATGCAAATGAGCAGCTGACAGACAAATGGAAGAAACACAAAAAATGGGGCAAGAAATGTGTAACTAATATAAAACAGGTCAATTGGTTTATCTAATACTGTGCTCTGATATCCGTGTAGTACACTGTCTTTGAATCCCTTCTAATTGTAAGAGTTTTGCTAGGCTGTAACAAAAAAGAAAAAGATAATCATTGTATTTTACAAATAGCCGTATTATCTTGAGAAAACTGTAACTATGATGTTTCTCTTTTTAGTTATCATAGAGGTACATATCTACAGATATGTATATCTGATTGTAGTGTTTTAGAGTTTTAGACTACATTAGATATGTCTTTTCCAAAATAATTTAGCTGTATCCTGCTTTAGAAAACAGTTTGAAAGAATTAAATTATAGAAATTTCACTGTGAATATCAATTTCATAATGTTTTTCTGAAGTCAGCACCATGTTTGAGGTGCTTTTTTATGATCTTGACTTTGACTAACTACTCAGTTTACAGTTAATGCAAAATGTGTAAGTCACGTGATTCATTATCTAAATCAAGAAATATAGGGTATTGAACAATACTGGCCCAATTAATATCATCTAAGGGATACAACTCAGCATATCTGCTCACTTTGACAGGTTGCCACGGGTATTTACCCTCTGCTGTCATTGAATTACACACTTGAATATTCAATTAGTTTTACAGGTGCTGATTCTCAAAGCCTGGAGCTCAGCTCATTTACAAGAGATAATATCAAAATGCTTTCACAAGAGTTGGATAAACTATAATGGTAGATAAACTCGTATCCATGGAGGAACAAAGGGATTGTAAAAGTTATGTGTGTGTAATATTTCATTTATGAATGTATATTGCAAAAGGTCATAAAGGCAAATGCAGCACTATAACGTTGGCATTGTATAGTATGTTGATATGTAATTTACAAAAAATATATTTCATCTCATAAATGTTGTGGTTATTTTTTTTCAACTATAGCTCAAAATCTTTGTAAAATTGCTAAATAAGTGAAGTGTTGGTCATTTTTTTTTATTTACTTACTTCCTTTTTTTTGGCTGTAACTATGGTGGGGAGCCCGTATTCGAGTCTAGCTAGCAGTACACCTTTGCCTATTGTAGCTCTTGTCATTCTGATGCGAAACAGCAATGTTTTCCAGGATAAGAATAAAAGCAAGTTGATATTTTTTCCTGGTGTTTTCAATGTGGCTACGGCAGATAGGTGTGAAAGAGAGTTTGTGCGTTGCCATTTTTGTATATTTTTTTCTATATCTTTCAGATCTTCTTCTATCTTTCCAGTGGACATTTTGATAATATAGTGTTAAAAATACTTACTTGTTTAAGGTGTTCTTGTAATTATCCCTGCCGAATCAAAGTAACACAGGAGATGTGCAGATGTTCCAAGAAATGTGACATACATTAAATACATTCTATGCTGTTTTATACGGTAAAGACGGGAATAAGTCTGAATTTTTCACAACTCTGTAGCTTTTATGGATCTTGCAGGTGGGAGAACAAGTTAAAATGACAACAGTGAGGAAGATATTAATTTGTGAAATAAGATAATTATCACTACATTATCAAAATGTTCACTGCAAAGAAAGAAAGAAGAAAAAGCAAAAAGATGTAGAAAAAATAATCAAGAATGGCAACATACAGACTCTCTCATGTACAAATAAAAAGTAAAATCAGGAACATACTTTTTAGCAACTAAATATAGTATATATCTGCAGGGACTACAGGTATGATACACTGATGGGAATATGCTTCCTGGACTGAGTCACAGACACCAAAATTTGTCCTCTTGTAAGTAAAATGCTGCTAGCTAAGCAGCATGCATATTAAATGCAAATAACAGGATAAGTTTTACATGTTTTTTTATGCAACACATGACACGTGATACTAAAGGGCAACATTTTTTGTAATTCCAGCTGTGCTGAAAAACACTAGGGGCTGATATGCTGACATTTTCCTAAACCATCATCTGTAATAAAACAGAACATTTTAGATCCATATTAAACAGCTTGGTAGGTTAAAAAGCAGAATGTAATGGAATGCCAAAACATTTAGGATCATCCTGAGGAAAACAGCTCAGGAAGATGTGTTGCAGACACAGCAGCCTCAATATCCATGAATGACCTCTCTGCATCAAACCTGGTTAAATTACTTTATCCAAATAGGGTTAATGACTTCAAATGGAAGTAGAAAGGTTTAATGGAACAGATAGTTACAGAGATTTGAGGCATAATGATTTTAATAGACCAAATAATGTAAGACATCCTCATAAATTAATAAGGTCAGCATTTTTTATATTAAATGCTACTTTGCCATTCAGCATACACAATATTAAGTACAAAGCAGTAAATCCTTTTATTCCATTTCAGAACTCAGACTAATAGTTACTTATGATAAGATCAACTAGGCTTACTGGAGTAAAATCTGACTAACATTTAAGTGTATTTCTGAAATGTTGGTGTTCCAGATTTTCATTCACCGAATGTGCAAAACAAACGTGAATACAAATCAAAAGTTATTTTGAGTCACCAGTGGAATCTTAAATCCAAAAGATATTTTATGATCCAGTGTAATATCAGTTCCTTTAAGGAAAAGCTTTACAAAGTATAGAATAAAATAATAAATGCAACACCAGAGTGTACAAAGTCATTGCATGACTATATAAACATAGAACAGAACACACCATGCATAATGAAAAGCAGGAAATGTGAGTGGGGAGGAGAAATGTACGGAAGAACAGTAAAAAGAGGGGACGGCACCTTATGGCCATTTATAGTCATAAAGGTCCTCTTCCTCAGCCATAAATAGAATGTAGTCACCTACAACTTACATTACCATGTGTCTCAGCCATGGTGGAAATCCTAACTCGAAGTGCACACATTTGCAGAAGCAGGAGTATGTGAGTGTCCACCATTGTCCCAAGATACAGTAATTACTTAACTTCTGGATAGCCAGATTGATTAAGGAAGGATGTATATTCTGTAAGCTTGTTCACCTCTCCAAGGGGAAAATGAAAGAGGAGTGGGAAGACCATGGAGGAATGTCAAACAGCTGAACCCATGGTAGATACAAAAGTTCTGGCCAAACCATGAGTCAATCAGAAACAGGGTTCACAAAGCACTTATTCCACATGTTAACAATACCTTCAGAAGAGTCTGAGTCATACTGTTCCTGATGCAACAACCAGGGACCCTTGTTAGATATAGAGACAAGTATACAAAAAGCCTAGCCATAGTACCATAATATCAGTCCTGCTTCCCCCTGAGTATCATCTGTATGCATGGAACAGATGACTGGGGGAGGTGCAAATTGTAGCCAGGATATTAGATGAATTAGTTTCAACCATCATGAATGAGGGCATTGAGCAAAAGATATTAAAAAAAATGTTATTTGGCATGCCAGGATATCAAACCAGAAAACCTCCTATCGTTGTTACTGTACTGCCTCCACAGCAGGCTAAAATAAAATTCTCATCCAGTCTAAGAGGTCTTAATTACTTGTCCTAGGGAAATGCTATAAAAAGAATAAGACTCCCAAAATCAAATGCCCTTCCTGTATTGTTTGTGCCTGAAGCATTTCATTGAAATAATCAGAATCTGTGCAGGTTCTAAAGATGAAGCAAACTATTAGCAAGTGTGGAAACTCTGGAATTTCATGGCCAAAAAAAAACTACCATGCTGGGTAGATGCAGTCTGTACAGCTGTTTGAGCCCTTTCAATTCATATATGAAATTGAGAGGTGCCATGGTCAGAAAACTGAAGTAAAGCAAAGACAACAAGCATCATTTCAGGTTTTCCCACAGTTCTAATACTCACCAATATCAGCACAATGCTCTACCACATACCTATTCACACCATGGTTATTTTTCATCAAGTTTCCTAAATAGGTAAAACAGCTTCTGAGCTTCCCCTTGCCAAACCTGTATAAACGCAGTCAATCCATACAAGCAGAAAATATTATTAAAATGGAAAAAAGAAGGTAGTCCAGAAACAGAAACTTAAAGGAAACTGTTTAACATTGAATAATTTTAATATTAATTTCAACAAATGCACAAGACTCTGCCAAAGTGTAATATTGGGAGTATAGATTTTTAACATACCATCTATGGACCACCAACTGCACCTGATCTGTCATACTGAGTTTGCATACTTCAGAATCAAAATGTGATTTATGAAAACAGCTGTGTAAACCTAGCAGAAATGTTTGCAACAAGATGACACACTGAAAACTGGCTTCCCTACAAAACCTCAAATTTCAAGACAAGGAACCAAATACCAAACACAAATGGCTGAAATACCAAAACAACACAATCTGCAATAATAACCTGCAGCATCACATGGATGGCAAGCTCCCCTCCCAAATTTGAAAATAAAAACTCCGTATGAAGAAGAATGAAATCTCCCAAGGCAAATAAAATCATTGTTGTCATACCTCTCAACTGTACAGATTTTTGCAGAATGTCCAGATTTTTGCCTCATATTTTTGGTCTATTTCTCGTAAAATTGTAGTTTTCTGGCAAATTATAAAATGACAGACATTTGAATTTCAGCCATCACAACCTTTCAAAAAGTCATGCTATTGGAAAATCTTTTATTCTATCATCTTTATGTTTGTAGGAACAATATTTAAAAAGCGTCCCTATTTTTGGTCCTTTGTCCCCCCATTAGTTATGGCTTTGTCCAGATTCCTTGCTCTTGGAGGTTGAGAGGTATGACTGTGGTGCATAATTATAAATCACAACAGCAGTGATTTCCACTGTAAAACAATGATTAGCATTGTGTTCATCAGCTCCTGTAATTTGGACAGAGAGCACTTGACACTCAAGTAATTTGATTTTGGCTGCTTGTTGATATACCTGGAAAATTTCACAGCAAAATTCCACATAATTAAAAAGTCATAACCTTGCACAACAGTGAATTACTTAAATGGACGGTGCTCTTGTTTAACATGTAAGGAGAATAAAACAAAATACGGAGCAAACACCTTCTGAAAAAGCAGCAATTGATAATAAAAAGGAAAAGTTCAATACTCAGAAGGTGAACCAAGGCAGCAGCAGCGAAAATACAAGTAGTCGGTGCAGAAAAAAACACACAGTTCTCTTCACATATAGTCTCTCCACCAATAAACCACTGCATGAAACAGCTTTAAAAGGCAGTTTTATTGAGTAAGCGCTTTCACCAACATGGCTTCTTCAGACTCAAATACAAATGACTGAAGCACACATAATATACTGTTAAAACCAGTAAAAAAAGCGGGAAACAACTCAATTAAGCAATTAGTGCAATAACAATCAATTGAATTAAAAACTTCACTTTATACACAGGGTACTAAAGCCAGTATAATGCTTTAAAAAGTCATATAATGCTTTAAAAAACATTCAATAAATGTGTAATAAACCAACAATAATAGAACATTACTAAAATATACTTCTCAATAAAATATATAGGATCTATTTAATATATAGGAATAGATAATAAAAAACTGAGTATAGGTTAATAAGCCTTCAATCTTCTTATTTTCAAAAAGGGTCTGACAGAAACCTTAGCATTAAGGCCTGGTGGAACGTCAGATCTCAGTTTGATAATCCACATGTTTTCCCTATTCTCAGTGTGTGTTCTGATATCTCCACCTCTAATATTGGCATTAACATGTTCAACTATCCTAAAGGTAAAAGTATGCTGAATCCCAAACTCAGATACATGTTTGGCCAGTGCATTGCTAACATGCCCCATCCTGATGCTGTATAAATGTTCGCGTGCGATCCTTGAAGCATTGATTAGTCTTCCTATGTAAAAAGACTTACATAGGAACAGGTAGCAAGATATATGATATTTCTGGACAAGCAATTGCCATTAACTTTAAAGAAGTACTGACGTGAACTGAAAGGATGAATAAACAAAGTAGAGGGTTAATATAAGAACAAAAACTACAACTGCCACAACAGCGTGTTCCGCTTTGTTGAATACTAGATCGTAGATTGGTGGGACCTCTATCACATAATAACCTTTTAAATTCTTTTATTCCTGTATCTAAACTGGGGCATCACCTAATATTTCTCTGATATGAGAATCAACCATCAAGACATTCCAATGGCTCCTCACTAATTCCTTGATGGCAGCAACATCATTGGTAAAAAAGACCGAGAATGCTCCTGTGCTAACTGGGACATTACCTATCCTAGTGTCACTCTGGACTACATGTAAAGAATCTGTCCTCTCAGAAAAGTATGGGGCCGCAATATTAAGTCTCAAATCTCTTAGGCCTATAGTGCCCTTAGAGAGATCATTCGGTCCATATCCTCTCTGTGTCAATCTTCGATTCAAATCACCTAGATCCTGTGAACCCTATATTACTGGGATTGTACCTAGACGCCCTCAATGCCTGTCCCCTCACTATGTTGTTAAAAACATAGCTGGGATGCATACTGGAGCGGTGTAGAATTGTGTTTTTATGACAATTCTTCCTAAAAACACCTGTGTTGATCAAGCCACTGTTTAATTTCTCAACAAAACATCTAGAAATGAAATCTTAGTTTCAGACATTTCATAAGTAAATTTGAGGTAAGTAGTGGAAGCATTAATATAAGACACAAAGCTGTTTAAATCATCAACAGATCCCCTCCATAGAAAGAAAAGATCATCTACAAAACGTCTGTAGAACAAGACATGTTCAACTTACGCTGTAGATTCATACATGACTTCATGTTCATTCAGCCATAAATTACTAGGCGTAGCTATTGGCCTGTTAAGTGCCCATAGCCACGCCATCTCGCTGTAGGAAACATCTACCTTGAAAGTAAAATATATTATTAGATAAAACTAACTGTAATAATGACATTATTAAATGAATTTTCATATCAGACATTTCAGATGCCCGTTTTAAGTGGCGGCAGACTTTGTCAATACCATCTTGGTTAGGGATTACTGTAAATAGGGACTGAACGTCCATGGTGACAAAAATAAGGCCAGCTATATCTTGTATATCACTAAGACTAGCATAAAGGTCAAGTAGAAATTGCTTTGTATCTTTCAAAATAAATGGGTTACTATCTACTATGGGTCTTAAATGATTCTCAAGATAAATCGAAGACGGCTCAGTTAACACCCCCTACCAGCCACAATTGGTCTCATAGGGGGGTTTCGTGGATTTTTATGTACCTTGGGCAGGCCATTAATTAAGGGAAGCATTGGAGTGGGTACATCCAAGAACTGAAATGGAGAAAGGTCTATCACATTACTATTTAGAAGACCTAATAGGAACATATGGACCTTATGTGAATAGAACTGCACCATATTAAAAGCTATAGGCTGATAGAATTGTTGATTACTCAACATGGAAAACATCCTGTTCACATAATCATCAGTATCCAACACCACTATGCACCCTTATCTGCTGGCCTGATGGATAATGATGCATCCTTACTTAGCCCATGTAAGCTTCTTCTGAAACACTTAAATTGTACCTAATAAAAGGGCGTCTATTAGTGTCCCTCAGTTTATATAAGTCATCCTCAACGAGCTTACTGAAGGCTGCTAGGAGTGGATGCAATTGTGGTGTAAAAACACTAGGTCTTTGAAAGTGTTTATTATTCACAGATACAGTATTATTACCAAAAGTTAAGCGTAGAGATAAATTCCTTACATATGGCTTAAAGTCTCGCACTGTCTCTTCGAAAACACTACTTGTAGTGGGTATAAAGGACAGCCCTTTTGACAAAACAATTAATTCATCTGAGCAGAGGGAGACAAAAACGGAAGATGTCATCAGAATGTTTCCCGAACAAAAACATCAAGAAAATGTGGGAAGTAAATGGGAAAGGGAAGACTTAGTTTTCAATCTTTCTTCACGTTCTTTGACTACAGATGAATTAATTGTTTTGTCAAAAGGGCTGTCCTTTATACCCACTACAAGTAGTGTTTTCGAAGAGACAGTGCGAGACTTTAAGCCATATGTAAGGAATTTATCTCTACGCTTAACTTTTGGTAATAATACTGTATCTGTGAATAATAAACGCTTTCAAAGACCTAGTGTTTTTACACCACAATTGCATCCACTCCTAGCAGCCTTCAGTAAGCTCATTGAGGATGACTTATATAAACTGAGGGACACTAATAGACGCCCTTTTATTAGGTACAATTTAAGTGTTTCAGAGAGAAGCCTACATGGGCTAAGTAAGGATGCATCATTATCCATCAGGCCAGCAGATAAGGGGGGTGGCATAGTGGTGTTGGATACTGATGATTATGTGAACAGGATGTTTTCCATGTTGAGTAATCAACAATTCTATCAGCCTATAGCTTTTAATATGGTGCAGTTCTATTCACATAAGGTCCATATGTTCCTATTAGGTCTTCTAAATAGTAATGTGATAGACCTTTCTCTATTTCAGTTCTTGGATGTACCCACCCAATGCTTCCCTTAATTAATGGCCTGCCCAAGGTACATAAAATCCACCTAAACCCCTATGAGACCAATTGTGGCTGGTAGGGGGTGTTAACTGAGCCGTCTTCGATTTATCTTGAGAATCATTTAAGACCCATAGTAGATAGTAACCCATTTATTTTGAAAGATACAAAGCAATTTCTACTTGACCTTTATGCTAGTCTTAGTGATATACAAGATATAGCTGGCCTTATTTTTGTCACCATGGACGTTCAGTCCCTATTTACTGTAATCCCTAACCAAGTTGGTATTGACAAAGTCTGCCGCCACTTAAAACGGGCATCTGAAATGTCTGATATGAAAATTCATTTAATAATGTCATTATTACAGTTAGTTTTATCTAATAATATATTTTACTTTCAAGGTAGATGTTTCCTGGCGAGATGTATGGCTATGGGCACTTCGTGCCAATAGCTACGCCAACTTATTTATGGCTGAATGGGAACATGAAGTCATGTATGAATCTACAGCGTATGTTGAACATGTCTTGTTCTACAGACGTTTTGTAGATGATCTTTTCTTTCTATGGAGGGGATCTGTTGATGATTTAAACAGCTTTGTGTCTTATATTAATGCTTCCACTACTTACCTCAAATTTACTTATGAAATGTCTGAAACTAAGATTTCATTTCTAGATGTTTTTGTTGAGAAATTAAACAGTGGCTTGATCAACACAAGTGTTTTTAGGAAGAATTGTCATAAAAACACAATTCTACACCGCTCCAGTATGCATCCCAGCTATGTTTTTAACAACATAGTGAGGGGACAGGCATTGAGGGCATCTAGGTACAATCCCAGTAATATAGGGTTCGAACAGGATCTAGGTGATTTGAATCAAAGATTGACACAGAGAGGATATGGACCAATGATCTCTAAGGGCACTATAGGCCTAAGAGATTTGAGACTTAATATTATGCCCCATACTTTTCTGAGAGGACAGATTCTTTACATGTAGTCCAGAGTGACACTAGGATAGGTAATGTCCCAGTTAGCACAGGAGCATTCTCGGTCTTTTTTACCAATGATGTTGCTGCCATCAAGGAATTAGTGAGGAGCCATTGGAATGTCTTGATGGTTGATTCTCATATCAGAGAAATATTAGGTGATGCCCCCCAGTTTAGATACAGGAATAAAAAGAATTTAAAAGGTTATTATGTGATAGAGGTCCCACCAACCTACGATCTAGTATTCAACAAAGCGGAACACGCTGTTGTGGCAGTTGTAGTTTTTGTTCTTATATTAACCCCTCTACTTTGTTTATTCATCCTTTCAGTTCACGGCAGTACTTCTTTAAAGTTAATGGCAATGGCTTGTCCAGAAATATCATATATCTTGTTACCTGTTCCTATGTAAGTCTTTTACATAGGAAGACTAATCGATGCTTCAAGGATCGTGACCAACATTTATACAGCATCAGGATGGGGCATGTTAGCAATGCACTGGCCAAACATGTATCTGAGTTTGGGATTCAGCATACTTTTACCTTTAGGATAGTTGAACATGTTAATGCCAATATTAGAGGTGGAGATATCAGAACACACACTGAGAATAGGGAAAACATGTGGATTATCAAACTGAGATCTGACGCTCCACCAGGCCTTAATGCTAAGGTTTCTGTCAGACCCTTTGAAAATAAGAAGATTGAAGGCTTATTAACCTATACTCAGTTTTTTATTCTCTATTCCTATATATTAAATAGATCCTATATATTTTATTGAGAAGTATGTTTTAGTAATGTTCTATTATTGTTGGTTTATTCCACATTTATTGAATGTTTTTTAAAGCATTATATGACTTTTTAAAGCATTATACTGGCTTTAGTACCCTGTGTATAAAGTGAAGTTTTTAATTCAATTGATTGTTATTGCACTAATTGCTTAATTGAGTTGTTTCCCGCTTTTTTACTGGTTTTAACAGTATATTATGTGTGCTTCAGTCATTTGTATTTGAGTCTGAAGAAGCCGTGTTGGTGAAAGCGCTTACTCAATAAAACTGCCTTTTATTTAAAGCTGTTTCATGCAGTGGTTTATTGGTGGAGAGACTATATGTGAAGAGAACTGTGTGTTTTTTTCTGCACCGACTACTTGTATTTTCGCTGCTGCTGCCTTGGTTCACCTTCTGAGTATTGAACTTTTCCTTTTTCTTGTTTAACATGTTTAACAAATTGTCTATAAATCTGTCAAAACTTAAACTTTTGAGCTCAATGGAACTATCATATGACTTGTGACACTGACTTTGAGCAACCTGAATCCAAAATGTGATGAATAAAATAAGTGTGAATCAATATATGTGTACACACACACACACACACACACACACATATATATATATATATATATATATATATGTATATATATATATATATATATATATATACACACACACACACACACATATATATATATATATATATATATATATATATCTATATATATATATATATATATATATATATATATATATATATATATATAAAAATCAAAAGACGCAAATGTTGACATTCAAAACATCAACCACAAAAAAAACTGATAATGCAAATGTCGACATATACATTAGCCTAGCAATATCCTCCGTGCATACAAAATTAAAACAAAAAAAAAAACAGACAAAACAAGCTATCCTGCATCTCCACACCCCTGCTAATTATATATGCTTACTCAAAGATTACACAATTTCAGGGAAATGGCGTATTCCACAACCCCCAGAACTGTGTGATCATGCACGCCTGCTGACTATCTCTCTTTCTCTCCCTCTCTGTATTTATATATATATATATATAAAAAAAAAATATATATATATATATATATATATATATATATATATATATAGACAGATATACATTCACACAGTAAAAATTACCAGTCAAGCTACAGATTTCACTGTGTGATACGTTAAACCTGCTGTGACAGAGGCCCATGGGATACATGCAAATGTCCCCTTAACTACATCAAGTGCTTCATAGGTTCATAGGTTGATATTAGGATATCTGCCTTAGGGCATTTATAAGCCTAGCCAGAGTGTGTTTGGCTTTCACCACCCTTTTAGATTAGTTGACTGTGCCTCTGTATAGTAGGTCACAGAAGATAGCCCTTTTGAGGTTAGTTTACTGTGCCTCTGTCTAGTAGGGACACAGAAGGGATCCCAGGGGTAAACCTACGATCTCCCATCCACTCGTCAAGATTTCTCTTGAAGAGGGTCATTGAGAGACTCTGCCTAACATGGATTGGGATTTTGTTCCAGAGTCAGGGGATCCTCTGGGATATGAATCTGTCCCTCCAGCATGTCCTATTTATTTCTGTGCTGAGGTTTAAGTCCCTGGAGCATGTAGCTCTAAGGGATTTGGATATCCTGAGGTGGAGCATGTCCATTAATTCTGGGTTGGACATGGCTTTATACGTCAGGCACAGATCGCCTCTGAGTAGGCTGTAAGCAACTGAGTAGAGCTGGAGTTTCTTTAGCCTGACTGTGTAGGGCATCTGTTTGAGTCCCTTGATCCTCTTGGTGAGGTACTTTTGGGGTCTTTCCAGTTGCTGCAGGTGTCGGGTAAGGTACATCCCAAATGGGGCATTGTATTCAATTATGGGCTTGATGAGTGATGAGTAGAGGGGCACAATGACCTCTCTTGATCTAGATGTGAACCCTTTCGTGATAAGGTGGGCTATGTAGAAGGTCTTTCTAACCACTTTGGCAACGTGATTGTCAAAGGAGAGATTGCTATCTACTTGGGTCCCCAAATCCCTAATTACTTCTTCCGTACTTAATGGATTACCACCTATGTGATAATTTGTGGGCACTTTGTTTTTCCCAAAGGGGATGATTATGTACTTTTTGGCATTTAGCTTTAGGCCATGGCTCTGGCACCAGTTATCCGTCTCTGTGAGACCCTTTTGGAGGATGCTTGTGTCAGTCGGTGAGTCGATTATGGCACCCAGTTTGCAGTCATCTGCGAACTTGGTCAGCCATAGTCCTCCCATGTTAGCCTGTACCTCAGAGAAATACATACCGAACAAGAGAGGTCCCAGGACTGAGCCTTGTGGGAAGCCACTTGTAACTAGTTTAGAGTCTGACATGGCACCTGCAATTCTGACCATGTGGGTTCTATCCCTGAGCCAGTTTTCAACCCATCTTGTGACATAGGGGTTGATATTTAAGCTGGTGAGCTTATTTATGATGCCCGAGTGGGGTATTGTGTCGAAGGCTTTTGCGAGGTCCAGGTAGGCTGTGTGGACTACCTTCCCTTCATCTATGGCCTTGGTGACTGTTTCAAAGAAGTCGACCAGGTTCAAGAGGCAAGATCTGCCCTTAACAAAGCCGAATTGGGTAGGATCCAGTGTTTGGAGGTTCCCAATGTCTTTGTTTATGAGTTTCATGATGATACACTCCATAGCTTTGCAGACCAGGCTAGTCAGGCTTATAGGGTGATAGTTTCCGGGGTCCATTGTGGCACCACCTTTGTGGAGTGGGACCACTGTTGCTGTATGCCATTCCTTGGGTACATATCCTGTAGTAAGGCTGAGATTGAACAGTGACTTTATGTGAGGGTTCAGTTCTTCTTGGAGTTCATGTAAGACGCAGCCCGGGACACCGTCCGGTCCCATTGATGCTGTGTTTTTTGCTTTGGAGAGGGCAGCTCTCACCTGTGCATCTGTGATGTCAGGGAGGCTACACTCTGTTGGGATAGACATTTGCTCTTTTGGGGAAGGGGAGAAGTTTGCACTGAACCTGTCTGCCAGGATGTTGGCAATGTCTGTGGGTTCAGTGTATTTTTTGTCATTTTGAACTAACTCAGAGCATATCTGGGAGTTGCCACCCAGGTTCCTGACATAACTAAAGAAGGCCTTGTGATTGTCTTTAGCATCTTGTGCAATTTTTCTTTCGAAGCTGGCCTTAGATGATTTTATGAGGGATCGTAGTTTCTTGCTAGTACTGATCAGAGATGCCTTCCCTTTTTGGGATTTTGCTCTATCATGTAGTAGCTTCCTCCTTCTGTTGTACAGCTTATTTATGGCTGGGGTCCACCAGACAGGTCTCCTGCCTTTGGAGGAATGAGTCTTGGTTTTATTTTGGATAGCACGATCCATGCATTCCTGTAGGTGTCCATAGAAAGCATTTGTAAAGGATTCTGTGGTTTGGGCCATATTTTCCACTGGCCGGGGGGCTTTGAAGGATTCCACCTCGGTTTTCAGAAGTGTGAAGTTTGCTTTTGAGAAGTTTTTCACCGTGGTTTCCTTGGCTGGGGGTGGGGACAGGATGTGGATATCTAGTGAGATTAATTTATGGTCAGATCTTACCAATGAGGGGTATACCTCTGGTATGGAACATAGTGTCCCCATGTTGGTGATGATCAGGTCCAATATGTTTTTCCCTCTTGTGGGAGTGGTGACCAATTGTTCCATAGCATTTGAGTTTATAAATTCTAGGAGCCATTGGGCGAGGGTGTTGGGGCTTGAGTAGTGCTCCCAGTCTATGTTTGGGTAGTTGAAGTCACCCAATATAATAGTGTTTGGAAAGACCTTCATATTCTCCAGTGTTCTCAGGAAAGCTGAGTGGGGTTCCTGAGTTTGGGAGGGTGGTCTGTAGCAGGCTACAAACTGAAAGGCAATTTTGCCCACTGTTAGTTGCACATGGATGGTCTCCAATGCTTCATGCAGTGCCACTAACCTGGAGGTGTGGGTATCATTGATGAATATGGATACTCCCCCTCCTTTTATGGTTCGGTCCGAGTTTTGGGGCCGAAAAGCATGGTATGAGGTATAACCTGGTAGTGCTGGGGTGCTCTCGGGAGCCTTGAACCAGGTTTCTGTTACTGCAAAGATATCGATATTCTCCATACTGAGGAGAGCCTCGAGTGCGTGCATCTTGAGGTTTAGACTTCTGGCATTGAGCAGCATTACCCTTAGTTTCTTTTTCTTTGTGTTGTCTATGGAGGTGGGTTTGTCTTTTGAGCCTTGCCTAAAAGGCACTATGGGGTGGCAAGAGCCTTAGCCAGTATTCGAAAGCCCAGGGTGACAGGTGCAAGCCGTCCCTAAGCGAAGCAACGTGGCTTGTCGAGCATGTCATCCCAGGCTGACAGACACTGGATCCCCTTTGAATGACACCAATACTTTAGCCAATTGTTAAAATTGATCATTTTGTCTTTATATTGTGGCATCATTCTTGGTGAGGGTAAGATGCTACTCAAGGTCAGGGTCATAACGGCCTGGGCTACATGATCAGAGAGCTCCTCTATGTCTCTTTTCATGTAGTCCAGGGAGGTACGTCTCAGGTCATTCACACCAGCATGGACAATGACGGAGTCATATTTGTACTTGCTTTGGAGTGACCTGAGTGCTTGTGTTATGTGGAGGATCCTGGCACCCGACAGGCAGCTTACAGTGACCTTCACCTTGTTCAGCCTGGTGAGTGGGACATCAGTGTGTCTGACAATAGAGTCACCTATTACAAGTGTATTAGGTGTGTTGTTTAGCCTTAAGGGCTGTGACTGTGTGGTACACTGACTTTGTGAACTATGTGATATGTGGGTATTGTTGTGGGGTAGCCGTTTGCTTGGATGTCTGCTTTGGAGGTCTCTGCTGCTTGGGCAGATTTTTATTTAGAGCCTCCGAGTATGTTTTTGTGTGTTTATGTGTTTGGTTTTCTGTTGCGATAGGTCTATGTGAGACTGGATTTGTGGTGTGTGTGGTTACCTTCTCCTCCTGACTGACTGCGCCAGTATTGGGTTGAGAGAGCTCAGCCTCCAGTTTGGCTATATAGTTGCATCTCTCACATATATTTGAGCTTGTTGGGAGGAGGAGGAGAGGGTGGTCTGTGCACATAAGGCAGTTGTAACATTGCCTCAAGATTCCCAGATTCACCAGCTGGACTGGAGAGTAAACCCGAATCTGACTTTTGGACATGCCAGAATAGTATAAGGAACTACTTTTTGACTGATCAAAAAGGACCAATAGGTAGCCAAGTACTTAAAGGGAGTATAAGAGGGTGTAGTGCTTTAGTTTATTAGTGCTTACTTATAAGATTACTTATACGAGCCACTGCAGGGCTTTAGAATGAAAATAGAGTGCTTACTTTGAGATTTAGAACAGTTCTAAGGGAAAAAGTGAAGAGCAGACTTTGTGGAGCCAGGAATAGTTTAAACCAGTTTAAGCAGTGCTGCCCAATGCTGCGTTATGCGCAAAATCGTGCAAAACCGCACAAATGCGGGTTCTAAAGCAGGGAAACTGAAAGAGATAGGAATTGACCCAGAGCGGCCAATAAGCTACTAGTTTCAGGGCTGAGACCACTCCTCCAGGGACAGATAGGCTGCTCAAAGCTCCCCACTCTCACAGGTGAACAGAGAAGCTTCTTCCTATCCAAGTAAGGATATGGGCAACACAGGAAACTCTACCACAGTCCGGAATTCAGCAAAACCTGAAATCTGGACTAATCTAGTTCAGCAAAGGCGGGAAAAGAGAATATTTTTTTTTTTTTTTTGTTTTTTTTTTTTGTTTTTTTCAGGAAACAGCAGAAAAACACACAGAAAACACTGTAAATGCTATAAACAGGCTAGCACACTTTAGTGTGTAGCCTACAACAGTTATACAGTACAAAAACGACAAATTGATATAAAACAAGTGCATAAACTGTAAAAAGCAGAAGGCAAATGCAATTTAAACTTTTTAAAGCACAGATCAGTTAGAAATTCGCTTTTTAGACGGGAAAAGGCAGTCTGAGCAAAAAAACAGAGAAAAAATACTTATATCTGGAAAAGTCTCTCTTGGGTCTCTCTGTTGCCTGTATCACTCTGCAGGACACCACGAGGAGCTGTGCGGAGTTGTATACAATAACAAACTTTTTAAATCACAGATTCGCTAAAAAAAAAAAAAAAACTGGCGTTTTTAGGCGGAATTAGTTAAGACAGCAAGAAAAGCAGAAAAGTAATACTCCAAAGTCACTCTTTTGTCTCTCTGCTGCTGTAGACTCTGCAGGACACCTGGAAGGCACTTGCTGACCGGAATACAAGCGTAAAAACTTCAGCTACAAGCCTTCTGAATGCCTATGACTCAGGCTAGTAAAGCCAAATCCTGCTAGCTGCGGACATGCATTGTTCATAGCTGAAACACTTGATGTCCTTGTCATTTGCATATATGCCATGAGCCGCAATCCCAGGAGGTTTAAGGTATCACACAGTGAAAACTCTAGCTTTTCTGGGTTTTCTTTCAGTTTTTGTTGAATGGTTTGTCTGTGTGACCTTTTGCCTTTTGTTTTTTATATATACAGATATATATATATATATATATATATATATATATATATATATAATTTATATTATATATGTGTGTGTGTGTGCATGTATAGATAGATAGATATGAACAAGCATACATATACACACACATATTTTTATACGTAAATATAGATAAATATATATAGATATGAGTACATGCACAATATGTGTGTGTGTGTGTGTGTGTGTGTGTGTGTGTGTGTGTGTGTGTGTGTGTGTGTGTGTGTGTGTGTGTGTGTGTGTCTCTAGCAATATATATGTATATATATCGGGGGGGAAAGTTAAAGTAAAATGTTGGAGGGAGTTTTGGACCTTGTACCTCAGCACACACCAAGCTCATTAGTTACTCTGTGCCACCAGAAAAACCTAGTGACACCTTTAGCAAATTACCTATAACCAGTGTTTAGAAAAAGTGAAATTTAAAATAAAAGGCAGTAAAGTTTTGAAACTTGCACATGAAGTGCAGAAAGCAGCATGACAAGACAGAGTCTTTACCTTCTACACTAATCAAGAATGACTTTTATGTTAGGGTGTATTTTTTACACTTTAAAAGTACAAAACTCTAGTGTCTCACATTATTCATTGACTGCAATAGTCTGTGAATTATGAAGGACAGAGAGGCAGACTTGGTAGCCTTTGGTAGCCATGTAGTAGGAGCACTGTCCAAGGCAGACTGAGATGGCCACAGCCATATCTCATCCACTTCCACAACTAGACCTGAATACACAATGGAAAAACAATTACAATCACATGCTATAAACAAAGTTCAGTTTCTGGACTGGCACAAAAATCCATATGGATCCTGGTATTGAGAGAGACACCTTCTACAGCACCCAACCATATTCAGCTGTAACTTTATCATTGGTAAACAAAGTATATATACTTAAATGTTTATGTACAAGAGTTAGTTGAAAAACTTAATACTGAAAAAATGTTTGCTGTACATTTCAAGCTCTGTGTCCTGAAATTCTACCTCCTACTGACAAAGAAGTTCATACTGATGTCCCTTCACATCACTGTACCTTACTGCACTGATGGCAGTGCTGCTCACCAGAACAGGTGGTGTCACTGGCATTAATCACTATCCCAGCAAGCTTGAGCCAGGCTACCACCTTCTTTGATGGCTATCATAACTGTCTACTAGGCATTTCCTGAAATGACTGTGTTGGAAAAACAGGAAAACTCTAATCTGCATGGCATACCACAATTGAACCTTGTATTTGCAGTGCCTAAGGTACCCATGGCCTCTCACTCAGGTCCACTGAAGGAGCAGAGTCACCTGTGTACAGCAACACGCATTTGTGATCATGTGTTGTGCAGCGTAGTGCTGCATTACAGTGCTTTGATATGGCTGTACCATTGTACCACCACATTGTGTGCATATGCATGCTGTATGCATGAGCATAAGTATCACAAGCGTCACTGTCACCATGACATGGGCAGCTAGTACAAACATGTTGGATAGTGAATTGCATGAGTTTAACAATTCACAAACAGTGGTACTAAATGGCTTCATTAGTATAACTGCCATGCTAAGTGACTCTTGTTATCATGATATAAACCACCCACACTATTTCATGCAACACTGTTTAGTACTATAAATGTGTGAAAAAGAATTAAAGATCCTGGAGCTTCATATAGTTATGGAAGGAGTCCTACCTGATAAAATACCTTAGCAAGAACAACAAACCTTGTGGTAGAGTCATTCACACTGTGGCAGACATCATGACATATGTGTAACCTGGAATCCATGACACTGGCATGGCACTGTACTGTCTGCTTGTGGCTGGGAGAATGCAAACTGTGAACACTAGAAACCTTGGGAAGGATATGCTGTAAGGAGTATAGAGATCCAGAGCCAAATGCTGAGGCATGGCTATGCTACTAAATGGGGGGAGGGGTCTATGTGTATAGCACTTACTGTTAATCAGATACATAGATCTGCCCATAGGTACATACATCTCACAATGTACTACCATAATACCCACTGACTAATACGTTTCACAAACAATCATACAGGTAATGGCATGGCCATCCAGTGGAGGACATATAATTTGCCAGTCCTATTCATAAGCATTGTCAAGGTCGTGGGTGATGCAGTTTATCAAGGTCAACACATGGGACATCCCAACCGAGTGCACATGCAATCTCACATTCTCCTGCACTTTCTCTGCCATGGACCAACCAAGCATGATACTGCAAGCCAACAAAATGGATACCTCCAGTGTTGACATTGTGGCAGTTCAACCCCACCACTGGAGGATGCGATCCATGATATCCTACAACCATCAAAATATGTGCTTACCATGTTCAGCCCTATGAACCTACCACATAAACTACTCAGCATTATAGTGTTATAGTCAACTGTCACTGTGTTACCCAACTTGTGTAAGTAATAATGCATGTACCTATCCCACCCCCTAAAATTTGTGAGTACAGTGATATCTGACTCACAACATGACTAGTCCATGCACTGCCCTGCATAGCCTATGTATAATACAGCAGGGGATTATTTTATTCTGTGTCATTGTCCATAGCTGTGGTCCAGACACTATCTCTTTGCCAATTCTTCAGTGTACTGTACCCATCTCATAGGTTCATAGGTACTCACTAGGCTGTTGATCAGTGAGGATCTTTAGAAGCTTAGCCATACATTCCCATAAATTGTTAGCTATTATATTTTACATGCTAATAACCTAGAGATGACTAGAACATTTACTTGTTGCCTATAAGCATGATGGATAAAGGTGATAAATCAGGGTTGAATTTGAGGTCACCCATACATTCGTCCAGATTACATTTGAATAGTCTAAGAGAAGTACTCTGCCTTATGTGGAGAGGAAGGCAATTAAAAGAAGTGATATTCAATGTGATACATATGTATCCCTCCAACATGTTGTATTTATGTTGCAAAGAGATTTAGATCTCTTGAGCAGGTGTTTAAGCCCCTTTTGGACTTGCAATGTGCAGTAGATCTGACAGAATAAGGTGTGCCGAAGTTCTATACACAAGGCAGAGATCATCCCTCAGTGGCCTGTATGACACTGAGAAAAGGGACAAGGCTTTGAAATGGTGTGCATAGTTTTTATGACTTAGGCACTTGATTTCCTTTGAAGAAAGCATTCTCGGCATTTGAGTTGTGTCCAATCCTTGAACAGGTACATACTAAAGGGGGCGTTACACTCAATGATCAGCATGGTGAGCGTGGAAACAGTGGAATGATCACATCCTTGGACCTGGATGCCATACCTTCAGTAATAAGCTGTGCAATAAACAAATACTTTCTTACAATAGTGCATACAAGGTGATTGAAGAGCAGTTCATTTTCTATATATATTCCATGGTCCCCAACAACTGGATCAGTTTTCAGGGGCAAAATTTCAGTGTGATAGTTATAAGGGACTTCTTGCTTGGCAAAAGAAATTCCTATGCAAAACCTTGTCACTATTCTCAGTATCCTACAGACTGCTACGAGGTGAACTGTGTCTAGTATACAAGGCATCCTCTGACCCATTTCTCATGGATTTAGTGCATATCAGCAATTCAAATGATATCAAAAATACTCAGTCCATGGATCTAAACCTCTTCTGTAAAATCAACAGAATGGTTTGGAGGGACTGTAATATCTCGCAAGGGATACAGCTGTTGTGGAAAGACTCCCCATCCTCAAAAAACAATGTTCATTCCTGTCCATATTCAAGTGCAGCTTAGCTATATGGATAGGAAACAGAAAATCTAGCCTGGAACTGCCCCCTGTACTACCAATGGACAGAGGTAGCTCCTAAATGCTTTATTCCATTCATGCTGGGTCCCCTCAAATTATCTATTGTATGATCCCAATTATTTTCATTAGAGATAATATATAATTATTGATAATGGGATAGGTAAGGCCGATCTGTAACCAAATAGGATATTGAGCACAAAAAGGGAAATTGGCTAGGCTTAAAATGGCCCACAAGGGCATCGGGCCTAGTACTTACCTATGAACCTATGCATTTCTTGATATTTAGTTTTAGCCCATGGTTTTACCACCAGCTATTGATTTGGAAAACTGCCTCTTGAAGGATGTCAGTGTCCTCTTGAGAATTTATCATGGCACCAAGTTTACAGTCATTTGCATGCTTGGCCAGCCATAAACCCTTAACAGTAACTTTGACCTCCGAGAAGTAAATGCCAAAGAGGAGAGTTTGAAGGACTGTGCCCTGCTATACCTACTAAGGACAGGCTTTTGGAGGACGTAAAGCAGCTCACCCAAATTTCCCAGGTTCTGCTTGTTATTCAATTTGCTATCCAGTGATTTACATAGGGGTTAACTTTTAGCTGGGTAGTTTCCCTATGAAATCTGAGTGTGGGATGGTGTCACGCACCTTTGTGAGGTCTAGATATGCAGTGTTTATTGACTTGCCTTCATCCATTGCTTCAGTGACCTTCTCAAACAAGTCAATCAGTTTAAGCAGGCAGGGGTCTGCCCTTAACAAATCCGAACTGGCTTGGGTTGAGAGTTTATAGGCCACTTATGTCCTTATGTAGTAATTCCATAATGAGCCTTTCCAATACAGATGAAGCTGGTCAGACTTATGGCTCTATGCTTTTCCAGGTCTGTTGACACCCCACCTTTGTACAAAGGGATGACAGTTGCTGTTCTCCATTCATCCAGCACAAAGCCTGTTTGGAGACTGATAATGAATATTCTGAGTAGGTGGGGGTCTGACAGTTCCTGGTTCAGGCTGGCCAGAGAGCAGCCCAGTATGCTATCTGGCCACATGGAAGCAGTGTTTTTTTTGTCTTGGACAGAGTCTTGATGAAGTTTGCCTTGCATAAGGTACTGCAGCTGTATGTTCCTCCCTTGACCATTTCTGCTGCTACTATGACTTCTGTGGAAGGTTTTTTTGATTTTGCACTTCTACTGATAATTGTAATTGTATTTTATTAGTTTCCAGTGTCAATTGCTGTATTTGATGCACTTTAAATAAAAAAAAAACTGTACTATTCTACTGCTGTTTTAAGTGCCTATTACATTGTATCAGACAGGCAGGGCTGTTGTACTTAGATTGTGTGGTCTTCTTGCACTTGGGCTCCAAACCATCTATTTTACATTTAGAAGTTTTTTTCTACACTCTTATGGCAGACATGTGCTGATCTAAACCTATGTGATTTGGGGACTGCTGGTGGAAGGCTTATTGTTTGCTTTCCTGATTGGTAGTTAGTGTAAAACCTATTCATTATCACATGTATATAAGCCTTGTATTTGCATGAGTGGCTCATTGTGCAGTGGCGGGTAGTAGTGCTCTGTATAGATGCGAACATCTTGAAGATAAAACGTCCCTAAAATAACTATCATTGAAACCATACCCAGCCCTCTGCTGCTTTAGTACCATCTAATTTGCATGCTGAACAGCACTACCCTGTTGTTTAACCTTAGACTTCACAAAGTGTAGTTCTCACTCATAGTCTCTATGCTACCAGTACAGTGCAGTCTAATTAACCTGTTCCTTTCCCTGATAAAACCCACAGTAAGAACCCAATATCATGGATGGGCAGTTTCCTACCATCTCTGTAGCCAGCCTGATTGACATGGGCATCTCAAGGTGATGTAGCAATTGCCTCATGTATATTAACAACCACTTAATCCTGAAACAAATACTATATGTGAGAAATGTAGTTATATTATGAAAATCAAAGGAAGAGCCTCACATACAGACAAATCAAATGCCAAACAGGTTGTCAGCAAGCACACATCACAATCCACACTAAATAAGGATTTGACACATAAATCCACATATGCGGAGGCACTCACTACTAATTTATTAAAAACTCAGAGGCATCCCAAACACTGCTTTCAGAAATCACATATACACACAATAAAGCAAACAACAGCCACAACACATAATAATACACACACACACCAGTGTCTCAACAAACAAGTACCTAAGGTAAAACACCACAAAGCCTAACATACTGGCCATAGGAGACTCCATAGGGAGACACATGGATGTCCCCCTCACCAGGCCGGATAAGGAGAAGGTTACGGTTAGCTGCCAGTCAGATATCAGGATCCATCAGATCACAAACCACTCAAGTCACTCAGCCACAAGTACCAGCATGACTCTGTCATAGTCCATGTGAGTATGAAGGACCTGAGATGTACCTCCCTGGACTATATGAAGAGAGACATGATTGAACTCTCAGCTTATGTTTCACACGCAGGTATGAGCCTAGCATTGAGCAGCATTCTACCTTCATGAAGGATGATATCACAATACAAACAAAAAAAAAATGATTGGCTTTAACAATTAGCTTAACTTTTGGTGTCAGTCCAAGGGGATCCAATATTTGTCAGCCTGAGAGGACATGACTGTCAAGCCATATTGTTTTACCAGAGATGGTCTACATTTGCCTCCTCTAGGCTTTTCACTACTGGCAAAGGCTTTAGCCTCCCCTATAATGCTTTCTTTAGGCAGTATCAAGGTAACTAACCTCCCAACATAACAAAATCTTCTCTTGATATGCTCAAGGTGCTGCTGCTTAATGCTAGGAGTTTAAACAAGAATCTGTACCCCCTAGAAGCACTCCTCAGCTTGGAAAATACTGATGTCTTTGCAGTCACCGAGACATGGTTCAAAGTTGCGGAAAGCACCCCAGACATATAAGGCCGCAATGCCTTCCATATGTTCAATCAACTGAGCAAGAAAAGAAACAAAGGAGGAGGTGTATCCATCTTCATAAATGATAAGTACACCTCAATCTTCATAAATGATAAGTACACCTCATGACTGTTCAAATAGTATGACTCTCTCAAGCTACTCCATGTCCAACAAACCACCAGAAAAATCCCCTACCGCATCATCGCTAGCTATAGGTCCCCCACCATGAACCTGGAAAGGCATACCATGTACCTGGAATTACTGGAGTCACTCACCATGCAGCCCAGTACCTTAATCATGGGTGATTTTAACTATCCTACCATTGACTGAGGAATATACATGACCACTAATATGCAGGCTTAGAGATTCTTGCACTTTGTCACTGCAAATGCTATGAAACAGCTGGTTGGCACACCCACTAGTGCCTCAAATATCCTGGACATCTGGACATAGTACTCACTAACATGGGGAACAATGCACCCCCCTCCTGTGTAATGCTTCTTTGGTAATATCAGACCACAAAATGGTCTCCTGTGAAATAAATATAAAGCCAGATACTCCATCAAGCTCAAAATTGCTAAAGAATTTCTTCAAAACAAATTATCTTCTACTAAGGGATGGCAAATGAAATTTCAAAGCTCTTTCAAACTTAGAAAATACAAAATCCTTTGCAAAGTTGTACACCAATACCCTATCTAACCACTTAAGCAGTTGTACAGAATTGTCAGTAGCGGACCGGATTAAAACCAAGTCTTGATGAAAAAACAAGCCACCATAGTGAATCCCTGGTATACCAAGCTATACAACAAAAGAAAGAAACTAAAATAAATGGGAATAGGCTCAGCAGAAAAAGTCCCTCACTAGTCTAAACATACAAATGAGAGATCTGGTTAAGTTCTCAAAAGCAAATTATGAAGCAAAAATAGCCTCCCCACTCAAGGAAAATTACAGAGCATTGTTTAACTATGTCCAAAATCTTCAGAGGAATACACAACTATGCACAGAGCTGGTTGTGGAGTGCACCACCCATACTCAACTGGTGGAAATAGCCAACCTGCTAGCTAACAGATTTTGATCAAACTTCACCATCTGTCATCACCAGTCATTCCCCAACATATAACCCCCACCATTCCTCAGCCTATTATCTCAAGCGAAGGTCATCCCTTCCTCTCTAGAGCTAAAAACACAACATGAATGGGTCATGACAAAATCCCAGGTAGCCTTTTAAATTACTTAAAACATGACCTAGCAGAGTCACTTGGATTCCTATTTAACCACAACCTATGCTCTGGCAGAATGGAGGACAAACCAGGAAACTGTGTGATGCACGTACATCAGCTGCACAGCTAGTGAGTCAGTACATCCAAAACAAAGAATAGCCAGCAGTAAAGGTGGAATCCACAATGCAATACATAAATAAAAAATAAGAAATCACATAACTAGGTAGAGCAACTTCAGGTGACTATGTGATTTCATTTACTGACTGGCCTTTTTGTTTATTTTTTGAAGAGGGTTTGAATGGTCAAACTTTGTTTTTTGGGCATTTTACATCGTTCGAAGAAACTTTGATTTGACTTTTTGGACATTTATTTTGGATTGCCGTCAGTATCATCATCTCAGTGAGTAGTTGGGCTGTGCAAGGGGTCTGAAGTCTATGTGCTTCGCCATCTACTATTCCCTCCCTGGGAACCTTTCAGGAATTTGGTCAGCCTTACAATAGACTTGGTTATTATTTTTTATATTCAATGAAGGACTCACAATAACATATTTTGTCGTGGTTTATGGACTTCATTTTTTGTTGTAACTCGTTTCTGGGATTTGTACATGTTATGTATGCAACAAATCTGCAGATGGCATTATAGCCATTTTCTTGATTTTTGATCCATGTACTATTATGCATTGCAGTACTGCTGTGATGGTGCTGCGGTAGCGTTGTCACCTCACAGTTAGACATTGCCCGTTCGATCCTCAGTTAGAGCACCTTCTGTGTGGCGGCATGCGTGAACGGGAATTCCTTCATTGAAGGTTGTGCGTTAGGCCCGGCAAGCCAGCACGTAAAACTCTACTGCCAATCATTAGCGGACCGGAGTTCCGCTGTGGCGACCCCTAACCGGGAAAAAGCCGAAAGACGAAAGAAGTACTATTATGCATTGCACAGGTTATTTCTGAACTTACCTAATTTTAAGTTCTGTGATTAAGCTCTGATACACACATACAGGATTTCATTTTTTGGTATAAATCTTTGGCCGTTGTTAGCATTGTTATTTGAGTGCACTGTTTTACTGTGACAAGGGGAAGAAGTTGGTGTGCTTTGTTATTCATTGTTTCCTCAAGAAAATTTGTATGTAAATGGTGTGTTTTTATAAAAGACCCAGTTACCATATTATTGCTGTATACACAATGCAGCATATCCAACTATTGTTTGGTTGGGGATTTATATAGATTCCACCTCTCGTTAGAACTTGATCCTGGGAGTTTGATATGTCATGTATCATGCTAGCCTATAGGTGGCACCAAGGTTATTCTCTGGATGTGTAACCTTTTTTATATAAATTGCATCTAGCTAGCTTCATTTTGGGCATTTTGTCTTCAATTACACAGCCATTCTATGAGACATTATTTGCTGTTACTTTATTGATTAACATTATCACATTTTATATTAAGTTTTATATGAATAGCCTTTTCTTTGGATTGATTTGGGTTGAACAGTGATTCTTTTTCTCTTGGGGGCTAGCTCTTTATTATTCCATTGTTTCACTATTCAACTACTATATGTGTTTAAATAATATGCTATTCAGGTTTTGGGTGCGGCCTTGTTGCATTATATATCTGTATTATATTTTTCCATTTTGGGTATGTCTATAGGGACTGTCATTTTGCCTACAGGAGTTTATATAGACAATAGAACTGGGGCAATATATACCGTTTATTGGTTGATCATGCATTGACACTATTTTTGGGTCCATCATATAAATATGATCATTGTATTTGAGTGTGGTTGTTTCATTTAGTGGACATTTTGGACTGCACTTATTGGGTCAATTTGCCACCCACCTATTTCTGATTATGGTGATAAGCAGCATTGTGTTTTTTGTTAGGGAAGTTTTATTATTCCCACACTACCACAGGGGCTAGCTATTGTATCACTGCTATTTATGGGGAGGTATCCCCTATTTTTTGGTCTTTAGGACATTGCATGTGTTTGGGTTTATATTTTACATCATTCAACATTCCACCTATATGGTGGTTTTGGTCTGTGTTGGAATGTTTACCCATTGTGATACACAGCATTGTGGTTTCTATGTTTTATTCATGTTATATCACAAGGGCAAGCCATTGTATCGTTGGGGCTTACAGTGATCAGGCTTTGGGGTCTATTTAGGCCGAAAAACAAATATATACTAATGCAAACAATTTGTACACTCTTATATACTGTAGAATTGACAGAATACAAATACTATGTTGGACCCATTTTTGAGTCTGAGCTATATATACTTATTTCTCTAAACGGTTGGTCTTTGATTGGGGATTTTTGTTCCATCACTACTGTGGGCATATTTGACTAGTCCATTAGTATTGTTTACTACTCTCTTTATTTTTTGTATATATTTTTGCAATATGGCTTTGACTCCACTTATGAAAGGCTTGGCCTCTGACATGAATGATTTGGCCATTTTTGGTTTAGGTTTATCTGATATGGATAATCAATCTACGGGGGTGATTCAGGACCCGGATAAACAATGTGAAAATATGTTTTTTGAGTTGGGTAAAAGCATGAAGGGTCTTCGGACCAATGTTTGGCATTTACGCCTGTTCAAGGCTTATCAACTCAAAAAGATCACATCACGAGGTTTGAGGGTGAAGGTACAGCCCTTGGTACATAATACTGATGAACAGTTAACTGATGAGTGGACGTAGATTCAACAATCTGCACCCTTGGGCTTTGTGGATGCATTAGCTGGATTTTATGAACGGGCTGTCAAACAAGGGATTCAGGAGGTGGAAACACTTTGCATGGAGGTTAACAAATTTGAGTCGAGTGGGTCTTTTACCTCTTGGGTTAATCAGTTAACAACAAAATTACTCAAGCTAGAACAGCTATTAAAGGATAAAAAACTGAAAAAGTTCCAAAGGGACATAGGGGACTATGAAAGAGGCAAGCCATTTGATATGCCTAGGAATGTCACGTTTAGGCTTCCGAGCAATAAGCCTTTAGCCCCCAAGAGAAAAAGACCCAAATCTATTTTGAAGTGAAGCTCTGAGTCACTGAGTTAAACATCAGGGGATGAGGCTTCCTCTAATACTGAAGGGGAGGGTAACCACACAGATGCCTCACCTGATCCCAAAAGAAAGAGTTTGTCACACCCTTTGGGTTCAGGTACAGATGAGGGGGGAGGAAGCACAAAAAACGCCAAACCGTTGGTGGGTTTGGAGGGTCTGTTACAACTGATGATAAAACATTAGCTGATTGTATGAATGTACATAACATTTCCTCTGTACACCTCGCCGATTTACAAATTAAAGTTTTAAACAAAGGCCTTAATTTTGTCCTCGGCTTTTTTGTTCCAGAATACACTCTAGCACAGGATGTGGTCAATTTCTGTTGTTTACTTAATCTCAAATTGTTTTTTGAAAAGGATACCATCCAGGAAGTTCCAGAGTTTAGATTTAAAAGATCTACTTTTACTCCACCTATGTCACATATAGTATCCACTTTTCAGGCCAATGTCTTAAAGGATTTACATTGTAACCTGAGGGATTTTCAGGAATCCTATAACAATCTTTCCAAGGAAGAGGCACAATGCATAGAGGATCTTAAAAATAATAAGAAAATTGTCATTTTGCCAGCAGATAAGGGTGGTGCAGTAGTGATTCAAGAGTGGGTCAGTTAGAATGAAGAATCATTAAGACAACTGGGTGACAACAAGTATTATATGGCTATGCCATTGGATCCAACTAGTCATTTTAAGACCAAAACTGATTTTTTTTGACACAAGCCAAGGAAGAAGGCATCATTACTGAGTCTGTTAGACACCATTTGCTGGTTTCATCCCAGAGTAAACAGTATTTTTACTTACTACCCAAAATACATAAGGACGCTAGATATCCTCCTGGAAGAACAATAGTATCAGGGTGGGGATCCATTACTGGACCACTTTCCGAATATTTAACACATTATTTTAAACCACTACTATCTAGGGTATGGGCCAGAATTAAGGATACAACTCAGTTTTTGGATATTATATCTGACATGCTATTGGAGCCTCATTGGCTGATGTGTACTTTGGATGTAACCTCTCTCTATACAAACATTCCCCACTGAGCAGGTTTGCAGGCTTTGGATTTTTGGTTGGGAAGATCTAGTTTATACCAACCAGACTTTAATACTTTTTTAGTATGCCTAGCTGAATATGTTCTTACGAGTAATGTATTCTACTTCCAGGAACAATGTTTTTGGCAGGTCAAAGGTACAGCAATGGGGGCCTCTTTTGCACCCATTTATGCTGACCTATTTATGGCCTATATTGAAGAGGTTATCATTTACAACTCTAGTCACAATTTATATATTGATGAATTAGATATTTGGAGGCGATATCTGGATGATTGTTGGGTGGTGTGGAAGTCGGATGAAATATACTTACATGACTTTATTGGCTATCTCAATAATAACATATGGGGAATTGAGTTCAAACTGAATTTTCATAAATTGAAAATCGTTTTCCTTGATGTTGAGGTTAGCAGGAATCCTGATGACACCTTAGCTACATGTGTTTTCAGGAAATTCCCTGAGTACAACTCATTTTTGAATGCAACTAGCTTCCACCCCCAACATATCATCCGAAATATCCCTAAATCACAATCCCTCAGAATTAAAAGGATCTGTTCAAGCCAGCAAACATTTGAAAATACTAGGGATGATTTGATACATAGCTTTCGTGAGAGAGGTTAACCTTCTAGCACTATCAGCACTGCCTGTCACTGGGATTCCAATCAAGATATAACTCAATTGTTACAATACAAGGACAAACCAAGAGATTTTTCTAATCCTTTGGTTCGTCTGGTGACCACATATGGATGTAACACATGTGGGTTCATGAATATAATCAACAGACATTGGAACATTCTTATGGCCGAGGAGAGATTACACCCTTTTTTGGGTGATAGATGCTCCTTTTCATTTTGGAGAGGACGTACATTGGGTTCCCTCTTTAGCCATGATAAGCGGGTGGGACCTAGTTCTATTGTTCCCACTCAACGTGCACTCATAGGTGGCCCATTGTTGTGCTGCATGCCATGTGGTCATTGTACTCATTGCAACAGGGTTCAGAAAACGAGTGAATTTAGTAGTTGCAATACTTCAGCAGTTTTCAATATTAACTTTTGGGCTAACTGTAGTACAGAGTGGGTTATCTATTTAGTCACATGTTCGTGCTCCTCATTCTATGTGGGACAAACTGCTAGACCTTTTCATCTCAGGATCTCAGGATTGGGGAGCATCTTAGTGACATCAGGAATAAATATCCTAATAATGCTTTGTATAAACATGTATGTAAACATAACTCTGCATCTTTTTATTTTACTGTTATAGATTGCATTGTAGGGAAATGTAGGGATGAATCAGGATGGTATGATATACTCAATTTTAAGGAACGCAAATGGATTATCAAGTTAGGGGCTTTGTTCCCACCTGGGCTTAATGACCAATTATAAATGCACCAATGAATTGCTGTATGTAACACTATATATACATGAGTGATTTTTGTTGACTCATGTTTACTCACTGAAGAAGGAAATTACAGCCGAAACCAGTTTGGAGCAGTTAGTTGGGCTTACTACCCTCTACCTAGTTATGTGATTTCTTATTTTTTATTCATGCATTATATTGTAGATTCCACCTTTACTGCTGGCTATTCTTTGTTTTAGAATGAAGGACAGCAGCAGTAATTCCTCTGCACAAGTTGGGGACCATCAACCAACCCAGGGAATAATAGACCCATAAACCTGACTAGCCTCATCTGTAAGGCCATTGAAAGAATCATCATGGATGCTACATCTAAAGAAATCCCAATCCCTCCACACCACACACTCCAGAGACCTCAACCTCATTACCATAATTAACAGAACATGCTGGAGGGACAGGTTCATAACCCAGAGACTGCCCATGCTATGGAATAGACTTCTCATACATGTCAAGCAGAGCACCTCACTGGCCCTCTTCAAGAGATATCTTGATAACTGGATGGGAAATAGAAAATTCTCCCTGGGGATCACTCCAGTGGCTCTGCACGACAGAGGCACTAGGAACTAATGCTGGGTGGCATGATGCCAGGATAATCCTATGGGCTAGGCTTGTAAAGGCTCAAGGGCCATTAGCTTAGTACACACCTATGAACCTATGAACTTATGGACCTTATTAGCAAGGACATAGGTAATCTCCAGGCTTTGGACCCAATGCAGTTCAGATCTGTTAAGGGTAGATAATGTCTGTTAAATCTGTTTGACTTCTTTGAGAAGGTCACCAAGGCCATGGATGAGGAAAGACTATACATACTATCTATCATGACCTGGCCAAGGCATTTGACTCAATTCTCCACTCAGGTATTATAGAGATACTCTCTCAAGTGGGCATAAACCCCTTACATCACCAGGTGGGTAGTCAAATGGTCACTGATAAAACACATACTGTCAAAGTGGGTAAATTCACCTCTAGCAAGAGGCTGGTTACCAGCAGCATAACACAGGGTTCTGTACTAGTCCCTCTCTTGTTCAGTATTTATTTCTCAGTAGTGAAGGCAAACATAGACGACCTTTAGCTGACCCGGTTCATGGATGACTGCAAACTGGGGCAGTCAATGAATCCCTGAATGATATGGATATACTGCAGAAAGTATTAATGCAGACAAGTGATTGGTGCCAGAGCCATGGATTGAAACTAAATGCAAAAAAAATGTATAATTATTCCCTTTGGGAAAACAAATTCCCCAGCTAATTACAATATAGATGGCACCTCCCCTAAGAGTAGACCCAGTGGTATGTGTTCTGGGTACTCAGGTTGATAGTAATCTGCACTTCGACCAACATGTGTCCACAGTACTGAGAATGTCCTTCTATGTGGCATAACTCAAAAGTAAGGGCATGCCATCCAGATCAAAGGACATTATAATTCTATTGTGCTCAGTCCCATCAGACCAATAATTGAGTACAATGTACCATTTTGCATGTATCTCACCAGACATCTGCAACAGCTGAAGTGACCCCAGAGGTTTAACACCAGGAAGATACACAGTAAAAAAAAATAAGTCCTACATAGAAAGATTGAAAGCCCTAATAATGCATTCTCTCTCCTACAGGCTACTAAAAGGTGATCTGCATCTGCCCTTCAGGGCAGACATCGATCTGGCTCTGATGGAAATGTTACACACTCATAAATCAAACTGCACTAGAGTCATTCATTCCAGGGATCTTAACCACCTAGCCTCTGACATAAATAAATCATGTTGGAGAGATAGATATGTCTCTGAGAGACTTTACCTTCTCTTGAATAGGCTTCCCATTCACGTGAAGCAAAGCCCTTCCCTAACCTTCTTCAAGTGCAAACTAGGGTGACCCCAGAGGTTTCTCACCAGGAAGATACATAGTAAAAAAAAATAAGTCCTACATAGGAAGATTGAAAGCCTTATCAATGCATTCTCTCTCCTACAGACTACTAAAAGACGATCTGCATCTGCCTTTCAGGGCAGACATCGATCTGGCACTGATGGAAATGTTACACACTCATAAATCAAACTGTACTAGAGTCATTCATTCCAGGAATCTTAATCACCTAGCCTCTGACATAAATAAATCATGTTGGAGAGATAGATACATCTCTCAGAGACTATCCCTTCTCTGGAACAGGCTTCCCATTCACGTGAAGCAAAGCCCTTCCCTAACTTTCTTCAAGTGCAACCTAGAGCCAAGGATGGGTAACCATAAACTTACTCTTTGGGCAGCGCACATGTCCCTCATGAACAGAAACATTCGGTATTTGATACCACAGCATAGGCTCATACGTCTGTGAACTTCCTTCACCTAGCTATGGAAAACTGGGAAACTCAGTTTAAATATGGTTAGACTTGTAAGGGCTCTTGTGCCATTAGCTTAGTAATCTCCTATGAACCTATGATTGTTCATATATCTGCAAAATAGTTGTACCACAAATCTAGTTGCAGGTGTCCCTCAGTAGTCTGCATACATGCTTCACTGTGTTGTGTGCTTTCATATGAGCTGTGTTATAGGCCATATTCTGCATGATGTTTATGGAGGTCATCAGCCAGGGCTCTTGGATGTATCTGTCAGCACACAACAAAACAACATATTATATGCAGCTATCTGCTTGGTTGCATGATAACTGTGTATATTCCCATCTATGTAACATGTGTATGCACTTACTACCTAGATGACTTTGTGGGAAGCAGACCTCCCAACCAACCCAAATAACTCGTTTTTACCAAGTTTTGGGGTCCCAATAATGGGGTGCCATGATTCCCGAGTGGCACCCCTTCATTTCCGATTTTTTCATCTATTTATTTCAATTTTCACGCTTTCGGGGCTGATGTCATCACATGTGCGATGACGTCAGCCCTGTTGGACTGCTCGCATCTGTTTAAATGCTGTAAGGGCAGAATGGCATCTGTTTGAGCAGAATTTCTGTTTTGGAGGACTTAGAACTGCTGCCATGGATGGATGAATTTCACAGCAGAACGTGCATTGCATCAGCGGATTTCTGTTTGGGAGGATGGATACATTTCACAGCAGAACGTGCTGTTTGGGAGGATGGATTTCACAGCAGAATGACGGATTTCTCAGCAGAACGGTTCAGCATGCATCAGCAGATTTCTGTGAAGTCGGCCATTCTGAGCAGAGTCAGGTACCTAATAAATTTGTTGTGCTACAACTGGTCCTTTGAAGAAAACCTCAGCATTTCTTTTATTTCGAAAAAAGTCACAGACAAAGCTTATAGTTTTTAATGACCTGTGTGTATCTTCAGAAAGTTTGAGTTCTCATTCAACGATGACTAACTGACTTACTCTGAACCTATTACTCAAATGCATGTAAGTTTAAAACCAACACTGCATCAAGCTGCTTCCTCTCTAAAACGACTATTTTGATAGTCAAGGAAAAACACCATACTATTATTAATTAATTGGTGACATTCTAACTGGGACCGAAATTCAGTGTCAGTGACACCACAGTATAAGCCTAAATAGCAATGACTGATGGGAAATGACAAATTCAGCTGTAATACCATCCTTTAGGAAGCCTTGGAAAATTTTGTATCTTGAAAGTAAAATAGCAAAGAGGGCATGTGTGTGTGTGTGTGTCTGTGTGTGTGTGTGTGTGTGTGTGTGTGTGTGTGTGTGTGTGTGTGTGTGTGTGTCTCAGAAGTAAACATTATCATGAGGGCACAGTGGATAAGTATGCTCGTGAACAACTGGGAATAAAATGTTAGTACATTAGCATGAGATCAGTTAGAATAATTTCTGCATTGGTAATATATATATGTGTGTGTAACTTTCTCCTTTTATGAATTTCTGCAGTATAGTTCTGAACTCTAAAAGTATGCATGCTTATATGCTTATATTTAAAAACTAACAGGAAACTAGTTAAAAACAAAATTTGCTTAAAAGTTTTGCATGATTGTTTTGGCCACAGGATCTTTTTTGAATGTTAGTCGATTGGCCCAAGTTAAAAATGGCTCATTCCTTTGCATAATGTCCATGCTATACTGTTTTATAATAATATGTAACTGGAGACACTTGACATGCTAAGGAGTGTATAATGTCCATGCTATACTGTTTTATAATAATATGTAACTGGAGACACTTGACATGCTAAGGAGTTCAGTAACATTAATATTGACCACTGTAGATTTATACCGCCTAAAACTTGGTGATTAAGAATAACATTTTAGGGCACTGCCGCCTTTAGCTACATTCTAAGGAACTAGCCACACCCTGTAAATTAGTAATACGCAACAAGAAATTATGCACTTATGGGTTATGCATATATTCAGTGTCATAACTACCAGTACTACATATAATATACTACAAAGCTAAGGTCACACTTTGGGAATATTTTTTTAACATCATATTGTATTTAATTAGAGTTACATAGCTGCAGCAGGTAAGAGAGAGATGGCATTCTCTGTTTTAGTGAAATTCCTGCACCTGATTGGTTAGTATGGTAGTACCCCATGACAAGAAGGCATGTACAGGGAGTATTTTGTGGCAGAATACAATGTAGAAGATCAAACAGCTGTGTTTTCCCAGTAAGTAATTAGATGTAGATGCATGCCTAGAGGTGTGTGTGTGTGTGTGTGTGTGTGTGTGTGTGTGTGTGTGTGTGTGTGTGCGTGTGTGTGTGTGTGTGTGTAGAAGTAGACAGTTGTCATGGAAATGTTCTGAACAGGGCAGTTTTGTCATTACTGGTTCATGCATTTTGTTTCATTATCTACTGGAAAATGTTCAAACAATAAATTTAAAATGAAATTGTGTGTGGAAGTAGACTTTTATGATGGAACTGTTCTGAATAGGGCAGTTTTGTCATTATTGGTGCATGCATTTTGCATAATTGCCTACTGGAAAAATGTTCAAACAATATATTTAAAATGCAATTGTATGTGGAAGTAGACTTTTATGATGGAAATGTTTTGAATAGTGCGGTTTTGTCTTTATTTGTTCATGCATTTTGTTTCATTGCCTACTGGAAAATGTTCAAACAATTTAAAATGTGATTGTGTGTGGAAGTATACTTTTTTATGATGGAAATGTTCTGAATAGGGTAGTTTTGTAATTATTGGTTCATGCATTTTGTTTCATTGCCTACTGGAAAAATGTTTAAACAATAAATTTAAAATGCACTGTAACTTAAGTCTAACAAGTGTGCTGTATTATACAAGGAATATAATTTAATAAAATCAGGAAGGTGTATCAAAGAATGCATGTATGTTTCTTATTTTGTGTGCAACTGCAAGGGGCTTCTGATTTGAAAAGAGCCCAAAGGTAATCTGTGGGTTTCAATGCTGTTTTAATGAATGTGAGTTTCAAGGGCAGAGAGGTTTTAATGCCAAGTCTATTTTCATTGTGAGACAGTATTGCTTTGTTTAGCTGCCAGATATCTATTACTGTTTGTACATTGTGCTATAAAATGTAAAAAATAAAATCCAAATAATCATTGTAGAAGTAAAAAGTATGCACACATTAGTGTTTATGGTAAATGGTATGAAATAGCCAGGTAATGGGACATTGGAATGGCTGCAGGGGGACTCTGGTGCTGTATTTTGGTTCTGTTCTTCAGTTTGCATTTGAAAGTTGGTATCCCACAATTCCATTGGAGTGGGCGGGGTTGTGTAATTATGTATGCAAATTTTATGTTAATCAGCGTACAGTTTTGTTCCTATTTTTCACGGGCCTTGTCCAGATTTTTGATGTTTCCAGGTTGAGAGGTATGGTGGGAAGTCTTCTGAAAGAAAACTTTGATGTGTGCTAAATGTGAAAATAATGTAAATTTCCATGTTAGCATGTGCACATAAACATGTTTTCCCTTGTTTTGACCAAGTTAGCCCACTAGATTAAACTGACCCTTTTTAGATGGGATTTGGGAGCACTGTCTGCTTAAGTGACTTGTTCAGAGTTGCACCATAGATAAATAAAGGTAGAAGGGATCAAACCTTGTACCCAGGGTACAGGAAGAAGCTTGTTAACACCTCACAGCCCTCTGCTCTAATTGTCAGACATATCATAAGAAATGCCCTGGGCATTAAAGATCAATAGGTAGTTCAAGGAATGGAAGTCCCTCCTGATGTTGTATCGTAGGCTCTGTAGACTAGGCCTTAATAGCAACAGTCATGCAATTTATAACTCTCATGACCTTAGTGCTATGTTGTAAAATGCTTGCATGGTGCTGATTCTCTGCTCTCTTGTCCTGGGGAACCAGATATGCTCCACAATATGTTGTAGTATGATGTCAAGAAACTAGATTAGAATCTGTGAGGTTACTGGCTACAATATATCTAACCCCCATAAGTTGCTGAACGTTCCCTATTGCTTAAATGGTTAAGGCCATCCTGACTTTCATATCCACATGAATGGGCATACCATGTGTTCTCTCTGGTTCTGCTTGTGGTGACACAGTCTGACTAATCCCCTTACATCTCCCTGTCTATTTGGAAATGGCCTGCAGTCTCCTGGTTAGTGAACTCATGGCACGTCAAGTGCTGTCAGTAGTTCATCCATTGGTGCAGAGAGTCACAGCATGCATTGTGCACACGTTTGCCCTGATGGCAGTTAATAACACCTGCTACTTTACTACCACTGTTGTTGCTACTTGTAGCATTATTCCAGTCAGGTACACCACAAATCTCAATGTTCAAAATGCATATGTGCGTAGGTGCACTGCACCCATTCTAAACATTTGAGAACCAGTTCATCATTTTGAGTTTCCATTTGCATAATCCATATGGCTTGTTTGTATAGGTTTCCTCATTAACATGTCATTATGCAGTCATTAGCATGTGCTATATACAATGCTATTTTGACCACTGTATGATCACTCTGTCTTTCAGCTGCCCACCCAATGCTCACACTGCTGTCTGCACTAATTTGTATTCTGCAATACATTATACTCCTGAATCAAAGCCATTACTTTTCCTAACTGGAACGTTTAACTTGAACTAGAAAGTGAATGAAAACAGAACTAACTGGTAAATGAAAAAAGTACATCAGCCCTAATAGATAACACTGAGACAAAAAGCAGCAATGCAGATAGTACACTGTTCATATAACAAACTGCTTTTCTTATTTATTCTTTTTCTGAAAAAGTCTCTACTTTGTCTTAGCATATTAAGTGCTTTGTTAAAAAAACAAAAGGCAGTTGAACTATATTCCAAAATTAGTTTCATTAAATTATCTGTGGGAAATTAGCATGCATGGCAATCTAGTTGATATGTTTCATGTTTACAAGGATTAATCCAAATTGTTTCATCACAATAATAATGGTAAGGGCATGATTCATTCCCATTTATAATACTCAAATTATTCATCTCATCTGTTGTTTTCAACTTTTTTACTTTTACTTAAACTGTAAGGTATAATTTCCACATTTATAAACATTATAATAGGAATTATTTCTTCAACAGCAACCATATGTTTGTTAGGTAATCCTGAATTACTTCTGTATCAGTAATACTCAATAGCAGATTTTAATAGTCTGTGAAATAAAAATTCACAGAAGAGCCAGAAATGATAAAGCATTTTTTTAAATAATAAAAATGGTATGCAGTTTTATTCATTTTTTAACTGTGAAAACAGAACAAAATCACTTATCAGTTTTATTACTGTATTAAAATGTTTGACTTATTATTGATATGCGTTCTGTGTTTTTATTTCAATTTATAGATCTCACTTGGTGGTAAATTTGTCTGAAGAATTTATGTATTCTAACAAACAAATAAGTTTTGTTCTCTAAAATCACACGAACAGCTTAGAAGAAAAACTGAAAAACTTGTAAAAAAAGAAAATGAAAATGTCCGCCAAAGAGAGACTGTAGACACCTGAATTAGCATTTTCTTTCACTTTAATAGTAAATACTGAACTTCATCAGAGAAATCCAAGCAGCAAACAAAGAATGAAGTTTTTTTTCCCCAATGTAAACTATTCTTTTGTTTTTGTGCTATAAAAATGCCTATCAAAAGAGGTCCTTCAACTAATAGTTGGATCACCAACAATTGTGATTTTTGATTGATATGAGTCGTCCCATACAGTTTAACTTGTGTGTTTCTTCTGCAGGAGCCATTTATTTGTCTTGAAAGCAAATGTTTTGCATTTTTAATTTTTCCATACTTCTGATAATACCAAATAAAGCCAGAGTGTGAAGTAGTATGACCGATCTTTGCTAGGTCTAGGTGTACTACATGAATCATTAGGCTTTGATCCACAGATGCTGATACCTATCCAAAGAAAGCCATTGGGTCAGACAACATATTTTGGTCTGGAATAAGCTTTTCAACTTTTACAAAGTGCACCTGTGCTTAGAGGTCTCTTGTCAGTTTTTCCAGGTTCTGGTCTGCAGTTATAAACAGCAATTTTGATATACAAGTTAAGCATTATCATTAAGAAATATGTAGTTGATATAACTTAACTAATTTATAACATCGGTTGTGAGTTAGACGTCTGAACATTAGTGAAGTTGTACATTACCTCATTTTCTAGTATACTTACACTACAATACACCAATCTTTCCAGAATAATTAAAGGAGAAATGCAACAAACTGTATTCATGTGTGATATACACAGGAATGCTAATACGGGCAAGATGCATTTTATTTAATGGACTGCTGCAGTGTTGGTTTGCTTTTCTTGCTTTATGATCATAAGCACATACACAAATGTGAATTCAGAAAGGAATACTATCTGTGGTAAGCCTTACCACCATTGATTTCACGCTTATGGTACACCTTTCCAATTTAAGGACTGCCCTGCCTCTGTGGTTTCCTGCTAGTGGGAGCATCAGAGCAGAGTGCAGTCCAACAGACCATGCTGGATGCTAATGAGGTAATCCAGGGGAGTGGATAATGCTAAGTAGGCATGTGTTGTACCATTTTCATGCCTGCAGTTACTAATTTGTGCTGCTGAGCAATTCAGAGATGCATTCAGCTGTGAAAATACCACAGTTGACAGAACAATTTAACACCATCAGAAGATGGCAGTTACCCCATGACTTCAATGGAAGATGCAGTAGTGCAACTACATTAAGTGAAGATCAGTTGATTCATTGGAGTGAGAGTCTGTTAATGTGTGCATGAGTATGGACGTATGTGTGCATGTCTGCAGGGCCATGAATGGAGTTTAATGAATGCTAATGTGTGTGTGTGTGTGTGTGTGTGTGTGTGTGTGTGTGTGTGTGTGTGTGTGTGTGTGTGTGTGTGTGTGTGCATGTGTGTTGGAGGATGTGTGTGGGTGAATGGGTATGTCTATGAGTCCAATCGAGTGTAGGTGGGGGTTGTTTTATGTCGAGTGAATGTGTGTGTGCATGTGTTTGTGTATGGGTGTGTGTGAATGTGTGACTGTGAGTGTAGGGGGGGGTGGCTGTACCAATATAAATACTACCACCATCACAGGTCTGACAGGGCTTGCGGAAAAAAGTCATATTCAGAGATATGATAATGAGGCCTTCCTCAGTGTGACCAAAACTGTCTCTGAATATCATTTTTCATAGATCTTGTATGCTGATCTACTTTCAGTAGGCAGTTTAAATGAGCAGTATGGATTTTCTTGAATCACAGAGGGTGCTCATGTATAACAAGCACATGAATTGTATCACTGACAAGACAGATTTTTATACAATGCATTAATGCCATATATGTTGGTTTTGTTTTGACTATGGTCGTATGTGCACATGCGTACTCACATGTGTTTGTGTGTGTGTGGGGGGGGTGAGCTAGAGAGAGAGAAAAATACTCTTTCTGAACATCATAGTGCTTCATTTTTCTACACAGCCACAAAAATATGCAACCACTTATTTATGATGCCATATGCACCATATCATCACGAGCAATTGTAAATAGAAAGTAAGTGTTTTCTGCTGAGAATATCACATAAGCATGAATGGCACACATATGTGGATACATTTGCATAAGTGCTCACAAAAAGTGCTCACCAAAAGCATTAAAGAAGTGCCTCAATCTATATAAAACAGTTTCCAAAGGAAGTCTCTCAAACATAGACAGCACTGCGATATACAGGTTGTATCTTCCATTGAAAAACATTTCTCAACATGACAGAAGCAATATAATCCTATGTACATGCAACACAGGATAAAAACGATAAAGTTCAGCAGTTATGATAGAGAAGCTGACAAGCCTTTTTGTCAAGCAAATACACACTCTCCCAGGCACAGGCAACAATCCCATATGCTGAGAATGAAAACTTTCGATTATAACATAAGTGTGAGTTAATTGGAGAAATTCATATGTGTGCTTCAAATTCTAAACACTTGTATTACATATTGGCCACCAAATTTATCTCTCCATTGTCATGTATCACTGATGGGCCTCATTAGCATGCAATGTTTCGGAATTTTATTCTATGCAGAATGTGTAGTATGGCATGGACTAATAAGACACAGTGCTATTATCTGCAAACACTTGCTGATCCAGTTGTATATTCTAAAGTTTTCAAGTCTTGTACAGCAAACACACTACATTTGTGTAGAAGGATGAAGCACTGGCAGTCATCCAGATGACCTAGATTCATTTACGAACCCATGTACCTGTAAGGGCTGGGAGGGAAAGTAGAAATAATAATGCTGTACCTGCTCACCTGTTTTTTGAGGAGAGGGATTGTAATCATGTGCTGATGTGAGGCAGCTGTTTCTTGTGACCCTGGGCCTTGGTCAAGAATAGAACCATGAGTAACAGCTGGGTTAGGTGAATGGGCAGGCTATTGGGGTGGTACTGTCACTTAAGAAGGTGGCAGGGATATGCCTACAGAGAAGCCCATGCCTAACAGCTCACAATTGCCTTCTGAGTGATGCTAGCCCATATGAGTAGTGCCTCCGTTTACGGTTTCAAGCATTCCTAGATCAGCATCCTTTGTGGCTCCCAGGCTCACTGTCTTTCTGCACCCAGATATTAATCCCAGCAAAGGGGGTTAAAATCTCAGTGATCCTGAATAGCTGTGTTCTCATGTAGAGGAGAGCTTAGGGGAGCCTTACTTACATAAATGTCAGCCCAATGCCCACCCAAAAGAAAATCAGTCTTGTAGAGGAACATGCAGGATTTACCACCAGAGGGAGACATGAGAAGAGCTGAAAAAATGCTTAGCCTTTGCAGGTTCTTCTTGAATGTCACAAGTAAATAGAGTATTGCACAGTTTTGTCATGCCTGCATATAGGTACAGTTGTTATTGTTAGTATGCAGTATGAGCATATGTATGCGGAGTATTGCACAGTATAAAGCAATGTGTAACAGCAAGTGGATTGCGCTATGATGTATTGTAGACATATGACCAGTGTAACTGTACATCATGTGCCACTCCTAAAGTATACTAGCTGCTATATTAGCCAGTAAAGAACTGGGAAGATATAATTCCCAGTTTGGTTAACATATTTCACAATTACACTTGACTATTTGGTGCATACCTACAGAAAAACTTTTATGATTACATAACACTAGACATATGCTACACAATGTGTTGACTGCTGTAGTATCTGCAGGTAATACAAAATAAGTTTGACATGCATTATGTTTATCACACAATGTAGCAGTGAAATGTGCAATGAATATTTTGACATGCATAATATGTTCTAAGCAGGGTGTTATTTATTTTTATTTGATATATATATATATATATATATATATATATATATATATATATATATATATATATATATATATACTTCGTTCTTTATCTACAGCTGCTTATAGGTTACATATGTATAGCTAATGGAGGTGCACAATTTAGGTATTTCAGGAAATTTCGGCAGGCTCATCATTGTAATATTGATGCTGTACTAACTGTTTCAAGTAATGAAGAGGTGTTGAATCATTCCCTGCATTACGTGGGTCTCTTTGTGCCTTTGTAACTCAAGGTGCTTTGGCAGACAGTTATACCCATCATGTTGTGTTTAGTATATTTATTTTGTATTACATTTGCTTTATATAGTAGTTATGCTGTTTATTTGAGTACATTAGCTGGGTCCTCCAGTGGTTAATGTACATATATATTTGTTTATTGTTTCTGTTTGCTGCAAGGATTCTTTATGTCCCTGAATTGAAATATATGTTTAAAATGCATACTTTTTACATGCTTATAGTTTCTTTTGTTGTTTAGTTAAAATGTGATTAGTGTAGATATACAGACAATTCATGTTTCGAATAGTTGGTCTCCTAGTACTAGGTTTATTATATGTTGCACTTTATAAAGTTGGATGATTTAGGTCGATTAATTGTTTACAGATTTGCGTGGCCCAAAAAGTCTTAATGGCTTTATATACTTCTATGTATGTGGTATATTGATTGACATTTTTAGCACTTTATAAGATTGTTAGAGTTATTTATGTTAGATTAGTTATTTATTAATAATTAATGTCTTTATGTTTTGTTTAAGGAACCACTAGAAGGTGCATATTATTATGCTTGCTAACCTGAAATGATCTAGGTATGTGCAGGATACGCTGTATAATATGATTGTGATGTATTTTTGCTGTTATGATTTAGGCTACATGCTTTAGATTTTATTGTAGGAATTATGGTTAGGTTGATTTTTATTTGTATAGGAGCATTAGGATGTTATTGCTGTATGTTTTGTTTTGGTTCCCTATCAGAAGCCTGAAACACTATAAGCCTGAAAATCAAAATCCTGAAAACTATAGACTGAAAGACCAAAATCCTGAAAGATCAAAATCCTGAAACTCAAAATCCTGAAAACACAAAATGGACATACTGACGTCATTGTGGCTTTGCTATTGTTAGCCCTGTGGTGTTGGGTCATGCGTTGGGTTCAGGTAAGTGTGCTGTTGGTTTTATGTTAGGGTTAGGGGCGGTTTAAGTGAGTTAGGGTTAAGGCGCAGGTTTTGCATGTATGCAATAGTGACAAATATTGGGGTTAGGGGCGGTTTAAGTGAGTTAAGGTTAGGGCGCGGGTCAGGTGAGTGTGCGATAGTGACAGACCTTAGGGTTAGGGTTAGGGTCAGGGTCAGTTGGTAGATATTAGTGTCTTTATAGTGACATATTAGCATTATTTGTGTTTTCAGGATTTTGAGTTTCAGCATTTTGGTCTTTCAGGATTTTGGTCTTTCAGTCTATAGTTTTCAGGATTTTGATTTTTAGGCTTATAGTGTTTCAGGCTTCTGATAGGGAACCTTTGTTTTATATGGTCTTATTTTGGGATATAGCTTTAAGGATTGCCTGCCTTTGATGGTGCGGCTATGTGATCTACGTAATCGCTCGTGATTTGATGTTTTTGATTGTATATGCACCTGTGTTGGATTTAAGCTATAACCCACACCTGGGTGTGGGTAGTGCTGGATTTATCCACGGTTGGTGTGGTTTGGTCATGAGGGTGAAGCCCGAGTGGCCAAACAAAGACAACCGTGGGTAAATCCAGCATTACCCACACCCAGAAGTGGGTTATTGCTATTATACAATGACATTATTTAAGAAAAAAAATACTTTCTTAAATAATGGCATTGTATAATGCCTCCATGCTGCCCTTCCACAGCTGTCTGGTATTCTGCTGCAGTTCTGATGTACTGCGCATGTGTATGCTTACGCAGTACATCAGAGCTGTGCGTGGAAGCAATGGAGAAAGCAAGATCTCCGTTGTTTTTTAAAAGGTGTAAAGGTGTCTCGCTATGTTAAAGGAGTTTAACATAGTGAGATATCTTTAAAAAAGCAACAGAGAAAGGAAGATCTCCATTGCTTTTTTTTAAGATATCTCGCTATGTTAAACCCGTTTAACATAGCGAGATTACAGCAATGGAGCTCTTCCATTCTCTGTTGCTGTAACAAAAAAAAAAAAGACTTATACTAATGGAAAAAGTCTGGGCGACCAAACCTTTTTCCATTAGTATAAGTCTGATTTACAACGGACATTCTGACCAATCAGCGTGCATGTTTTGGAATATTAATGGGGGGTCATTGTATAATTACATATGATTAATGGGGTACTGTGAGCATATATTAATGTTTTATTTAGTCATGTTCTGTCTTTATGGTCCAATGAAGCCACCAGACAAGTTTTGTACTTTTATGGTTCCTGAAGACTTGCTTCATTTAACCGCTTATTTGTTTTTCATTTTCATACTAGTTTTACTGTAATGTTTGTTGTGGGCATCTTTATGTTACTGATACATATTTTTCTGCACAAGTATGTTGTCCATAGTTGTGACAGTTTCTTAGCATAGAAAGCTGTTTGCTGTCCACAACTGCAGTAACTGTATTCTGCATACACCCCTCAAGTAGTTGAATATCTGTGCATATGTGTAGAAAAAGAATCACTTTAAGTTCAAAAAGAGTGTTTGTATATGCATATTATAATCCTTTCTCTCTCTCTCTTTGTGTGTGTGTGTGTGTGTGTGTGTGTGTGTGTGTGTGTGTGTGTGTGTGTGTGTGTGTGTGTGCATATTAATTATATTATATGTAGTGTGTGTGAGCATATTCTGTATATGTGTGTATTAATTATAATATAAACAATGTACATATATGCATACATGTATGTATTTATGCGCACAAGTGTATATTATATTATATCATATCATATCTAGTGTATGTGCATATATCTATACCTATTATGTGTGTGCGTGTGTGTAAAGCCAACACATACTGTATTGGTGCTTTATCTCTGAATCTGTATAGTCAGTGTAACAATTCACATGCATATTCCATGTGGATTGTATTATTATACCCCTTTTTTCTCCTAAAACATTATATCTCCACTTAAATGACTCTAAGCTCTTGGGGTAGTGCAGAGTACGGCCTTTTGGAATCCCATCCATTAACTGATTACATTGTACTATTGGCATAATAATGTATTAAATTATTAACTCCATTATATTTAATCAGAGAGATGTGTCATCTTGTAAAAGGAATGTAAATATCAAGCACACTGGTTACCTGGTCTGATTATGAAAACAGATTATCTTTTTGGCTGTCACTGATTCTGTGCATTGTTTCTTGCTGTATGTTCAGGGACTGTAAGTTCTGTCCTTGGGGGGCACAGAGGTGCAATCCCCAGATTGTGTAGGCCAGGGAGCTAGCCCACTATGCAAAACACACTTTTTAGGTGTAACATTGATTTTAGCACTCTGCTCTTATATTCAAAGGATCCCACTTACTTTACAAGGGTTTGGACTCCCACTGAAGTGTTTTGGGTTTCAGGTGGAACACTGTCTTACCTATTTGCAGTTCTTGAAAATTTTCAGACTTGTTTTCTGTCTTTTCTATAAAGTATGCCAGGAACACCTACATAGTCTTAGTGGGTGTAAAAGTAAACATATGTGTAATATATGCACTGCAAAACAGAACTCACTAACAGATAACCAAAAATAATTTAGTTTGAATTCGTCCACAGACAGCTAAAATGTATAATAAAAAATGTCAGTATAGTTAACTGTTCAGTTGATCCAGTTAGCACTGGGTGTACTTCATTGTATGCCTTCTGTACTATACCCATTTAGATCTACATTTGCAGGAAATGGATTTTTGTAATGACACATTGAATCAAATATAACAAAAGGGAATTATAAAAAATATAACACTTAGGTTTTTAAGGAAAATATCACAAGTTATGCAGATATATTCCTATCAAGTGTTTATGCCAGCTATAGTGTAATTAGTAGATATGACCTCTTTTTGAAAATTAGTCTGGTTAAGTCCACCCAAAGTAAAAAAAAACACAGAAAATTAGATCAGCTTTGTGTTTATATGGAGGTGCTCTGTTGTGCGCACTTTTATTTCCACCCACTGAATGCTCTCTTCACTCTGTTAGCTCTAGCAACACGTTGATCTTATGTAACTGTCATTCTGTTATCCTGAGATCTTTCCTTGTGCCGTTCTATTACTCATAAATAATGCAAAAGTCTACCACATTGCTGAGGCCTGCAGGAAAATAATGATTTGTATTTGGCTGAATCTGTTCAGGAAGTTACCAAACAAAAAATATGTAGACTAGATGAAGCAGTTAGTAATACTATGCAATACAAGTACACATTCCTAAACCATCACATTGGTCTGTGAGGTGTACAGGGAAGGGGTACACTGCTTTAAGTGGTGCACTGCTTTGATAGAGAGGGTGCAACATGGTGAGGCTATTAACTGACATTTTAAATCTATATACAGAGATGTAATTTAATTTCTTTTGAAACACTGTAAGCTGTGCTGAGTGGGAAAGTAATATATTAACAAACCTTAGCTACAAACCTTCAGTATATTACGGTTTACGGTCAAAAAGCTGACAGTGACATGCACGAAAGCCTCATCCTCGAACATGGTAGGAGTCGGAATGTTGATGTTCATGTGTACGTCCATTTAGAAGGACATACGCAGGGCAAGGACTCACAGCATGGTTGTGAATGGGAGATTTACACAGTAGCATCGACAGAAATTGTCAACTTTGTTGCGTCGACCATACAACCTAATTAATATGTATGAGTCGACGTTATTTGTCACAGAAATCACCGTTCGCGTAAGTGATTTTTGTGTTTTTGATAGTAAACCGTATATTACACCACTAAGAAAATATCTGCAAAATGATACTCAGTCCATAACATCATTTTTTGTACTTTTCTTTATCAAGACAACATTATAATTTGTCAACAGTACTTTATTTTGTTTGTGTGTTTTACTGGTGTACGATGCCTGGTTCTTCTATATCTTCGCAATTACATCAATATCAGAATTCAGATTAGAGACAGATTTAACTCAACTGTAATGCTAGAGACCCTATGGATGGAAAGCATTATGGCATTTAATTTGTTTTGCAGCTCTGTGCTGAAGCAATCAGACCCTCAAAGTGGTTGCAGCAGTTTGTAATCTCTACTTCCTGTTTTATGTAGGCCATGAACAGCTTAATTTACAGTACGCACTGCACCTTTTTAGTTCTAGAGTCCATTTAAGTCAGAAACAAATTGATTTGCCAGCATGCAGAATTCTCAAGAGATATAACAGAAGTGAGTAGCAGTATTATGTTTGCTGCCTTATGCATATGTACATTTGCAGATCACATCATTCTTTGTAGTTTAGCACTCTGGGAAAGGAGAAAAAGAAAACAGGTCTTGCACAGTCAGAACTGATAGGAATTATTGTTATTGATATTAAATAAGATAGTGCAAGATGGCTGCAAATAAGTTCTTTCTCTGTAGGCTAATTAAGTGAAATAATGTGAAACAAATGTTAATGTTATTTGCTAAACATAGGATTAAATCTCTAAAATACACAATATAACTGCTTAGGGCCAGAACACTGTAAATCAGACAGCGTCTGATTCACAAAGAGCTGCACTATACAGCTGTAAGAATAACATCTTACTGTGCATTGACAAGGCATCTGGAGGAACTTATTCACAAATGAACTGCATAATGCTAACAAAATTCAAATCCAAAACAAAACAGTTTCAGTGTGTGGTGATAAATCTGTTGCCAGTAAAGGCAGTATCCAAGAAAAAAAACAAAGGTAAAGATCCAGAAGCAGTAAAAGGTTTTAATAAAAAATTCAAACACTTAGATAAAACAATAAAAAAAAAGAGTGCCAGTGCAAAAACACACTTTCTCCATGCAGGCTTCATCAGGCATTAACAGCATAACTTCTCAGAGGTTTAAATACAGGACATAAACCAATCAGTGCTCTTGGATGTGTATGTATTTCAAATGAGTCTTCAGAGTTAGCATTTCATTAAGCCCAGGGGGGATGTGAGCTCTAAATCTATATATCCATTTCAGACCTTCATATTCTGTTAATTGTTTAACATTACCCCCCCCCCCCCCCCATGGTTCTGGTATGACTTTTAACATAGCAAACTTAAAAGTATGTGTGCTGTCACTTCCTTTAATGCGTTTGTAAATTGCATTAGTTTCCCTATTGATATCAGATGAATGTTGACTAATCCATTCCTTTAATTTTCTATTAGTTTTTCCTATATAGTAAGCATTACAGACTCTGCAGATAGCTAAATATATCAGATTTTGAGTGTTACAATTGCCATAGGCACATAAAACAAATTGTTTATTATATACAGGGTGCATTATTTGTTTTTCTGTAAAACTGGTGGCACAGTGAACACAATTATTACACTGACATGTACCCTGCTTGTTACTAGTAAAGGATGTTTGGCTAGTTGGTTGCTCTTTATAACAAAGCACATTTGAATGAATGTGGTAACTGTGTGTATATTTTTCTGGTTTTAATAAAGTTTTTTACCTTAGCTTTTTTATGGTTCACCAAGCAACCTTTTTCAATTTGTTTCAATTGGTGATGTGTAAATATTTAAAATACTGTTTAATTCAGTTAATGGATCTCACAGATTGTGTATACATGTTGTAAAGTTGTTGAATCTATGTGCATTTTTGCTCTTCTTGATTTTTTGTTTTTAAAAATGTAACAAAACCAGCTAGCATGAAACTGCAAATCCTTGCAGTACTTATTAATTCTAATCATCTGTAGGTGTATATGTTCATAGGTCTTTATTAGGTTAATTAGCACAAGGGCCTTTTTAAGCCTAGCCATGCATCCCAAATCTCTGGCAAGTTCTGGTACCCTTGATAGATGTAAGCAGGGGCTTGGGAGATGAAACATTTAGAAGCAGGAGCCTGGGAGCTGAATTATTACAGGTTGCTTGTGTCCATTAGAGACATAGGTGCCAAACCAGGGATGAATTTCCTGTTCCCCATCCAGTTGTCCAAGTTACACTTGAATTGGTTTAGGGAATAACTCTGCTTCATGTGGATGGGGAGCTTATTCCAGAGAAGGAATAGTCTCTGGGATACATATCTGTATCTCCAGCAAGTTCTATTTATATCACAAGCAAGGTTTAAGCCTTTAAAACAGGTAATTATACTGCTGTTTGTTTTGCATACATGCAGGTTGTTCATCAGAGTGGGGTCTAACAATGCCTTGTATGCTAGGCATAAATCTCCTCTCAACAGCCTGTAGGAGAAAAAATGCAGGAATAGGTTCATAGGTTCATAGGTTCATAGGTTCATACTAGGCTATCTGCCCAAGGGCATTTATAAGCCTAGCCCATAGTTATGTGGCTTTCGCCACCCCTTTAGTTTGAATAAAAACTATGCCTATCATTTTTCTGTGCCTCTGTCAAGCAGTGACACTGAAGTAATCCCTGGGGTATATCTGCGATCTCCCATCCATTGGTCAAGATTCCTCTTGAACAAGGCCAGCGAGGTGCTCTGCCTCACATGTACCGGGATTTTGTTCCACAGCATAGGGAGTCTCTGGGTGATGAATCTGTCCCTCCAGCACGTTCTATTTATAACCGTGTCAAGGTTTAAGTCTCCGCCCTTGTGGTTCTGAGGGATCTAGATTTTTGAGGTGAAGCATATTCATCAAATCTGGGTTTGACATGGCCTTATATGTCAGGCACAGGTCACCTCTGAGCAAGCGGTATGAGACTGAATAAAGCTGGAGTTCTTTCAGTCGGGCAGCATAAGACATATTTTTGAGACCCTTTATCCTTTTGGTGAGGAACTTTTGGGGCCTTTCAAGCTGCATCAGGTGTCTGGTCAGATACATTCCGAGCGGGCATTGTACTCAATCATAGGTCTAATGAGTGATGAGTACAGGGGACGATGACCTCCTTGATCTAGATGTGAATCCCTTCATGATCAGGTGGACGATATAGAAGGTTTTCCTAACTACTTTAGCAACATGAGTGTCAAACGATAGACTACTGTCAACTTGGGTCCCCAGATCCCTGATGACTTTTCTGTGCTCAGTGGATTGTCACCTATATGGTAGCTAGGGGTAACCTTGTTTTTCCCGAAGGGTATGACTATGCATTTTTGGCGTTTAACTTCAGGCCATGGCTCTGGCACCAGTTATCCGTTTCTGTGAGGCCCTTCTGGAGGATATCTGTGTCAGATGTGTTTTCGACTATGGCGCCCAGTTTGCAGTCATCTGCAAACTTTGTCAGCCATAACCCTCCTGTGTTTGCTTGTACTTCAGAAAAGTAGATGCCGAACAAGAGTGGACCCAGGACTGAGCCCTGTGGGACACCACTTGTGACAGGCTTTGAGTCTGACATGGCTCCAGCAACTCTGACCCTGTGGGTTCTGTCGCTTAGCCAGTTTGCAACCCATCTTGTGATGTATGGGTTTACATTCAAGCTGATGAGTTTTTCGATGATACCTGAGTGGGGTATTGTGTCAAGGCCTTTGCCAGGTCGAGGTAGGCTGTATGGACTGCCTTTCCTCATCAATGGCCTTGGTGACTGTCTCAAAAAGTCAACCAAGTTTAAGAGGCAGGATCTGCCTTTGACAAAGCCAAACTGGGTTGGATCCAAAGTCTGCAAGTTCCCTATGTCTTTATTTATGAGTTCCATTATGATCCTCTCCATGGCTTTGCAGATAAGGCTTGTCAAGCTAATGGGGCGGTAATTTCCAGGGTCTGGGGTGGCACCGCCCTTATGAAGTGGGACCACAGTCGCGTCGCCACTCCTTGAGTGCGTATCCTGAGGTGAGGCTAAGATTAAACAGCTGTCCTAACTGTGGGTTTAATTCCTCGTTGAGTTCATGAAGCACACAGCCGGGGACACCATCCGGTCCCATGGATGCTGTGTTTTTGCCTTAGTGAGGGCAGTTCTCACCTGGGCGTTGGAGATGTTTGGGGGCTACAATCCTCTGGAATAGATATCTCTCCTTTTGGGGAGGGGGAGAAGTTTGCACTGAACCTGTCAGCCAGTATGTTAGCAATGTGTGTAGGTTCAGTAATTTTCACATCATTTTGAACTAATTCTGAGCATATCTGGGAGTTTCCTCCTAGGTTTCTAACATAGCTAAAGAAGGCCTTATGATTGTCTTTAGAGTCCTTGGCGATTTTTCTCTCAAAATTTGCCTTGGATGATTTTATGAGAGCTCTTAGTTTTTACTTATAATGATCAAAGGTGTCTTACCTTTCAAGGATTTTGCTCTATCTTGTAGTAGCTTCCTCCTTTTGTTGTAGAGCTTGTTTATGGCTGGGGTCCACCAGACTGGACGCTTGCCTTTGGTACAGAGAGTCTTAGTTTTGTTTGGGATTGCCTGATCCATGCAGTCCTGTAGGTGCTGGTAGAAGGCATTTGTAAGTGATTCAGCGGTTTGAGTAATGTTTACCACTGGCTCAGGGGCCTTAAAGGAGACCACACTAGTTTTTAGAAGTGTGAAATCGGCTTTTGAGAAGTTTTTCACTGTGGTCTTTTTGTTTCAGGTGGGGGCGGGATGAGGACCTCCAGCGAGATTAGTTTATGATCTGATCTCACCAGTGAGGGGTATACTTCCGGTGTTGAACATTTTGATCCCATGTTCGTGATGATGAGATCAAGTATGTTTTCACCTCTTGTGGGGATGGTGACTAGTTGATCCATGGCATTTGAGTTTATGAACTCCAGAAATCTTTGGGTTAGAGTGTTCGGGCTTGAGTAGTGTTCCCAGTCTATATTAGGGTAGTTGAAGTCACCTAGTATGATGGTGTTTGGAGATACATTTATCCCCTCCAATGTTTTCAGGAAGGCCATGTGAGGTTCCTGAGTTTGAGAGGGTGGCCTGTAACATGCTACAAATTGCAGAGCAGTCTTGCCTATGGTTAATTGCACCTGGATGGTCTCCGATGCATCGTGCGTTGCCACCAACCTTGAGGTGTGGGTGTCCTTTATGAATATGGACACCCCCCCTCCTTTCTTGGTGGGCCTTGAGGCAGTCTGAACAGGACATGTTACTTATGCCCTGTATTTTTTTAGTGAGGAAACTCTGTGGACATTCCAATTGTTGGATATGTCTGGGTGGTACATACCAAAGGGGACGTTGTACTCAATGACAGGTCTGATGAATGCTGAATACAGTAGAACGATGGTTTCTTTTGATCTAGATGCCATACCTTTGTTTATAAGTTGCACAACATAGAATGATTTCCTCACTACTATAGACACATAATTATTATTTGTGTCCCCAAGTCCCTAGGTCAACATTTAGGGGTGTGTTGTCAATATGATAGTTATCAGGGGTGGATGATTTCCCGAAAGATACTATTATGCATTTCTTGGCATTTAGGTTTAGTCTGTGGCTCAAACATCAGTTGTTTGTCTGTGTAAACCCATCCTGGAGAACATTTGTGTCAGTGGACAATTCAGTGACAGCCTCTAATTTGCAATCATCCACAAATTTAGTCAACCAGCGTCTACTGACATTGGCCTTAACTTCAGAGAAGTAAATGACAAAAAGGAGCAGTCCCAGGACAGATGCCTTAGGGAATCCACTTGTGACTGTCCTTTTAGTAGAGGTGGACTCCTCAATTCTAACTTCTGTGGGCCAGCTGGCTATCCACTGGGTGACATAAGCATTTGTACCTACATTCTTAAGTTTGTTGACAATGCCCTAGTGGGGTATTCTATCAAATGTCTTTGGCAAGTCAAGGGTGACAGAGTGAACCATTTTGACCTCATCCATTGCTATTGTAACCTTTTCAAAGAAGTACACCAGGTTGAGTAGGCATGACCTACCTTCATGAAACCAAATTGGGTGGATCCAATGCCTGGAGGTTTCCCATGCCATTACTGATCATTTCCATTATAATGCTATCCATAGCTTTGCATATGAGAATAGTAAGACATATGCCTCTGTAATTTCCAGAGTCTGTATGGCCCACCTTTTGTGCAAAGGGATGACTGTTACTGTTCTCCATTCATGAGGCACAAAGCCTGTTTAGAGGATACAGTTAAGTAGCAATTCCAGACAGCCTGATAGGTCATGTTTCATGCTATTCAGAAGGCATCTTGGGATATTGTCTGAGCCCACTGATGCAGTGTTCTTGGCCTTACAGACAGCAATAATGACCTGTTGCCTAGTGATAGCAAGGAGAGTTATATTTAATGGTATTTCCTGAGGGATGGATGAGGGGAGAGACTGGTAAAGTTGGAGCTGAATTTGTCAGCCAGTAGGTTTGCTATATCTGCTGGATTAGTATAGGTGGCTCCATTTACAATGAGCCCTGAAGACAATTGTGTATTGTACTTGAAGTTGCAGATATAGCTAAAGAATGCCCTGTGGTTGCCCTTGGCATGGGAGGTCACATTTACCTCGAATTTTACTTCAGTAAACTTTATTTGCACTTTGAGTTTGCTAGTTTGATGAGAGTGCTTTTATCTTGCTGTATGCTGCACCTCCTAATTTTTGCCATGATATTCTTCCTTCTGATATACAGTCTACTGATGTTGTGATTTCACCAGGGTGGTTTGTTTTTGACTTAGTTCTGTACTTTTTCCTAGTAGGTAGAGCTGCCTCTATGCAGCTAATAATACACTTGAATGGGGATCTGTGAACAGTTCTGCATAGCCAGCAGTGTTCTTGGGGTTTATGGGCGCTTGAAATTGTGCCAAGATATCATTTAATAGTAGGAAGTTAGCCTTGGAGTAGTTTCTGAATATTACAAGGTTAGCCTGGGTTCTAGGTTTGATTTTTAATTCAAAGGAGACCATTTTGTGGTCTGACCTTACCAGATAGGATATTACACTAGGGGGTGTGCAGCATTCTCCCATATTAGTGAGGACCAGATCCAGTATGGTTTCACTCCTGGTAGGCGTATTAACAATCTGGTCCAGGGAGTTTGTGGTTACAAAGTCCAGGATTCTCTGTGCCTGCACATTTGGTGTTATATAGGATTCCCAGTTAATACGGGGTAATTAAAGTCACTCATGAATATGGTATTGGGTTGGATGGTGAGTGTCCATTAAGTTTAAATTCATGATATGGGTTTCCTGGGTCATAGAAGTGGACTTATTGCTTGAAAGGAAGTGGTACTGGATTTTGCCTATGGTGATTTGAACATGGAGAAGCTTAAGTGCATTGTCCTGTTTGACTAGCCTTGAAGTAAATTTATTTTTAATGTAAATTGAGACACCTCCACCTTTAGTCCCTGTCTGTGTAGTAGCTGGTCTAAATGTGTGGAAGACATTATAACCTTGCACTGTTGGTGTGCTTTCCTTGGCTTTAAACCATGTCTCAGTGACTGCACATATGTTAGCATATTATAGGGTGAAGAGAGCTTCTAGGTAGTGGAGTTTTTTGTATAGACCCCTAGTACTGAGCATTAACACCTTTAGATTTTCTTGGTTTTGATTTGCTTTGTCAGAAGTACTTTCAGTTTGGCATTGCCTAAAAAAGGCACTATGGGGAGTAATCATGGGGTTATTAAGGTTAATTTGTTGCTAGATAATTCTGCCAAACTGAAATTTAAGCCAATGCACAGAAAGTTAATTGCGGATTATAGGGAAGCAAAACAGTTACTATGTAAAACTAACTGGAGTGAGTTTTTCAGTGGAAAAACTGCAGATGGAATGTGGAAAGATTTGAAAGAGAAATTGTTTGAGTGCAAAAAGTCAAAAACATTTTTAACATCAGGATCTAGGAATGCAACATCAGGGGGATATATTTCTATAAGAACAAAAGATCTGACTACGTTGAGAGACAAAAAAATATAAGAAATGGAAGAGAGGTCGAACTACAACTTTGAAAACTGAAATAAACAAACTGGACAAACAGATTAAGCATTGTGTTAGACAAGATCAAGAAAAATCTGAAGAAAATTTATATAAAGATATTGAGCATAATAGGAAACCTTTTTATAGATACATAAGATGTGGAAGGAGTAAAGATGCACAAATTGATAAACTGTGTGTAGATTCTAAAATTTATTCTCAGACACAACAGATTATAGATATATTTACAAAATCTTATGCAAAACAGTTTGGCTCCACAAAATGGGTGATAAGTTGTCCTAGTGACATCCAGGTAACCCCAGATACTGGAATCAAATTAGGTTATATTGTAAAAGAACTGTGCAAACTGGATCCAAACAAAGCACAGGGAGGAGACGGAATTAGTAACAATGACCTGAGAACACTTCAGCAAGAACTTACACTATCATTATATCTATTATTCACTAGGTCATATAACTATGGGGAGATTCCTCAAGATTGGAGCCATGTGCTTATTAAACCTGTCTTTAAGGGAAAGGGGAGTAGGACAAATCTAGAATCATATAGACCCTTAAGTCTACTTTCATGTTCTGGAAAAATAATGGAGAAGGTAATATTGGATAAGTTATTGCCAGAACTGGATAGGTTGAGACTTGAAACTATATATCAGCATGCATATGTTGAGAATAGATCTATTACCACCTGTAACACGATCTTCTATAACAATATAATAACAGCTATGAATGAAAAATTGTGCTGTTATGTGATTTATATAGATTTAACTTCAGCATTTGACAGGGTCATACACAAAACACTGATCAATAAATTAGTACAACTAGATATTGAGGTATCTTGATAAGATGGATAGCTGCATGGCTTACAAATAGGTCATGGCAAGTATCATACACCAACTGGACGGGTGAAATCCTTGGTTACAGTCAGGGTGTCCCACAGGGCTCTGTCCTAGGCCCTTACTTGTTTAAATTGTATCATTCAGACCTTACTTCTTCATCTGAGGTGATCTACACTCTGTATGCTGACGACCTGAAATTGGGTAAACTGATTACAAGTGTTACAGATAATGCATGTCTGAAAATAACTTGACTACATTGACCATTTGGGCACAGGAGAATAATATGTTGATAAATCTATCAAAAACTAAGTATATGAGATTTGGGAGACATAAACTGAAAGGTGAATATTTAATAAAGCACACAGTTATTGAAACTATAGACTCATTGAAGGACCTGGATATATGGGTAGATTCAGCTATGGGTTTTTCTAATCATATCAACCAGTTGGTTAATGACAATTATAGAATTATAGGCTGTAGAAAAAGATTTATAAAGTCTAGGAAATAAAACATAATGAAGTCATTGTTTGTTAGTTACATTAGACCCAAACTTGAATATGGAATAGCAATATGGAAACCCTATAGGAAAACAAGCATGAGTAATCTGGAAAGAGTACAGCGGAAATATGCCAAGGGCATCCATGGATGTGAAAATCTAAGTTATTATGAAAGACTAAAATATCTAAACTTGTACAGTGTCTCTTACAGATATCTAAGAGGAGATCTTATTTGGGTATATAGGGAATTTAGGGACAACTACCTCTGGGAGTGTTTGGGGTTATCAAAAAGTACTAGAGAATCATCAGATAACCTATGTAGAAGATTCTATAGGAATGAGAAGTGTGCAAATTGGTTCTCTGACAGAGTAGCTGATGCTTGGAACAGACTACCAAATTACATTAAAGCAAGTACTAGTTTAGATATTTTTAAGAACAGCCTGGACACTTATTATGGGAACAAGTGTTTTGGTATATTGGCAAGCTAGAAGGGCATTAATGCCCGTGCTTGAAATATTTGTATGTATGTATATACATATGTATGTATGTATGTATGTATGTATGTATGTACGTATGTATGTATGCATGTAGGTATGTATGTATGTATGTACATATGGGGAAGACAATGTTTTAGCTAATATTCAAAAGCCTAGAGAGGAGAAGTACAGACTATCCCTGGCAAAACAGTGTGGTCTGTTGACTATCTCCTTCCATGCTGACAAATATTGCACCCCCTTAGAATGACATCTAAGCCAGTTACTAAAGTCAGTCATTTTTATTTTTCATATTGTGGCATCAACACTGGAGAAGATAAAATACTGCACAACACAAGGTCCGTACTAGCCTGGGGCACAACTTTTGAGAGCTTCATTATGTCTCTCTTTATATAGTCTATGGAATTATGTCTCAGGTCATTTACACCCACATGGACTATGACTGAGTTATAATGGTGTTTGTGGTCCAATGACCAGAGTGTGTATATAATGTGGTGGATCCTGGCCCCTGATAAGCAACTAACCATGACTTTCTCCTTACACGACCTGGTGAGCTTGCATTATGGCCTTAGAAACAGATACTCCATGAGATGTGGCTGTATGTGTTGATGTGGACGTTGTTTTGAAAAAGTGCACTTGGGGTTGCTGAGGTTGTTTGCTATGTGTACTTCATCTAGGAGGTCTTTAGGGTTTAGGAAGGTTACATTTAAGTACCTCAGCATATGTGGGGCTTTGTGTTTGCTTTGAATTGTGTGTGATGGGTGCAGTGTGTGTACTGTTGGCAACCTTATTGACATTAGGAGTGTTTTTATGTGAGAGCTTTGCCTCCAGTGACATTTTGTAAACACATCTCTCACATGACATATCAGTTTGTTTGACAATTAACTGGCTGTTAGTAAACATGAGACAATTTCTACACTGCCTCAGGATGCCCATATCCACCAAGCTGGTAACAGGGATAGTGGGAAAGTTTATATCCACGGCAACACATCCTTTTTTTGTGATTAGACAGTTGCAGTGAGAATATAAAGTAATGTCAGGAGTATTAGGTTTACAAGTCTAGGGATAGTGCTTGTCACTGCAAACAAGTTGTCCTGTGTGCAACTAGGTGTTGGTGAAATTTCAATGGTGCTTTTACAGGAAAAAAATGTCAGCTCTAGGTTTCTGTGGCTACACAGGGCACTGCCAAACACTTGAGGGGACACTAAGTACAGCCAGATTAATTATGGATAATGTTTTTAGACACATATTCAGAAGTTAGAAGCAAATCAAGCAGTACTTCTGAAAAGAAAGAATGAGCTTGTCAAGAATGATGAAAATAGGGGAGTCACCTGAATGACTATTGCCTGGCTACTACTAGTGCTGGTCTCACCACAGAGTCACTCTACTGGCATACAATGCTATTTTTTTCTTCTTCTCTCACCAGATGCAAAACAGCAGCACCAATCCCAAGATGAAAAGCAGGAAACAGCCTATTTGGTGATCCACAGTCTTGTACCAGATGAAATAATGGTCTGTAGGCTTGCTGTAGCCTTTTCCAGGTTCAAATATATGTGAGAGATGCAACCATATAGCCAAACTGGAGGCTGAGCTCTCTCATCTCAAAACTGGTGTAACCAGTCAGGAGGAGAAGGTAACCTCACACAAAACAATTCCAGTATCACATAGTCCCACCACAACAGCGAACCAAACACATAAAAACACAAAAACATACTCGGAGGCTCTAAATAAAAATCTACCTAAGCAACAGAGACCTCCAAAGCAGACATCCAAACAAACGCTACCCCAAAACAAAACACATACAACACATAGCACACAACGTCAGTGTGCCAAGCAGTCACAGCCCTTAAGGCTGAATAACACACCTGATACTCTTGTAATAGGTGACTCTATTGTCAGACACACTGACGTCCTGCTCACCAGGCTGAATAAAGAGAAGGTCACAGTGAGCTGCCTGTCTGGTGCTAGGATCCGCCACATAACGCATGCACTCAGGTCACTCCAAAGCAAATACAAATATGACTCAGTCATTGTACATGCTGGCATGAATGACCTGAGACGTACCTCCCTCGACTACATGAAGAGACATAGAGGAGCTCTCTGATCATGTAGCCCAGGCCGGTATGACCCTGATCTTGAGCAGCATCTTACCCTCACCTACAATGATGCCACAGTATAAAGACAAAATGATCAATTTTAACAATTGGCTAAAATTTTGGTGTCATTCAAAGGGGATCCAGTGTCTGTCAGCCTGGGATGACATGCTTGACAAGCCACGTTGCTTCACTAGGAAAGGCTTGCACCTGTCACCCCTGGGCTTTTGAATATTGGCAAAGGCTCTTGCCACCCCCATAGTGCCTTTTTTTAGGCAAGGCTCAAAAGTCAAACCCACCTCCATAGACAGCACAAAGAACAAGAAACTAAGGGTAATGCCGCTAAACGCCAGAAGTCTTAACCTCAAGATGCATGCATTCGAAGCTCTCCTCAGTATGGAGAACATCGATATCTGTGCAGTGACAGAAACCTGGTTCAAGGCTCCAGAGAGCACCCCAGCACTACCAGGTTATACCTCATATCATGCTTTTCGGCCACAAAACCCGGACCGAACCACAAAAGGAGGGGGAGTTTCCATATTTATCAAGGATATCCACACCTCCAGGTTAGTGGCATTGCACAAAGTATCGGAGACCATCCATGTGCAACTGACAGTTGGCAAGACTGCTTTTCAGTTTATAGCATCCTACAGACCACCCTCTCAAAGTCAGGAATCCCACTCGGCTTTCCTGAAAACATTGGAGAACATGAAGATCTCTCCGAACACCATTATATTGGGTGACTTCAACTACCCAAACATAGACTGGGAGCATTACTCAAGCCCCAGCACCTTAGCCCAAAGGTTCCTGGAATTTATAAACTCAAATGCTATGGAACAACTAGTCACCACTCCCACAAGAGGGGAAAACATACTAGACCTGATCATTACCAACATGGGGACTCTATGCTCCATACCAGAAGTATATCCCTCATTGGTAAGATCAGACCATAAATTAGTTTCACTGGATATCCACATCCCGACCCCACCCCCAGCCCAGAAAACCACAGTGAAAAACTTCTCAAAAGCGAACTTCACACTTCTCACAACCAAAGTGGAATCCTTCAAGGCCCCAGAGCCAGTGGAAACTACGGCCCAAACTGCAGAATCCTATATAAACGCATTCTACGGACATCTCCAGGAATGCATGGATCATGCTATCCCAAACAAAATCAAGACCCAGTCATCCAAAGGCAGGCGTCCAGTCTGGTGGACCCCAGCCATAAATAAACTGTACAACAGAAGGAGGAAGCTACTACATGATAGAGCAAAATCCCTAAAAGGGAAGGCATCTTTGATCAGTACTAGCAAAAAATTACGATCCCTCATAAAATCCTCCAAGGCCAGCTTCGAGAGAAAAATTGCACAGGACACTAAAGACAATCATAAGGCTTTTTTCAGTTATGTTAGGAACCTGGGATGCAACTCCCAGACTTGTTCTGAGTTGATTCTAAATGACAAAAAATACACTGAACCCACAGACATCACCAATATTCTGGCAGACAGGTTCAGTGCAAACTTCTCCACCCCCTCCCCACCAAAAGAGCAAGTATCTATCCCGGCAGAGTGCAGCCTCCCAAACATCTCTGATGCTCAGATGAAGGCCGCCCTCTCCAAAGCAAAAAACACTGCTTCCATGGGACCAGATGGCGTCCCGGGTTGCGTCCTACATGAACTCCAAGAAGAACTAATCCCTCAAGTAAAACTGCTGTACAATCTCAGCCTCACTACAGGATATGTGCCCAAAGAATGGCATACAGCAACAGTGGTCCTACTCCACAAAGGTGGCGCCTCTGCGGACCCTGGAAACTATCGCCCCATAAGCCTGACTAGCCTAGTCTGCAAGGCTATGGAGAGGATCATCATGGAACTCATAAACAAAGACATTGGGGACCTACAGACACTAGATCCTACCCAATTTGGCTTCGTCAAGGGCAGATCCTGCCTTTTGAACCTGGTCAACTTCTTCTAAACAGTCACCAAGGCCATAGATGAAGGGAAGGTAGTCCACACAGCCTATATGGACCTTGCAAAGGCATTTGACACAATACCCCACTTGGGCATCATAGATAAGCTATCCAGCCTAAATATAAACCCCTATGTCACAAGATGGGTCGCAAACTGGCTCAAAGACAGAACCCACAGAGTCAGAGTTGCTGGAGCCATGTCAGACTCGAAACCGGTCACAAGTGGCATCCCACAAGGTTCTGTCCTGGGATCTCTCTTGTTTGGTATTTACTTTTCTGAGGTACAGGCCAATGTGGAAGGACTATGGCTCACCAAGTTTGCAGATGACTGCAAACTGGGCGCCATAATCGACTCTCCAGCTGACACGAACATCCTTCAAAAAGATCTCACAGAGACGGATAACTGGTGCCAGAGCCATGGTCTAAAGCTAAATGCCAAAAAGTGTATAGGCATACCCTTTGGCAAAAACAATGTGCCCACAAATTACCACATAGGTGGTAACCCATTAAGTACAGAGAAAGTAATTAGGGATATGGGGACCCAAGTTGATAGCAATCTCTCCTTTGACAACCACATTGCCAAAGTGGTTATAAAGACCTTCTACATAGCCCACCTCAACATGAAAGGATTCACATCTAGATCAAGAGAGGTAATCGTGCCCCTTTATTCATCCCTCATCAGGCCCATCATAGAATATAATGCCCCCTTTGGGATGTACCTTACCTGACACCTGCAGCAATTAGAAAGACCCCAAAAATACCTCACCAGGAGGATCAAGGGATTCAAACAGATGCCATATGCTGCTCGGTTAAAAAAACTCCAGCTCTACTCAGTTGCATACCGACTACTTCGAGGTGATCTATGCCTGACATATAAAGCTATGTCCAACCCAGAATTAATGGACATGCTCCACCTCAGTAAATCTAAATCCCTTAGAGCCACGCGCTCCAGGGACTTGAACCTCAGCACAGAAATAAATAGAACATGCTGGAGGGACAGATTCATAACCCAGAGGCTCCCTTCGCTCTGGAATAGAATTCCAATTCATGTTAGGCAGAGCACCTCACTGACTCTCTTCAAGAAGAATCTTGATGAGTGGATGGGGGATAGTAGGTTTGTCCCGGGGATTACTTCTGTGTCACTATTAGACAGAGGCACAGTAAACTAAACTTTAAAAAGGACACAGTATACTCAAATCAAGGGGTGGCGTAAGCCAAACACAATCGAGCTAGGCTTATAAATGCCCCAGGGCAGATAGCCTAGTATGAACCTATGAACCTATGCCTTGAATAGCAACCAGACCAGTCAGGAAGGTCAAACACAGACACTCACTTCCCAACCAGAAACAGTCAAAAATCTATGTACTCTGCTCCTCTCATCAGGAGAAAAATATAAGCACAAATTGCAAGCTGGCACATATGAAGCAGCTATTAGGTTTTCCAGTGGTCAGCAGTCTCCAGAAAATAATGTATCTATGCTCCTTCTGTCACCAGAACCAAAACCTAAGCTCTGATCCCAAGATGACTACTGAGAGGCAGAATGTGGCCTCTCCAATAATTGGTGGTCATAGAGTAGATGTTGCAAATTTTAAATGTAAGATGGAAAAATGGATTATTATCCTAAGAGCTGCAGTGTGTACTAAGTATTTAAATATTATAGAGGGGGTAACTTAAGCTTTAGAAATCTAAGTGGAGAGCCACTAATTTTAAAAGCACAAGATAGATTAAAAGGGGGTAGACACTTTGTATTCTGGTTCTATGGAATACAGTGGGATGGCCAATCAATTTAAATAGTTGAAGGGCAGTGAGTTCACAAAAATGATAATTGTGTGCTTATTCACAACAGCCAATGGAAGAGGAGAAGGAAGGAGATGTGTTATCAAATTAACATAAGGGCAGACAACTAGAAAACAGTTGAGTTTCAAAACTCAAAAGTGCCTGTGTGACTCACAAGAGACACAGCTGTGGTATCTTTTCTACTTTAAATGAACAGTTAAAAGTAGAATACAAGTAAAACACAGTGTAAAGAAAATGAATCACAATATGCAGAATAGAAGAAGGCAAGAAATACAAAATACAGAAAAGCAAAAAGAAACTAACCTTTTCCTCACAACATGTTGTGGCATAGTCTGGGTGAGCTTTTCCAGTAAAGCCTTGAAAAATTTTATTTTACCCCTAAAATTTAAGGTTTAGTTCCTAGCTCCACCCTCAGTTCACAGGTACTTAACCTTAATTGACTTGTTCTAATTTCTGTGTGACTCACAAAAGACACAGCTGTGGTCTCTTTTCTAGTTTAAGTATGCAAATAAAACCAGAATACAAGTAAAACACAGCATAAAGTAAATAAATCACAATATACAAAAATAGAAGAATGCAATAAAGTGATACTAAATACAAGAAAACAAAACAAAAAAAACTAACCATTCCCTCACAGCAAATTGTGGTAGAGTCTGGGTGAGCTTTTCCAGTAAATGGCAAAAAAAATGCCAGATAAATGGTAAATATATATATATATATACAACACAACATACATTCTACAAAATTCCTGATAGTACAAAGGTATTGTAGAACTATATATTAAATTGAATTTTGGCATTACTGTCAATCGCACAAACTGACATGCGCTCATTGCACTTGCTCAGCATCCACCATTTCAAAGAATTTTGATCATATGTGTATTTGCATATATAGGCTACACCGAGACACACACACACACACACACACACACACACACACACACACACACACACACACACACATACACACACACACACACACACACACACATTTGTGTGTGTATGTGTATGTTCTAGAAAAAGAGCAATTCCAATACATTAATACATTACAGTATTACTAGATGCATGTGCAATTCACATTCAATGCAGACATATCTAAGAGTGGAAGAGATATGAAAGAAGACATAGGGATGAGGTGAACCAGTATAGATAAACAGTACATAGTTTAGTGGTGGTTCAAGAAATTGTTAGTGGGGCATAAGTATTTTTTATAAGAGTGAGTCTTTTTGGAGAAATGCAAGAACTGGTAAATGTAGCAACATGAAGACAGGGTAAAGGGTATGGAAAAGTAACACAATACACAGACATAAAAGACAAAACACTCATTTGGTACAGCAATACAGTAAGAAATGCCTCCAAGGAAGGGACACACACAAACACAGGATACACAGATATGGGAAGGGATGGGCATAATAACTGGCATGTATGCAATGGTGGGTGTAGCAGAAGTGTGTGCCTGCATGTTTATAAGAGAAAGAAATGCATAGCTGAGCCTGGAGGGAGACATTATAAGAAATGTACTAAAGAAAAAGGCATCACATAACTGCAAGGGAACTCACATGATCAGTTTTGAAGCATTACTAAATATATGATGTATACTACATATGTAGGGAATATAGTGGTTCCACAAAGTGGAAAGAGACCTACACAACAAATAACTAGTAACCAGTGGTCCAAAAGTGGTACCCCAACTGAATTCTACAAAGGTATGTCCAACTACCCAATTGTGGTTAGAGCTGAGAATCGGGATGACAGGCTGTGCACTCTTTGTGTGTGTGTTTGTGTGTGTGTGTGTGTGTGTGTGTGTGTGTGTGTGTGTGTGTGTGTGTGTGTGTGTGTGTGTGTGTGTGTGTGTGTGTGTGTGCGTGCGTGCGCGTGCGTGTGCGTGTGTGTGTGTGTGTGTGTGTGTGTGTGTGTGTGTGTGTGTGTGTGTGTGTGTGTGTATGTCTCTGTGTGTCTCTGTGTATGTATGGTCATCTTTAGAATGCAACATACCAGGTGGATACACAAAGGGAAAGAAAGTCTGAACAATGCATGCTGGCAGATGGGTGAACTGTATCTTGAAGTTTTTCAGATATAAAATCAGACCCCGCACAATGGGGAAAGAGTAGGGCAAGGAAAATCTGATCAAGCCAACATAGGACTAAATGAATGACTATGGCATGTTGCCCATCCTCTCCAGAATAATGTTTAGAATATGGCACAAGGGAGAATTACATGAGACCTGGTGGCCACCTGTTGAGTGCAACATGCTTGTATAGGAGGCATCATCATGTGGTATAGAAGAACATGTGGCTGCTCAAGGTTGTTGTTAGATATCTCAAATGGTCCCATTAGAGAGAAAAGTCTCCACAGTATGTGCATAATGAGAGGCTACCCAAGTTTTCTTCTTTACATGTGTATGCATATACAATCCCATGGTTATGTTGTGCATTAAATGCAGAAAGCAATGTGATGATGATACTGGGAAAGGGTCATATGAGCCAGAACACATCACACCAAAAAAAACAATGTGCACAGTTGATATTGGTTTCCAAATCCTTGTGAGGATGGCTGCCAATGTCAGATGTAATCACTCAACAACTGTGAACAGCATGGACTTCATCATTGTGGATTATATGAGGACTGCTGTCATGTCAACATATACATTTAATGGTTCTTTATCATAGGGTTGAAGCCTGCAATAATGAAATGCATAATCACGATAACATAATATAGAAGACAGCAATATCAAACTTTTGGACTTTTCTCTCCTGCTGGACCCATGTTGGTACTTGTTGGTAGGTTTAAACTGTTAGGGATATTTAGTATTCAAGATTTTTAGACACTGTTGTTTTCAGCATTTTGGTCTTCTGTATTATGTGATATATCATTACACCTATAATAAAATATCAAAAAATATGTGTGAGGATAGATTTTCTCTAGTAGAATTATTTCAGACTTTACAACTGACAAAATGAATTTCTGTATTTCAGACCAGAAATGTTTACAGCAAACTATACAATGTTTCAGACTGGATAAGTGTATAGTGCTGCTTTGCTCTGAAACAAAGGAATGGCCTTGGTCTGTTCTTTCTTTTCTACGATGGATACAGTTTATTTGTATAACTATGCAAAGTAAGTCAAGAGAAGGTGCAGAGTATGTGAAAGATATGCTGGACTGGAAGGAATGTTCCAGAAAACTTGACCAATGTATTTAAATCTGTAGTTGTGATGTACTGGAGTTGGTTTAAACTTGCTATTATTGTATCTGACATGCTGCTATCTGTTTGGAAAATAAATGTTTTACAAACTGGTTTCAATGTCTTAGTGGTTTTATACTAATAATCAAAAATATGCTTCACAGTGAAATCAAATGATCTAAAACATGCTGTGGTAGAAGGCACAACAACATCATGTTTATACATATGGCAGATAGTGATAAGAAGAACAAACTTCTTAACATTTGTCAGAGCCAGCAGGAGGTTAGGGGATGCAGCAGTAAAGCATTCCTTCATTGAAGAACTGATGGGCTCACCAAGGGAATGAGCCAGAGCACCTCCAGAAAAAAAAAAAACAGTGATATAAAATGAAGGATAAATTGGATTCCAAATATTCAAACTAGCCAAAATTAATAGAGCCTGCAGTATCTTTTGTCACGGTAATGGAGGGAGGTCACAGCATCAGGATGTCAACTCACAAAGGGATGCATCTTAAAAAAAATGGAATGGAGTACAAGTACCAACTTCAGTATTTCATTGTTAGATGCATGGACTGTGAGTCTAAGTTTTCAAAGAGAATTTCTCTTTGAGATATAAAATTAATAAATTATTGCTTTTTGTCCCTGGGGAGCATTAATGACATGCTGTATGGCTTAAGACACAAAATAGTAATCCGACAAGCTACACAAGCAAAGAGAAAAAAAGTACATGCATCTTTAACTATCATGTATACAGGAACTAATAAGGAATAAATATGAAAATAAAAGCAAATTCTAAGAATACATATGATGCCATGTTAAAGACATAGCTCTTTGTCATTGCAGCTATTATGACAAAGGAAAAGTTTCCAAGTTTTACTTTTTGTGGTACAGAGTTTAGCCATGAGCTGATTAAAAGTGTTTAAGCAGTAGAGCACATATGAGTTCAGCATATGATATTTGATGTTTAGAGTTACCCAAGGAAAAAGGAAAAAATGTGTCATAATTTAAAATAAACAGTATTCTGCCTAGCAGTGTTCTTCAGCATTTCAGCTCCTACATAAATTAAGACTGAACTCTGTCTAGACAGTTTAAAAAGAAAAGAATACATTCTACATTCCTTTTTGCAAGAGCTAGACTATGTGTCATAAATCATAAATAATTGAACAGATGCAGGCAAAATATAAAGAGAGAAATTTCCACTGATTTTCATAATCATAAATCTATCAATAAATCATAAATAAATAAGGGTATTTCATCCAGGAATAAGGTCATAAAATCCCTATACTCCTTCCTTATCAAACTCATTATCAAGTACAATGCCCCCTTTGGCATGTACCTTGCCAAGCAAATGCAGCAGCTGGAGAGACCACAGAGGTTCATGACCAAGAATATCCAGGGTCTCAAACACTGATCCTAATCAGATAGGCTAAAAGCTCTGTCCGTCTACTCAGTCTCATACAGACTGCCCAGACATGACCTGTGTCTTGCATACAAGGCCATCTCAGACCCAGCCTTGATGAAGTTGCCACATATCCTTAAGTCAAACTCCACTCATGCAACTCGCACACAAGGCCTTAACCTGGTCTGTGACATTAATGGAACCTGTTGGTAGATAGTTTTGTGCCCCAAAGACTCCTCCATCTGTGGAATAGACTGAATCTCCATGTCAAGGAGAGCATCTCTCTTGCCCTCTTTAAGAGGAACCTGGATGACTGGATGGGAAACAGAAAGTACACCCCTGGGATCCCACCTGTGTCCCTGCTGGACATGGGAAACAGGTGCTGACTTTGAGGGAATATGGGCGAAATTCTTGGCAAGACTTATAAGAGCCTTCAGGCCAATAGCCTAGGATCAGCCTATGAACCTATGAAGCTGTGAATCTTCAGACAAGCATGGTCTGTTGTAAAATGTAGACACAAAGATGTTCATACCACCCAGAGACTGGCTGCAGTTTAAAGCAAAGGAGAGGAGGAGAGAAGAGAAGAAAAGAAGAACATTTTACATAGAAGAGAACTTTGATTTTAATAACCTTTTTATTTCTTTTCACAGGATCTATGTGCAGTGACATTTTAAAACAGTTGTACTTAGTCAGGTCTTAATTCTACAAAGTAAATGTGTTTTGCTTAACACAATCCTTTCTTTCTAGATTTCCCCAGTCATTCACATGTAATGATTTCCTAATTTGGACAATGTGTCAAATGTTGCAGTTACAAATCACCAGTAACTTTTCATGAGTTTAAAAGAAAGTGAATCTCATTGGTGGTTAAATGTGATATCACAGGATGTTAAAGTTAATTTGTCTCATGATTACACAGTTACAATGTGAATCTATATTAAGTGATAATGTTATACTATTACCTTAATGACATGATTTCAGTGTAAAAGGTATCATCAGTCACTGGGAAAAAAAGTGTGTATTTCATGAAAGCTAATGTATGCTGATATTTTAAACAGTAAAAGACGTGCAGAGTTGTGCACAATTAATTATAAATGCACCCAGACACGTATGTACATGCACACACATGCATTGCACATACAGACTGTTACCACCTCCCTCATATATTGCAGGAGACAACCTAAGGTTTATGCAGGTATCTTTAAGTGTTATTTCATATAGCATTTTTAATACTGATGATTTAATAAAAAATGTGAGTTACTTCGATAGGTTAATGTTTTATAATGAACCACAGAATTTTGCAAAAATGCATGTATACAAGACTGTAGAGTTAATGGCAAAAGAAATTCAGGCACATTTCAAATATGATTAACATCTGCAGTGTGTAAGAATGCAGAGTTTATAAATATTAAACATTAAATCAATTTTTTTTTCTCTGCTCTGGAAGATACAATAGGGAAATTGCATATTTTATATGTTTAAGTGGAATTTTTACATGCTACAAAATACATATTTGATGCATTTCTGAAGAAGACAAAATGGAGAGCATTCAGATTTCTTGGTAAAATGTGATTTTTTTGCAAACTGTGTTTGTTGATAGAAAAATAAAAAAATAAGTCAAATACATGTTTTACAGTTTCCATAAGCATGCTTGAGGTGAAATTGTTCAAGCATGTGTAGCCTGCAGGAAAAAAGATGAACAGCATGCCATCTAATGCCATTCTCCATTGAAAATCATTGCAAGCATGGTTTATTGCTGTGCGCCAGCACACAGGACTCACTTCTTTAGGGAGATTTCCCCTTCTTTGAGGTTATGCAACAGTGGTGATAATATATAAACTTGGGGGCTTGGGTGGCTTGCCCCACTACACACACATTTTTAGGGTATGGGAGGCTTGCCCCTGCAAAAAAAACAAGAAAAAATAATTTTGTTACCCTTTTGGTTTTGTGGATTTTTTTTTTTTTTATTCATTTTCAACGTCAGCTTTCAGGAATTCATTTTTTCAGAGTATAACCATTTTACACTGACACTACTGCTAGTTACATAGATAGTGATTTGTGAGCTTTAAAACACCAGAATATTAAATTATGCCACTCCATGTGGACACAAACCAAATTGTTAAAAAAAAAATGATTGCCAAGGGAGAAAGAAATGCACAAGTGTAAATTCTTTGGCAGAAGTTGTTTTCACTAAATTCACATTCTTTCTTATTGCCACAAGGTAAACATCCCTGGTACACTCAAATCAGTGGAATATTTAATAAATCACATTACAAGAAAGACAAGTTTGTTCATATAAGTGTATGGTATTAAAAAAGGTAAATTCCTGATATGCTTTCATAGGGTGGAGAGGTAAAGACAAGGTAGGCACATCTCCTGAAAATAATTATGTACTGACTGTAGAAAATATTTTACACTGACTTCTGAATGGAATGACAAGTAATCATGGTCTTACATATGATGCAGTCATCACAATTCTAAATTCTAGCCACAGTTAAACAAATCAGTAAAAACTGAGGAAAGTCAAATGAGGTTGTAATATGAAAGATTATTGTTGTTCCTGTTATTTATTAGCTAGACTTAGAATCTAAGCAGGTAAACAAGTATAAGCCAGTATATATCTGAGATGTTAAAAGTGTTTACAGTGAAAACCAGGTGAAACATTTAAGTTATGTAAATTAGAAGATTCAGGGTTCGATTCCTTGATAACCAGTGACTGCTAATCTGGCACATAAGAGATTAGGTGTTTGGTAATGTATAATACATTCCAATAAGATTATTTGTTTTATGTCAGGAAACCACAAACAATTGTTTTCATGCTTAGTCCATCATCTGTGAAAATAAATGCCACCAGTTATTTGTGTAAGACCTTCCTGGAGGATATCTACATTTTGGGGGGATTTGATGATTGCACCCTTTTTGCAGTCATCAGGCAATTTGGTCCAAACAAGAGAGGTTCCAGTACTGAGCCCTGTGGTACACCACTAGTAACATCTTGGTGGAGGTGGACTCCCCCACCCTAACTTCATGTGTCCTATCTGTGAGCCATTTGGCTATCCATCGGGTGACATCTGGATTTATGCCAGAATCTGTGAGTTTGTCTATAATATTCGAGTGAGGAATTGAATCAAATGCCTTTGCCAGCTCAAAGTAGGCAGCATGTACCATTTTGCCTTCATCCATGGCTCTAGTGACTATACTGATCTAATCAAAGAATTCCACCAAGTTTAGTAGGCATGACCTGTCCTTGACAAAACCAAACTGAGATGGGTCCAGTGTTAGAAGATTTTCAATGTCTTTGTTTATCAGGACCATAATAAATTTTTCCATGGACTTACATATGAGACTACGTAAGTCAAACCTATGGATCTGTAGTTGTGTGGGTCTGTTGATGATCTGCCTTTGTGTAAAGGGATGACAGCTGCAGTCCTTCATTCCCTAGGCATGAAGCCTGTCTGGTGGCTGTAATTGAATAAAGATTCTACTGGACCTGACAGGCCATGTTTCAAGCTATTTAGGAGGCATCCTAGGATATCATCAGAACCCACTGATGCAGTGTTTTTAGCTCTGGATAGTGCAGTGAAGACCTGTTCTTTAGCTGTAGTTGGGGGAGAAATGGTAGAAAGTATTTCCTAGGAGAACTTGGGGAGATAAGAGGTTAAAATTGGTGCTAAATTTATTGGCCAGAAAGTTTGCTATATCCTTCGGTTTTATTTCTCCAAGTCTTTTGGGTGTCTAATACCATGAAGGGAATGGACCCCACTCCTAAGTAAAAGTATGATTAATGTTCATAAAATTAATACTGTTTCAATCTTTGATGTTAACCAGAAGTACTCTTCACAGCAGCTACAATGTGTCCAGAATTGACTCCTTCTGCAATTCATATGGAGTTGCATGTACAATTGTAAATATTTTTTTATAAGACCCATTGCTCCTACTACTATTGGAACTGCCTGGGTATCCTTCTTCCACATTGCCCTCATTTCTCCCTGTAAATCCTGGTAGTTTATGACTTTGCATCTCTCTGTATGCAAGACAGTGTAGTCACTGTAGTCTGGGTGTAGCAATTTCAATGATCTATGCTACTTTTGTGTTTCCTTGACTACCATGTCTGGTTTTCTCGCAACTATTTTTAAACTGTTGGCAATGAGTGATCTCATGTAATATAAACTTCGTCATTTTCTATATTGCTTTGTGTCTCATGTTTCACATGCTTCTCAGCTACTTCAATATAATGTTTGCACAATCCCCAATGCAACAGTCTTGCCACAACATAATGCCTTTCAGTATACAGTCCTTCTGCCTTTAGTGTATCATACCCAGCAACAAGATGTGTGACTGTTTCTAATTTGGTTTTATAAAACCTGCATAAAACTTTCACTGCATTTGGATCTTGTGAGGTCAGCAGATATGTATACTGTTTTATGATTGCAGATTATACATGTAATTAATTTTGAGCAGGACCATAACTCCTTCAGAATGGGGAATATATAATCTTGGTACACACTGATTTTTCTAAATCATTTGATAAGCATGAAGCATTTTTATTGTTTTCCTGTCCAATTGATCCAATACCTTTTGGGGACAGTCACCCCAAAACTGTAAGTTAGAACAGGAAGAGAAAACTGGTTTATTGCCTGGACTTTGTTCCTAGAAGTCAAAGCTGTTTTCAGTATTAATTTTAGTCTTCTAAAATATTCCTGACAAAGATTTGTTCACATTTGCTGATGTTTTATTGTTGATACTTCATCAGTTCCCAAATATTTATACATTCCCTCTTGCTTGAGTTCTTTTATATCACATTCCTGTCCCACACTGATATTTTCTTGCTGCTGCAGCTTGCCTGCTTTAAAGATTGATTTTGCACATTTACTAAGATCAAATGACATTTTTATAAAATAAAATGATACTGTGCTGTCTTCTCAAGCAACTAAATGAGGAAACACAGTAGTTGACGGCCACAGCCAGACGTTTATTGAAACAACCAGATATAAAAACACATATTTCAAGAGCTCTTGAAATATGTGTTTTTATATCTGGTTGTTTCAATAAATGTCTGGCTGTGGCCGTCAACTACTGTGTTTCCTCATTTAGTTGCTTGAGAAGACAGCACAGTATCATTTTACTTTTTGGTTGTTTTTCCTCGCAACACTTGGATTCTGTAATTTTTATAAAATGACAAAGTTCTGACCACTTGTAGTTGTGCTTTCAGTGCCTCATCTGATGAACTATATAGTTTTAAATCATCCACAAAAAGAAGATGAGAAGTTTTTCCACTTTGTTTTTGGGAACCAAACTGTAGCCATGATCAAATATGTTAAGTAAACAGCTTAATAGGTTAAATGCAAGGCAAAAGAACAGTGATGACAAAGAGTCACCCTGGAATATCCCCCTCTGAATTTTTATCACCAGAATAATAATTTGTCCTTTATCATGGCTTAACAGCAAAATGGTTTGCCACTGTTTCATGGTCACTACAATGAAATTGATCAGTGTATGGTCTATCTTATACATTTGTAAGCACTCTTTTATCCATGAACGTGGGATGCTGTCAAATGCTTTTTGTATTCTATCCATGTCATACTTAGATTTTCCCCTTTTTACAGTTCTCCATTATGACCTTATTTAATAACAAATGATCTTTTATTCCATATGACTTTTTTTGTTACCCTTGTTTTTTTCTTTTGCCATGACTGAGTTTTCTTCTAAACGACTATAAATTCTATTGTCATCAACTCCGGTGTATAGTTTTTACATCATCAGAAAGGAGGAGTATTGTTTTTCCTTTTGTTAACCAGGTTGGTGTCTGTTTGGGGTGTGCATATAAATGGTTCTTACCCATTGCTAAATCTTCATGTAAAGATGTTAATACTTTTAGCCAGAAGTTAGGTATTGCATCTGGGCCTGGGGTTTTTCAATTATGAACAGGCCTCCCAACCATACCGAATTACTCGGTATTTACCAAGTTTTGGGGTCCAAATGAAGGGGTGCCACGATTCCCGATTGGCACCCCTTCATTTACGATTTTTTTGCTTCATTTATTTTTATTTTTTAAAAAATCGCACTGTCAGAGCTGACGTCATCACGTGCGGGATGACGTCAGCGCCATCAGGGCTTCCAGCCAGTCGGAATTGAGCTCAAGGAGCTCGCGTCATTATTTAAATTTTCCGCCTATTTCTAGCTGGCTGCGCAGTGCGAGCGGGAATACTGAACAGCGAGAATGCCGAGAGAAGTTGAATCTTACCAGGCAGGCTGCAGGAACATTAACGGCAGAAGACTCAGTAATGTTGCTCATCAGTTTTGTTTTTTTTTTTTTTTCCAAGTCGGGCCGGCTGCGAGGCCCGAGCAAGTATAAAGCAGCAATGGGAAATGGGAATTACAGGCAGCAGTACCATATCGGTTACTTTTATTTTTCCAAGCAGCAGGCAGGCATCGCGACTTCGCGAGCAGGTAAGCATGGGAGTCTGTAGAATAATTATATTGCTAAGTCCATTTCTGATTCGTAAGGAAACTGCATAAAGTTCTTAGGCAGGCTTGAATCTGCAATTCACACCCTCCAGCTACTAATTCAGTTGTTTCAGCAGCAGAGCTGACCTATAACAGACACAGTAATACCCCTTCTGACAATATCAGTACATGGGCTTTTATTGTATAATTTATATTACTGGCTGGACTACATTTCTTGTTTTCTTTTTAACTTGCGATCTATGCTGCAGATACCTTACTATATGTGTCATGGCTGAAACATGCTTTATACAACATCTACTTAGGTAACAGATGCTCAAAAGTAAACACTTTTTTTCCAGATCTTGGTATAGTCTGTTATTAAACAATTCTTTATCACTTGCAACTGTGGATATCCTTTTATTTGTTTTCTTGTTTGAATTTTGCTAATTAGGTAAGCACAGCAAATCTTCCACTCCTTTCATTAAAGGCAGTTCTTGCTTTGTTGTTTGTGGGTTTCAGAGATTCATTAAGTTTCAGTCTTCCTATTTTTTAAACTGCTGATTTAGCATAGTGGTATATTGCACTGACTGTAGTGTATAGTGTTCTGCTTTATCACTTGCAACTGTGGATATCCTTTTATTTGTTTTCTTGTTTGAATTTTGCTAATTAGGTAAGCACAGCAAATCTTCCACTCCTTTCATTAAAGGCAGTTCTTGCTTTGTTGTTTGTGGGTTTCAGAGATTCATTAAGTTTCAGTCTTCCTATTTTTAAACTGCTGATTTAGCATAGTGGTATATTGCACTGACTGTAGTGTATAGTGTTCTGGGTTCAAGACTTGCCAGTAACATGCATGGTGGTAACACAACATTTTATTCTAGCAACTTTCCAAAATCATACAAGCAGTGTTTAAAATGTGTCCCTGGTTTTGACCTTTGCCCCGCCAAAAAAATTGAAAATAATTGCAAGAAGCTGAGCAAGATGCCTATGACTTACACTACTGTCATTCTGTTTATAGTTTGGGCGTAGAAGTAGACTTTCATGATGGAAATGTTCTGAATTGGTCAGTTTTGTAATTATTGGTTCATGCATTTTCTTTCATTGCCTACGGTATAGCCTACTGTTCATTCAAACAAATTTAAAATGTGCTCTGTCCAACAAGTGTGCTGTATTATACAAGGAATATAACTTAATAAAGTCAGGAAAGTGTATCAAAGAAAAGAACACATGTATATTTCTTGTTTTGTGTGCAAGGGGCCAATGATTTGAAAACAGCCCAAAGGTAATCTTTATCCACCACTAGCCAGATGCATTTTCTTTGGATGTGATGCAGGTTTCAATGTTCCAATGAATGTGAGTTTCAAGGGCAGAGAAGTTTTAATGCCAGCTTAGTCTAATTTCATTGTGAGACAGTATTGCTTTGTTTCTTTGTTTATCAGATGTCTGTTAGTGTTTGTGCATTGATGTGCTGCAAAATGTAAAAATAATGTAAAAATAAAATCCAAATAATCATTGCAGAAGTAAAGCAGTATGCACACATTAGTGTTTATGGAAAATGAGGCGAAATAGCCAAGTAATGGGGCACTGGAATGGCTGCAGGGGGACTCTGTGCCATATTTTGGTTGTCTGTTCTTCAGTTTGTGTTCGAAAGTTGGTATCCCACAATTCCATTGGAGTGGGTGGGGTTACATAATTATGTATTCAAATTTGATGTTAATCAGCGTACAGATTTGTACCTATTTTTCATGGCCCTTGTCCAGATTTTTGATGTTTCCAGGTTGAGAGGTATGATTATGAACTTTTCCTAATTTTGATTCAATTTCTCTGGCCAGTACTTCATACCATTTCATATCCTGTACATTTGAACTTGTTATTCTTTATTTTACTTCTTCAATCCATTCAGTATCTTTGTTATGTTCAACAGCATCTTCATAGATATTTCTCCAAAGTATGTCTATTTCTTCTTCTTTTTTTTTGCTGGTGTTTCAATTCCTTTTACCTTGTTTTCCAGTTCTCTATGAAATTTTTTGGGTCATCAATAAATTGCTTGTTTTGTACTTTTCCTTTATATTTATCGGCATATCTTCTAAGTGTTTCTGCCTGTGCTGATATCTTTAGTTTATAATTTGCAATAGTACAAAATAGATCCTGATCTGTTCTGATACTGTGCATTGCTCTTATCATGTCTATCCTTCTGAGTATTTTTGTTGATCTGTTCCCTCTTCTGTACTCTTCCAACAGTGACACATCTCATTTGAATTGTTTTACAGTTTTCTCTATTCAATACTTCTTTCAATACATCAATTCAATACATCTTAAATGTAACAGAACTCAATCACACTTCATACAGACTATACCATATTAAATCAAACCCCAAAAATACCTCTTTTAAGTTTCATAAGCTATATCAACATTCTTACAAACACTTGTTGCTAACCAGTCCAGATACTCTTTCACTTTGATTGTGGTCAAAGTTTGCATAGTTGTATATTACCTTGTGTGACATACTGCTGCTGCTATTTATGGCAAGGAACCTGGTTGCTGACTTTTTACTACTAGTGTAACATTGACTCAACTGTGTAGCAATACTTGAAGCAGAAGCAGCTATTAGAAGCAGGCAGTGTACCTCATTAAGCAGGTAGGTCATAACTGCCTTTCACCTGTAACAAATAGCAAATGTTAGTTAGCATTAATTTACTTAATTCCATATCCATGCTAAGCAGAACGCTGTTGCTCATCACACCTCAACTGGTGTGTATCTCATTGTTGATAATTTGTACAACCAGATAACTAGTGTATTGCTACATATTTAAGGTGGAAGACTGCTATGTACATGTTAACTCTTATAATTAGATGAATTATAATGATGTTTCATTTCATTGGTTAGGAACAAATGCATTTCAGGTAACTACTGCAGTTGCACTATGGTGCTTAATGCTTATTTCACTAGTGTCATAGAATAGTCACAACATCTGCTAATGTCTATCCCCGGGATTCAACAATTTCTGCACGGCATGCAGGAATAGTGCAAGAGCTGCTGGAGGCAATATGGCCCCTGAGAGATCCAGGAACAAGCTCCCGGAACGTGCATGAGCACTCCTGCACTATTCCTGCACGGACACAGTTCCTGTAAGCTAATTATCCATTTGAAGGTGAAAACCATGCAAATGAGGTGACTTAGTGATCCAGGAAGCTGGCAGACATCTGTGCAGGGTTAGTGTAACCTGCAGAAATGTACTTGGTTAGTAACTGAGTACATTTCTGCAAACTACAAAACGGAGCCATGACAGCTCCAAATAAAGGGTGTATATAATGTGGAAGGCATGCCAATGGCCAAATATATGGCCATTGGCATGGAAAAAAAGTTTCAAAATAACAAAAAATAACTTTTTTTTTGGCTGATTTTGGCCGTTTAATCATAGGGCAGCGGCGTGCAAATGGGATCGGCCCAAAAATAAAATTAAAAACTTGAAAAAAAGCTTCTTAGGCAAAATCACAATTTTGCCATTATAGTCAATGGTAGGCAGAAGACAACAAGGCCACTGAATAGTAGATGCTAAGGGGGAAGGCTCAGTGTCAGACTTGTAACTAGGCATTAGCAGCTGATTCTATGCAAATGAGTGGAATGATACTGAATCACAGATTTCTCCTCAATGCTAGCCTGCACCCAACCGTGTAGGTGCAGGAAAACCATGGTGCAAGCCTAAGAGTTAGCTGACATCGTAGAGGGGTGTGTCAGGCATACTGTAAGCTTATTGGAGCTCTGTGGCTTTGGTTTGCCTTTAGCTTAGCAGAGCTAAAGAAGGGGTGTGTCTGAAGCTGCCTATCAGTCTTTACATTGCCTAAACGGGTGTGCGCACTCTGCACCGGGTTTTAAACAAAAAAAAAAAAAAAAAAAAACATTAAACCAGGAAATAGCAGCTCCATTCACGTCTGAGCACTGGGTTTGCACAGCGCACCTCTGGGCTTAAACAGAAAGGCGATGGGAAGGGAAAACAGCAGTAGGAAGGTAATCAAGGGGAAGCAGCATAACTGACAGGTTAAATGTATCAGAATCAGCCAATTACATAGGCAGCAGCCCAGCACACTACTATAAACTATGCAAACACCTTTCCCTCTGTTTTTACCCACAAACTCTGCACCAACGGTGTACACAAATGGGGAAATTTTACTTAACAAAAGCAACAAAATGATAGGGGCTGCTTTCGCTCTCATAAATCAACATGTGGTAGAGGCTGAGGGTAGTAAGGATGACAATGCTGATGACCAACCCACAGTGAAGAGAAGGAGAAGAGTGTACAAACCCAAAGTAACCTACCGGGGGCTACATGAGCTGGAGATAGTGTAGCACTATAGGGTGGACAGACACCTCCTACAGTAAATTGTTGAGCTGTGCAGGCCACGCCTCACACACAGAACCAACAGAGAGGAACCCATCCCAGTGAATACCAAGTTATGTGTAGGTTTAAGAATACTAGCCACAGGTACCTTCCAAAGGCCTACTGGGGATATCATGGGGATCTCACAGGCATCAGCATCCAGGGTACTCCACCAGTTCCTAGATGCCATGTCAGCACATGCCAGTGAGCACATATATTTCCTCAACACCCGTGAGGCGTTGACCAACAATATGCGTCTCTTCCACCAAATAGCAGAATACCCTGAGGTAGCTGGTGCTATAGACTGCACGCACATACACATCAAAGCACCACCCGGTGAACGAGGTAGAGTCTACATAAACTGCAAGGGTTTCCCCTCCATTAACTGCCAGGTTGTGTGCGATGCCCAGGGCATTATAATGAATGTGTATGTGTATGCTGGCAGCCCTGGAAGCTATCATGACTCCCACATGTGGCATTTGACGCAGCTGTACCAGAGATTTACCAATGGGGACATCCCATATGACCACCTAGTGGGGGATGCTGGTTATGCACTGGAGCAGTGGCTGATGACACCCATCAGAAATGCACACACACCTGAACTAGAACTCCATAATGAGGCACATGCACAGACCAGAATCATAATAGATCATGTGCTTGGGAAGCTCAAGTCACGGTTCCAGTGCCTGGACATATCCAGTGGAGCCTTGCAGTACTCACTAGCTATATGTACCCAAATTGTCATTGTTTGTGCCATGCTACATAATATGATCCTGCGAAAACAGATGCAGCAGGAACAGCATGGGACAGGGTCACACAGCCCCCCACCATTGCTAAGGTCACACAGACACAGAGTGACTCAGAGGAGGAACAACCTGAGCCTGCCCCAGTAGGCAGAAGGAGGCATGCCCAATATGCCCAGGCCTTGGCAAAGAGGCAACGCATAGCACATACACTGAAATGGTAGGAACCCAGAGAATGACACCTCACTCCGACTCGCACATACAGTAAAAGGGGTGCCAGTCATGACACTACCTGTGCTTAACCATGTATAGGGAGTGTACTATGTGCATCTGACATAGTCAGCCCTCCAGCATCATCCTCTATACTGGCACAGCCACAAGGTAAGTCATGCTCACTATCAATTGCTGAATGTAGCAGTATGTTCTGCTACCTGTATCTATGGTATAGATGTGAGCATGTTAGGGAATCAGGTGGCTGAATGGGATGCAGCAGATAGTAGACACCTATATCGGCAGCATGAAATCCTTAACAAATACCGGTGTCACCACAGTAGGCAGTACAAGACAAGGTGACAAAACCCACTGCAGGACATGTGGTGGGCCAAATGTGTGTCCATAGGGCACACACATGCATGTCAGTGAGGCTCACATACCCAACAACAGTCTCAGCCAGCAGCAGAGGTGTAGACAAAGACAAAGAAAGGCTGCAACAAGGCCTCTGCTTTATGGCTATGGAGAACAGACCCCCTCCAGACCTACACAGACAGACTACAACAGGTCAGGCAGTGAGATTTTAGTTCTGAAGGGTAAGAAGTCTGAAACTGAAATGTAGGTCTATAAAACCTAAGAACTGTAGTACACTGATATGCCTCTAGTCTGCATGATAGGTCAGAATACAGAATGAAATGGAGTACCTGAAATACCAGTACAGTCATACAGTCATAGCAAATGTTTATAGTTGTCAGGTGTGCCCCCCCCCCAATCCTATGTAGAAATGTAGTAACATGTACGTGTAGGTATAATAACAATGGAGTACAGATTACCTGAGCTGTCTAAAGTAGCAGGATAGATTGTAGCAAGTGTACAATATGCAGGACTCTGTGTGTTAGGTTGCTGTGTGTTGTATATTGTGTGAAAGTGGTCAGCATGTAGGCATGGAGTGTTGTGTCCTGGTGGCAAATGGCCAGTACTGTTGATGACAGGGCCAAGTTCTCACAACTGCAGTGCCAAACACAATGCATCCCATCAAGACACAATCCAGCAATAATCCATAATAATTGTTTGGATGTAATATCTGTTACCATCTGAAAGTTGGACATGTCATGAATGTGGGCCCAGACATACAAACAGTACACAGGTGGAAGTTCCCTAGACAGAGAGTGTATAAAATGTTACTGTCAAATGGACACACCTTTGGATGCGTACATACAGGTTAGCAGCACATTAGTTGGCTGTGCAGTATGTAATACTGATATAGTCTGGCCAAACACTGGCAAACCACAAAAGGCACAGGTATGAAGTACTGAGAAACTGCTGATGTCCCTGCACAAGCCAGCATAAGTGGAATGCCCCACATATATCTGTGAGTCAGCTGCAAGTAACATACACAGCACACATGCACTCAGCTCACCCCACCATCAGCCACAGGTACCTCACAGGTCTTATCCCTGCTGTTGGGAATGAGTACAATATGACCCCCACCTCTGTATGGGAATAGTCACAAAATGCAGCATGCTGAAGAGGTGTCCCATGCAGGTGTGTCCCTAACTGTAAGCAACCCCCTGCCAGCATCCACACCAATGGATCAATAAGGACAGAAACTATTGACATTAACACCTTGCACATCTACCCTGTCACCCCAGGGGAATATAGTGGCTTGCAGCCTGGGACTGTTGGAGTGACACAATGCACCAGCCTGCTAGAGATGGCCTGCATCACTACCAAATGCCCTACAGTCCTCTTTCAAAGGCATGTGCCTCACCGGGTACTGCCAGTGTATGTTATCTCATGGACTCACAAATAACAACAAAACACAGTCCACAGAACACAAATTCAAGGCCATGTTGACAAATCCCAGTAGCATGTCCACCATGTTCTACAGCATATACTGTGGACCAACCCCTAAATACTGCTGGGATGAAGTGATAACTATAGGGATACTTATCAGATAACATTTGCATAAAGTTCGGAAGAGGATAGAATAACGGGGGGGGGGGGGTACAAGCATGGATGTCATGGAGTGTGTGAAGTCTGAAACTCAGATGTGTGCACATACTATCCCTGCCTGCAAACAAAGGAATGGGTGGCCACAAACCTGCTCATAAATCACAATGTGAACGGGTAATGACCAGAAATATGAGCCCTGCCTCTGGTTAACCTGTGTGAATCTGTACAGCTGTGAGGTATGGCCACAGCAGAATATGGTCATACTGTCACGTCGATGAATGTACAAGCATGGGATCCTCAGCCACCATAGTACCAAGGTGCTGAACCATTTACACAGACCCATCAGCAAGTGTGTGCAGCTCCCCCTCCAGAATGGCATGATTGTGCAAGAATGTGTTAGCTGCAGACCACAGTACTGAACACAGCTTCATTCATCTTGTGTTCCCCAGGAAATTATTGCAAGCAAATATGTATACCTGTCAGTAGTTGATGACATATAACATCACAGTGTAAAACAGTACATATGTCTGAATATCTCTGCTAACACCAAAACCATGTAGCAGAAGCAGCACAAACACAATTAGTTACAGTCTCCCACTATCCTTTGCCCATTGTGACCCCATATTGTCAACCGATCTACAAACAGCCTGCAGAAACAAGTTGCTAGCTGTAGGTGTAGAACACAAATGCCTGCACTGGAGTACAACCTACTTGGAATGGATTCACACATCCAAAACAGAAGGCCATACTGGGCGTGCTCTCACACTTAGGGAAACGAAACCCATGTCTGACAACAAAATACTGAAAGGTCATACTGGGCATGTTCCTACACTTAAGCCCATGTCTGGCAACAACAGTGGAGTATACATATCTGTCAGTCACAGATGTTTGTGCACACACTCCACATTGCACACCAGTCATGCTTTGCACACACATCGGATAGGAATACACACATATATCCAAGGACAACACACAATAATTGGCCAAACATACACATACATAGATGTGTGGAAGAGAGTGACAGACAGTGACAAAGAGCATCCCACCATAAGGCCTGTCCCACCCAGCAGACAACCAATTGGCCAATACCACATGATGTGCAAATGCCTATCACTGTAGACAATTGCTTTTGGTATCCCTCAGCACTATAGTGTCTGTGGTGTTTGTGATAACTGTGTAATATGATTGTGCAAGTCATTATTCATCTAGCAGTTGTATACACATTCCTGTTAAATGTAAACCTGTGTGTGACTGAGTGTTGTGTGTGTGCTTCCAGATGAATGGTTTATGGCCCATTCACACACACTGCACTCCCCATTGCCCTACTTTGGGAAGCCTTCTGATGCCATTCATCTTGAAATACACCTTGGCAAAGGGGCTAGCCCTATAAGCTCCGTGATCCATGCTATAACTGTGTAATGCTATAGTGTAATGTACTAATTAGGTAAGAGTTCTAATCCCAGACATGGCAACTGTGAGACTGTGTGTTTTTCTGTCTGTGTAGGGATCAATACCTTTGAGGCCATTCATAGTCAATACATTTTCCATTGCCCTACTTTGACAAGCCTGCTGATGTCATTCAGCTTGAAATACACCTTTGGGGAAAGGCTAACCCTCTAAACTCTGTGGTGTGTGCTATAACTGCATAATGCAATATTGCGATGTACTAATTAGGTAGAGGTTCTAATATCAGACATGGCAACTGTGAGACTCTGTGTGTGTAGGGATCAATGCTTTTGAGGTCATTCACAGTCACTACACTTTCCATTGCCCTACTTTGGCACGCCTGCTGATGTCATTCACCTTGAAATACACCTTTGGGGAAGGAGTAGCCCTATAAGCTCCATGGTGCATGCTATAACTGAGTAATGCCATAGTGTGATGTATTAGTTAGGTAGGAGTTCAAATCCCAGACATGGCTACTGTCCACGAATAAAATACCCTAGGGAAGCCAAGAATAAATGGATGACCAGGTAGGCTGCCTTAATAAAGGCACAGTGAGATGTCGGTGAAGAAGCTGGGCTACCGGTAAAGCCTTGAGAAACGCTATGTGTACCCAAGCGCTTGTGGTTGAGGGCTGAGTAAAGCCTTTAGAAAGGCTTCGTATACAGGTCATAGTTCCAGCTGGTCAGGTCGCCTGGTGAGAGGAACTGCTAGTGTGGCAGCTAGAAGACCTTCTAGAATCTGAACTTTGACTACATTGATTTTTTGCCACCACAGTGAGCAGAGCTCCTTAGCTGAGCCACATTTATGTTGTTTTGCCTGTTTTTTCTGTGTGTTTCATCTTTGATTTCGAGCTGCCACACTAGCGGTTCCTCTCACCAGGCGACCTGTCCAGCCGGAACTACGACTTGTATACAAAGCCTTTCTAAAGGCTTTACTCAGCCCTCAACCACAAGCGCTCGGGTACACACAGCCTTTCTCAAGGCTTTACCGGTAACCCAGCTTCTTCACCGACATCCCACCGTACCTTTATTAAGGCAGCCTACCTGGTCATCCATTTATTCTTGGATTCCCTAGGGTATTTTATTCATGGACATTTTTCCTCTTCTGCATAGGAGCTTGAATACCCCGGTCCCACGGACAATCATTTTCCTGCTAGACATGGCTACTGTGAAACTCTGTGTGCATGTGTTTGTTTGCCTGTGTAAGGATCAATGCTTTTGAGGCCATTCACAGTCACTGCACTTTTCATTGTCTTACTTTGGCAAGCCTGCTGATGTCATTCACCTTGAAATACACATTTGGGGAAAGACTAGCCCTATAAGCTCCATGGCACATGCAATAAATACATTACACTGTAGTAGTGATACATAGCTAGGTAGGGGATTGTATCTCAGCACTGTTTTGTGTGTGTGTGTGTGTGTGTGTGTGTGTGTGTGTGTGTGTGTGTGTGTGTGTGTGTGTGTGTGTGTGTGTGTGTTTGTCATCAGTATCCTGTCTGCAGGTAGCTTTGATTGTGTAATACCCATACTCATTCTGGGGTGGGTTTTGCAAATTTCTTATATTGAGGACCTATTATATATCATAATGTGCACCTTACAAGGACAACAGATGTCAAACAGCAGAGAGGCTGGTGTAGACATTCCATACCCCTACATGTGACATTATGGATTGGGGAACAAAATAGGCAACCCTTGTATTATCCAGAGAAGACTCTCCACCCATGTCTCATATACAAACACACTTGGCTAGGCAACAATCACTATCTTGGTAGTTTCCTGCATATTGCCCACAGATAGTATCCACGGTGTGATTGCAGTGGACTACAGAGGACATGGCACCATGTATCATCCCTACAATAGACAAATAATTGCTTACAGTGGTCCTTTGCTATGTTCTCCACTGGACGCCTGCAACAACTGTAGAGTCAGCAAATGTAACCCACAAAGGAAATACCATGCCTTATACACATGCCCTGTATGGACAGATGCCACTAACATCAGTGAATACCTGTATCATGCTGTCAATGTAGGTGCAGGATCAACCTCAGTTCCATAGCCAGTTCTCACCACATGAGGTCAGGAATGCCACATCAGTTGATAACAATCTGTCCACACAACATGCCCAAGACACCCCAGGTACACTTCCACATGTCACAGAACATGCATGTGGGACATATGCACATCGCAGACACCGTCCATGTTATGGAATATAGAACACATACATGGCAAGCATTGCACAGCACTGGCCACCCACAATAGTATCCCAGATGAGTGGATGGTGAATACAATACCCACCTGTGTGGGCCAATCCAGGGAATACACCCCCTGAGCCACACTGCAGACCATTGTCATGTGGCCTGATGCCAAGGTATACCCTTTGCCTAACCTTGTACAGCCTTATGGCACAGTTAACCACTACACACTTGTGAAGCAATGAACCCATGCATGTCAGTACTGGCAAATCTGTGTGTGTGTGTGTGTGTGTGTGTGTGTGTGTGTGTGTGTGTGTGTGTGTGTGTGTGTGTGTGTGTGGAGATTAATGATTTGGAAGCCATTCACACTCACTACACCTCCCATTACCCTGCTGAAGCATACCTTCTGATGTCAGTCACCTTGACATATCCTTTGCCCATATGTCAGCCTGATAACCTTTGTGGCGCACGTGATACCTGCGTAATACTGAAGTGTTGCAAACTAGTTAGTTAAGAATTCTAATTCTGACCTTGCCAACTGTGATAATGTGTGTGAGTCCCTGAGAGAGTGTGGTTGTGTCTTCCTTGACACCTGCTTTTGTGGACAGGCACATGTACTACACTTACCTTATCCCTCCTTTATCACTGTTCCTGATGTCACTCACCTTCAAAGATACCTTTGGACAACTCTCCAACATGTACGCTCTGTGGCGCATGCAATAACTGCATAAAAATGTAATAGCAATACATAGCCATGCAGGGGTTTGAAACCCTGTACTGGTAAGTGTGTGACACAAACATGCTTAGCTCTTACTCTCCCACCCCTTCCTTTTTTATTTTGTCTCTGTCTGTCTCTCTCACTCCCTCTCTGGTGGATGTGGGAAAATACACCTGCTTTGCTTAGGCAGCAGCTTGTGTTTTGTAACTGATGCTCATGATCAGCTAATGGCCTGTGCACAAATTGCAGTCCCCCACTAGCTGATTGCATGTGGAACAGCTGTGGTAACATTCCCATAGCCAATTGCATGGAAACACAATCTTATAACTAGGAACATCATGTGGTTGTTGGCCGTTTTCATTCACTGTGAGCAGGACTTCATGTCGGTGTTTGGCAAACAGCATCACAGAGGGTAGTGGGATATACCTCTTACAACATACACTGTGGAGACAGGCCAACAAACAGGAGGGAGATGTTCCAGACATGAGGACAGAATGTAAGTCTTGCTCTTCTACATTTGAAGTAATGTTGGTTTAACAGGGTTTGTGTGGATATGGCTGGTCTATATGATTTAATACCTGTCATGACAGTGTTATGTGGTTGAGGAAACTCTCACCTGTAGGGCTATCTGCAGACTGGCCAGTGTTTGTTACTCACAGGTGTCCTATCTTTAGAAATGCAGTAGCATACTCTAAGGATTGCAGTCAGTACATGGTGAGAGCGATGTGAGTTACTGACTTCATATCCCACAGAAGACATATGTCACAACAAACCCTGTTACACCAGTAAATGTATGAGATTATCACAGCAACATGTCAATATTGGCCCTGTGTTTGTGCCTCCAGCCACAACTTTGCCAACCTTTGTACATATGTCATGCAGTAAGAGGTGCATATGTTCAGTACACCATTATTTACTGACATCATACCTGATAACAAGCCAGTGAGATCTCAGACTGCTATACATGCTATGTATACTAGGGGTTATATTTGAGGACAAAACCTGGACATTCTGTTGTAGTGTGTACAGTAGTGAGGTCTGTGTAGTTATGGTGATTTTCAACAGAGTGTGTATTGTGAATATATACCTTGGCCTGTGTACAGACTGTGGTAGATGTCATTGTTCTTGGTCCTGATCTATCTGATGTTGCATGCTGCTCCAGTGTATGGTACCCTATCGGTGTACATGTTTGCAGGGCCAAACCCACACATGTCCCATACCACAGCCAGGCATTGGAATACACTGTGTATTGGCCCAGTATATGTCGGGCTAGAGTGTGAGTGGCATATATGAGGATGGTGTTGATCAGACAGTCCATATACTGTTATAATAAGCACGCTTACCATATGTGGCTGTGCTCAGATTGGTTGTGGGTATGTGCTTTCACAAAGGTGTCTGTTACTCTGTGCTGTTACATGCCTGTAGAGCCTACTATATTTGCAGGTACATGTGTATTCCCCCATAAGAAATGTAGGCCAGTGTTGTGGCAGTCTGCCTGTAGTTTTCACAGTGCTTTGTGACATGCCAAGCAGCTCAGTGTATTTACCTAGTGTGATGTTATGTCCAGATATTTGTCAGATGTACTGCTGCTAGGCCACCATAACTGTTGTGTATTTCTGACAATGCAGTGGTATCTTGTACAGCTGTATGTCACTAACTAGTGGATAGTATGTGGGCTTGTGACCTCTGCTCCTTTGGTTATTATGTGTCAGGACAGACAGGAGTGTGTGAATGCATAAACTGTGTGAGCATATCTATTCCAATATTTATGTGATATCCTCATTTACATGACTGTGAACATCCACATTGTCAGGTTTGGTACACACGTCTTGCACTAAGTGGTTCTGTGTATACCTCTGGACTGACCAGAGTGTGCCAGACTGTCCACATGTATTGATCATATCTCTGCTGTATTCCACAGGACCATTACTGTGATATCTGTGGTACTATACTATGATGATCTTAGGATGTCTGTCAGTAACTGATGGCATACATGTCAATATCAGAACAGGTTTTTGCAGGGGGACAAGCACCCCTGCATCCCCCATGTTGGGGGCAGCGCCCCCACACACTCCCTACTTATATATACAAACTATGAGATTGCACTACAGAGAGGGTAAGCGTACATTTCCCCATCCCCACTATAGTGCGATCTGCACCGTAATGTTGGAGCTGACAACAGCGGCCATTCGCTCATGTCAGCTTTGGCATTGTGGTGATTGCCCTACTGGTTCCAAGTGGTTTTCGCACATAGTTCATCTAAAAGACGAACAAACATGCGATAGTAAACATATATATATATATATATATATATATATATATATATATATATACATATACATATATATGATATATATATATATATATATATATATACACACACACACACACACACACGTATATCTATATATCTATATATATATATATATATATATATATATATATATACATACACATATATCTATCTATATATATATATATATATATACATACAAATACCTGTATATATGGCCATATATATAATGCAATATACAAATGTATATAAATATATATATATATATATATATATATATATATATATATATATATATATATATGTAGGTAGGTAAATATGAATAATTATGTGCATGTACACCTATATCTACATATGTGTGTGTGTGCATATATATATATATATATATATATATATATATATATATATATATATATCTATAGATAGATATATATATAGATAGATATATATATAGATATATATCCATATCCTTATTTGTAAACATGACTGTTGTATATACCTTCCCAGATGTATCACATGGTATTTATCTGACGTGTACATTTAGATATAACAACATACGTTAGTCAACAGTAATATCGCTAACAAGTACTACACAATTGTAGAAGTCATAGCAGTTGTTCAGTACTATTCAGTATGTGTACTGACAGATATATTGGAAAAAACAACAGCTGTCTTCTCAGCTGTGATGGTGTAGTGATTAACTGCTGTGACAATAGTGTACAGGGTCCTGGGTTCAAGAACTGCAAGGGTTGTTTATTTTGTTGCTGGGCAGAACAAGGGCTGTTGGATACAGAGCGGTTAAGGCAGTTTTGAGCAGCTTTAAGTGGGTCTGCACGGGTTTGCACAAAGGTAAGCTGTGCTAACATACAGCAAAACGTACAAGAGCTTACACCATGTAGGCTTCGCTTACCAGTGTGCAAATCTGCTTAGCTTTTACGTTTAAGCAATGCTTATACCTGCTAACCATAGCTCAGCCCTGGTAACCAGTGCTCACATTCTCTTCTGATGAAATAGCAGAGTAATGACATATTTAATAAGTGTATTTAATTCCATGTACATAACATGTGTCTATGTGCCGTCATTACAGTAGCAGGGGGTGTGAGTCTACTTTCTGGGTCACCTGAGTATATACGGCTTGTACAACACTCTTTTCCATTTGAATGTGTTACATACGTGGGTAGTATCCCAGGTTATATGCAGTCACACTAGCATGTAGTGTATCATTACGTTACTACTGTTGACAGTGCTTTCCCAAGTAAGAGTAGATTGCAGATTGTAGTACTGGAACCAAACACCCCTGCATGCAAACATGGACTCTGTGTCCTCAGTGTCGTGTTCTTGGTGTGTGAGCTGTGTCTCATTAAATATTTCCTACTGGATATTGATCTGACATGTGGATATTAACTGCAGACTACTGTGTGTATAGGATATGTCATTGAGGGCTGCTGTCATGTAGTAATGGCATACCTATCGGTGTCAGACATCTATCTGTCAACACATTTATCCTAATGCATAGCCAGTTGGCTAGCTGATGTCTGTCTGTCCTCTGCACAGATGTGCAGATGTCAGGTATCCATCTTGGCTGCTTACAGGCAATCTATACTTGACTGTCACTGACATGTCTGCCCAGCTGTGTTATGAATGCCACAGCTAGGAATCCACACCCTGTATGAACCACATGTCATGGATACCTCAACTACACTACCACAGTCAGCTGAATATGCTTGGGTAAAGGTTTCCAAGACAGACACTGACCATGTTATGAAATACATGTTGCATACATGTCAAGTGGAGCACCTCACTGGCCCTCTGCAAGAGGCAACCAGATGACTGGATGTTACATGTAACTCTCACCATGAGGATCACCCCTGTGTTATCTGTTGATAGATGGCCTACTGGCACATGGCAGGTGGCATGATACCACTGTATACACTTCCCCTGCACTTCTCATTTCTCCATGGACAATAGCCTGGTACACACCTATGAACACCTGCACCCTGGTACTGACAAATGTGTACATGTCCATTACTGAGAATAACAGTGTCTGTGTGTTTGTAGACCTGTAGTTGATGACACCCTGAGGACCTTCACACCCACCGCACCCCCCATTGCCATAGTTAGATGTCGATGCTGCTGTAATGGACATTCCATGTACCTTGTTACACTCTTCTCCCTATGGGCTACCTGGGGCTTGCAGTACCAGCACAACACTGTTGTACAAATGGGTTGATAGGCATGGAATCCCTCTGAGTTCTGCCAGGTGTGTGTATGTGTGCATGTATGTATATTTGTAGGATGCAGCATACTTAGGCCACATTCTCCTAATACAATACGCCTTGCCACACAGTGTTAGGGAGAGTGATGTTGCTGACCATAGGAGAGCCATGACAATGCATCACCCTACTATCCCTGTGGCATGTGCATTAGATGCATATCCCTGTAGTAGCACTCTTGAGATAAACAAAGGGTTGTATTGCATTCCTGGTCAATGTGTGCTGGTAGATATGTAAGAGTATTATCTTGGATTTCAGTGCATACAATATCCACTGTGGGGTGTGGGTGCTGAGTATACTGTCTTTACACCATGGTAGCTCCAGTACATGTCCCATGTTCCACTGTATGGGGACCACTGTCACCATCAACCATACAGGTAACTGATAACACTATCCAGCCCAGTTATGCATGTGCTGTGTGCAACTTTATCTGTAACAGAATGGACACATTGACAAGGTAGTTAGCACTGATAAGCCCAGGTCTCTCAGATGTGTGTATGACTGTTATGTGTTTGTCAATGTGTATATGACAGTATGCCACACTATGTATTGTCCATAAACAACCAGTACATCCCCCATTACTATACTGTACAGACCTGGGGATGTTCTTTACGTAACATGTAACCTGGAACACACCTCACCCTAAAAGCTGTGTGGTGTTTGCAATTAAGGCCACACACATCAGTAGTACTACATACCTAGGGAGAAGTTCTAGTCCCAGTGTTGCCAAGTAAGAGTGTGTGTGTACGTGAAGGAATCTACTTTCGTGTCCCAGGAGGTCATCTGTCTGAGAACTGCTTGGCAAATGCTAACATTTCACAGGTTTCTTCCTGTGGAAATGCATTCCATCACAACTAGTGGTAGATGTGTAAATGCCCTCTTCCCCACCGTATAGGTGTGCAATGATATTGGGGTTGGTATATATAGCTGGGTGTGACTCTTGTGGACACAGCCACCATCATTGCAGTTACTGTTGAGTGTATCTCCCCGCTTATCTGGCCGTAATACTGTACAGTTCATAGGTTCATAGGTTCATACTAGGCTATCTGCCCTAGAGCATTTATAAGCCTAGCCAGAGTGTGTATGGCTTTCGCCACCCATTTTAAATTAATTTTGCTATGCCCTTTTTCGAGGTTAGTATACTGTGCCTCTGTCTAACAGTGACACAGAAGTGATACCCGGGGTAAACCTACGATCTCCCATCCACTCATCAAGATTCCTCTTGAAGAGAGTCAGTGAGGGACTCTGCCTAACCTGGACTGGGATTTTATCATGTTAACAGGTTAAGTAGTTGTCTATCACACTATCTGCAGTTGTACAGCACCTCTCACCCTCCAAAGGGTAGGGCTGTGCCACCCACTCCAGCACAGCTAATTATACTGAGTTGAGGATTTCACTACATTGGGAAAGGGGACATATAACCTGTGAGTACCATCATCAATGACATTAAACTAGCAGACTGCTTATTTCCCAGTGTGTTGTTGTGCCTATTCTTTCTTGGTGGAATTATATAGGCTAAAATGGGTTCCTTGTACAGGGACATACATCCATGTGTACAGTATTTTCTGTGTATTGCATCAACACCAAAGCCTCTGTGTGTGGTATACACACACATGTGGTGTGTACCACCCAGTACACTTACCATTGTCCACTGTAGAAGGGCTGCTGACATTAGCCACCATGCACTCACCTGTATACACCACCCCCAGACCTATCAGTCATGTGGCACATACAGTAACTGTTATACAGAGGCTGTGACATGTGTTCACCTGTATGCAGGATATGGCATAGCCAAGGTATCACCACAGTGCCATACCCCTTGTAGGATACAACAGCAAACCATCATCCTGCTGACAAATGGACACCTACAACACAAACGGAATACATTATGGAGACCACAATCACTCAGTGTTAAGAACAGCTATAATGCATCATTGCTGGACAGCTACACTTCCTGACATATAAGCGTTAAACTTTACTGCTGACAACATGTTACACAGCATTACATTGGTACACTGTAGTACAGTCACCCTGTGCATCAGAACCATATTAGCCTGTCTCTGCATTAATGTTATGGATGACAGGGATGTGGCACAGGTATCATTATATGCACAGGGTGTGTTGTTGGTTCAGCAGAGACCTAGGCTGAGCCATACGTTTGACACCATGTGTGTGAGTGAGGGGATTTAATTATTAATAGGGCTGTTGTGATGTGGTGTGTGTAGATATGGGGTTGTCCTAGCTGTGTTGGTATTGTGTGTGTTTATGCATGCACACAGTTCTGTCATGTGGCTGCCCTATACAGGGGTTTGTTGGACAGCTTCAGACCATACCTGGCAGGGTGTGCAGTTCACTGTCTCCAGCCACGGACACGAGAACTGTGCCTGCCAAGGGTTCCATGGGCGCAACCAGGTACAAGTCACAATATGGTACTCTCCCCTGATGATGACATATGTCCGCTGGATCCAGGTCACTCTTGGAACCGGCCGGGCCAAGTGCACATGGCCTGCTGTGGTGTGGTGTGGACAGCTCCCCTCCTGCAATGCTGAGGCTAGTACTGCCACTATGGGATTGGCTTTGTTCTCTGGCACATCCACGTCAACCTCCAGCTGTTGGTGTTGCTGCTCTATGTCCATGTGACCGTCACACCACTCCCACCATATGCTCAAGCAGAGACATTCCATGGTTGAGGATTTCCACCATGTCACCCAACCGTCTATCCATGACATCTGAAAAATAATGGAGGGTACCTGCAAGATCACGGATGTTGCCAGTAACAGCTGAATGAGTAGCCCTCTGCAGCCTCAGAGCCTGTATGGTGTACTGTTCCATACATCCCTGCACCTCCATGGTGGCCTGAAACATGCATCTGGTGGCACCAGATGTGGCACTTCTGCCAGGGGCATGATGACTAGCAGCCCACCAATGAGCACCCCTGTACATCTACCTATGTGGTACCCCGCCAGACATCCAGCTATGGTTGCTGTGTCCAGACACACATGCCATAGATACCACACTGTCCTGTCCCATGTCACCAACTGCCAACTGTCCCTCAACTATGGCCACTGGTGATGGGGTATGTATGGGAAATGTGACTGCATGTGGGGATGGGGTGGATAACAGTGGGATGTCAAACGATGGCACAGCTTCAGCCCCTGACAACCCCACCTGTGCCTCAACACACCTAACATCATTTTCAGTGTCTGTATGGACACTAACATCAGATTGCCTGCAGGAGGGACCCTGACCCACCTCACCACCTGTGAGGGGAAAACAAGAAATGCACTTTAAGACCTGTACATCATTACGTAACAGTATACACACACACACACACACACACACACACACACACACACTGATATTCCACCGTACTACTTACCTGTCCCTGAGTTTACAGACTGTCCCCTAGTTTTTTCTCTTATTTTCCCCATCCTGCATCAGTCTTGAATAATTGCAGTCAATAATAACAATCATTAACTAATCATTCATCTAATTGCTCAGACAAGTGATCACAAAACATGACCTGTTACTCCATTAACTCTTTAATTTGACTGGAGTCATGTTTTCAAAGACTCCCTGATGTCAAGTATTTACACTGTTTTTGTCCAGACGTCTTGAGCATGGCCCCCATATATTATGGGCTACTACAGTCAGTCAATAATGTCATGCACTGGGGTTTCATACTTAACTATTGTTCAGTAGATGCAAGATCTGTTGCTCTATTAACTTTTTATGTGGACTACAGTAATATTTGGAAACACTCTCTGGTGTTGTCTAGTAATTCCCCAATGCATCTTTAGTGCTGCATACATGGGTATTCTTTCCTCTTTCTGCTGGTTGCAATTAAAAAAAAAGCATCCTTGGTGTCTAGTTTACCCTCCCAGTGCATCTTTCATGCTGCAGACATTATTATACTATCAGCTGTCCTGTGATTACATTTCAAAAAAGTATTCCTGGTGTCTAATGTGTCTGTCCATGTCCATCTACTGCATGATTTCTACGGGATGTTGGGAGGTATAAACAACCCCACACTCACACATGTGCATCCATGGACACACACACAAACACACACACACATACACACATGCATTCTACATACATCAACCCTCCTCCACTCCACCAGATAGCACCTACAGACAAATTCACACCCCCCCCCACACACACACACACACACACGTACACAGTCACACAGTGCTGTCACTATTGCTGTGGAGTCAGGGTTATGTCTGCCACAATTCATGACCTTGACTGTGTGCAAATACAGCCATTCTTGGCAAGCATTGGATCTCGGCTTCAGCACATTGTGCTTGACAACTATAGCCTACTTATGTGTGTCATTTTGCAGTGTCCGAAATTCTGAACACCATATGTACCTGCAAAGTTCCTGCTAATGAATGGCAAACATACAGGTGTACACTGGCACCAGCAAGTTACAGATGGGGATGGTGGGCCTCAGGTGGGGTGAGGTGTTGGTTGTGCAGTACATGTATCTTATTTATTTATTTATTTAAATTTGTTGACCGGGAGTGTCCGACTGGATGCAGGTCCATTTTCAGCGGATGCCCGGGGAGAAAAGCTCCACAGTGAAAATAAACAGACAGTAGTTACATTGGATTACATAGCAATTAACAATTTAACATAGCAATTAATTACAAACATATTTGCAGATGAAGAACATAGTACATCAGTAGACAGCTAGAATCTTTATCTGTGAAGTACAAACAGACATTAACAAATGTTACAATAAGAAGTTCCTGCTGTATAATATGTACTAGGCTTATGAGCATCTGAGCTTGCTATAATCAAGGTAGTTAGTGGGGTGGAAAGAAAGGTAGTGGTTGGATGGGGTGGGTGATATTAGAGAGGGAGTTGCAAGGGCATAGCCAGCATTTTTTTAGGTGCGCTTTTAGTAAAGTTTTGAAGTGGGTGCATGATGGTATGGAGGTAATTGTGGGTGGGAGGGAGTTCCATAATTTGGCTAAGGTGCAAGAGAATAGTGCTTCAACAGAAGAGTTATTGGCTTTAGTGATCTGCAAGTGATTTTTGTTGCTGGATCTTAGTGGTCTGGTGGTGCGATAGGGTTGGAGTAGATTCTGGAGGGATGGGACATTTAGTGGATGGTTTACTAGTTTGTGGGCGAGTGATAGTTGATACCATTGAAGGAGGTGAGGGAGTTCAAGCCAGCCCAGTTCAGCAAGTGGGAGACAGTGGTGACTACTGAAGGATGCCCCTGTGGCGAATTTGGCAAATTTGTTGTAGCAGGTCTCTAGCTTGTTTAGATCGCATTGCCTTAGGTTGGTATATATTGGAGAGGCATAAAGTAGGGTGGAGATAAGGTGGGAATTTGCTATTGAAATCTTTGCTGCTTTGGTGAGAAGTTGCTTATTTCTGTATAACGCTCCTAGTTTTTTGTGGACTTTTTTATGGTCATGGATATGTGAATGTCAAATTTTAGTTTATTGTCTATTTCCACTCCTAGCAATTTGGTGTGTTCAGATGGGTATATAGTGGTGTTGTCTTTTGCTGTGATGTTAAAGTGAGAGTTGTTTTGAGTATGTTTGGTGGGGTGGAAGATGAGTAGTTTAGTTTTGTTTGGGTTGAGCATTAATTGGGCATCGGATAACCAAATTTCAACAGAGGAAAAGGCTTCCTGTATGACTTTTTGCAGTTTGGGTAGGGACTGGGCTGAGCAGATGATGGTTGAGTCATCTACGTATTGTATGATTGTGCCATGTTTGGTGGCAGAGGCTAAATTATTAGTGAAAACAGAGAAGAGTAGGGGTCCAATGATGGATCCTTGGGAACCCCTATGGAAACAGGTAGTTGGGGAGATATGTCATTCTGCTATACAATGGATTGTTGGCGGTCAGACAGGTAACTCTGAAACCAGTTGGTGACTGATTGAGAGAAGGATAGGTTATTGAAGAGAGAGATGAGTTGTTTGTGTGGGACCATGCCAAATGCTTTAGATAGGTCTAGGAAAGTAGCAGAGGAGAGATAGCCATTGTTTTTATGCTGAAGGATAGTGTTAGTAAAGGAGAGTAAGGCAGTGGTGGTGCTATGGTTTGGTTGGAAACCATGCTTAGTATTGGAAAGGAGGTTGTTAGTAAGGAGGTAGTCTGAGACCTGAGAATGTATACATCTCTCTAGTATTTTGAAGAGTGGAGAGAGAATAGCTATGGGGCGGTAACTGGTTAGTTCTGTGGAGGGGCCGCCCTTGTGGAGGGGAATTATATGTGATACTTTCCACAGTGCGGGAACGTAACTTTCTGACAGAGATCGGATAATCAAGATGGATACTGGTTAGGCCAGAGCATCAGCTGCGATTTGTAGGTATTCACTTGGGAGGATGTCTGCTGCTAATTTGGTGGGCTTAAGTTTAGTTAAGAGTTTTTTTATGTTGGAGGTAGGTACAGGAGAAAAAGAGAAGGCAGTGGGGAGATTACTAGTGGGTTGGAGGGGAGGGGGGTTGTGTTGTTTAGCTAGTGATAGTATGGTTTGTGTGAAGTGTGTGTTGAATGAGGTAGCAATATTTTTGGAGGAGTGAGGGATCTTAGGAGGAGGGGTACTGACTTTACCTGGGTGGAGGATGGAGTTTATGGAGGACCAGAATTGTTTGGGGCTATGTTTGGAGGAGTCTAGGACAGACTGGTAGTATTGAAAATTGTCCTGTTTTATTAGCTTTTTAACTCTATTGTGTAGTTCTAGGAATTTCTGTCTAGTTAAGGGGGTTTTGGTTTTGCACCAGTGCTCCCAGGCTTTATCCCTGTTTTTCATTTCTGACTTAGTGGTTTTCTGTAGCCATGGGGAGGGTTGTGCTTTCATTCTGGAAAGTCTTATGGGGGCATGGTAATTAAGGATGCTCAGGAAGGTAGTATTAAAAAATTCAACTGCGTCATCAAGACTGAGATACTTTAGGGGATGCCAGTTACATTCTTTGTGGGGTGAGATGAATGCAACTGGGTTTAAGTTTAGTTTTTTTATGTATTTGACGGTAGATGACAGGTTTAGCTTGGTATAGGTATTTTCTGAATAGGAATGTTGGGGAGTGATCACTGAGGCTATCTGATAAGCAGCCTGTTATATATGACTGGTGGCTCTTACTGACTAGTATCCAATCCAGGGTAGTGCACTTGCTGGAGTTTTTATTTATCCTGGTTGGTGACTGGACTAGTTGGGTGAAGCCATGAAGGTTTACATGATGGGTTGGATTGTTGCCAGAACAGGATTGCCAGTCAATATTGAAATTACCTAAAATGATAGTTTCTTGGGGGAGATGGTGGATAGACCAGCTGAGGAGGTTTTCTAGTGGAGGGATGTTTTGGCCAGGTGGGAAGTAGCATCCAATTATGTTGATGGTTTTGTTTTGGTTTATTTTGGGGTTGGTATATATTATTTCTTCAATGCCTATTTGTGGAGATGATAATTTTAAGATCTGGATGTTTAGATGCTGTTTAAATATTATTGCTACACCACCTCCTTTCTTGTTTAGCCTGTATCTTAATTGATACTGTCTGTAGGTTTCCAACTTGGTATTGATACACCAGTACACATTACAAAGCATGCCTTGGGAGACTTTTGCTGTTATGCATATGTAAGCTGTAGAGAGTCCTGGCTGATGTTTCCTGTGGTACAACTGTCCCATCTGATTACCCTAACCCATGGGCTACACTTATGCAGAGTCCAGGCAATTGCCGACACAGGTACTGCACAGCCAGTACTTGCTAGACATTCCTGCAACTCCCTCAGTGCTGTGGCATGTTACTAGGCAGCCTGCATGACCAGTTTGCAACATGTGTCGTCATCTGTCTTGGATGGCCATCTGTTTATTTTCTACATTAATTCTGTCCTATACATCCTCACCACATACATGACTGTCTGCACTGTTTGCCATGGTATATGCAATGGTGAGATAAGGCTACATTTCCAACTCCTGGGTGGTACCTCTTGGGTATGGG